>NC_142895.1:26724166-27097500 GCF_054131105.1 Drosophila navojoa
GCTGCGACGGCGTCGGATCTTGTCAAACTTCTTGGGCGTCGGGGTGACTTTCTTGCGCTTTGCGGCGGGACTGTGTCCGCCGCCGCTGCGCTTCTCCAACGCGGCGCGCTTATATGCTGACGAAGTGCTGCCCTCTGCGAGGAGAACAAGAGAAATGTTTATCCAAATTACCCCATAGCAATTATTCAGGGCACTCACTTGATGTGTGTCTGGGTCGCCGTGGTATTTGGCTGGGCGAGCGCGCCCGTCCGGCAGCATGGCGGCGCGAAGTGGAGGAGGACATCATTTTGTGCGAGTAGCGACGCTTGTGATCCGACGCGCTGCTAGATCGCGACGAGTCGGAGCTGGAATCGCTCTGTGAGCTGTTGGAGCTGGAATAGGATGTATTGCTGCTGTAGCTGCGACGATCGCGGCGTCGCCTGTCGTCTCGCTCGTACGACGGACCGCGTCCAATCGACTTTGAGCGCATCCACGGATCGCTCCACTCATCACCACGTCCGACCGGCTCCACGCGCTGCACAATCACTTCCCGAGCGGGACGCAATCTTCGGTCGTCCTCGTACTGTGGCATACGATGCGGCGGCAGCTCCCGATACCGTGCCATACGGCCATAGGCATCCACATCCTCATACGCCATGGACGGCATATAGGGGAAACGATACCGATCCGCCGGCTGGCCGTACATGGAGTACATCGAGGGCATTAGGGCGCGCGGATTCCCGTGACTGATCGGATTGCTCGGCGGCAACTCTCGCACAACGGCGGGTGAGGTGGCGCGCTCCTTGAGATAATACGGATCTTTTTCCAGTTCATCTGGCGAAAGCGTTAGATTCATCTTCTTGTCCTCAAAGTCCATGTCCTGCTCCTTGCGCTTGTTTGCCTTGCGCATCATCTCCTTAGCCGTGCGCAGCCCGCGCTCCCAGGCATTCTCCACCACCACCGGCCCGTCGGGCATCATCAGCCCACTCCGCGCATCATGGTGTGCGCTGACTCCGGCTCCGCCCGCCGCATACACGCCCCCGTGATGCAGTGACGCGGCACTCCGATGATGCAGCGCGGCCGGACGTTCGTTGCGGTAGTCGTGGTAGTCACTGGCGGGCGGCACGCCGGCCATATGACTGTTGTAAGCACTGCCGCCCGCTCCCCGCGAGGGGTTGCCCGCTCCGCTGCCGCTCTGCATGGGCACGGAGCGCACGAGGCTCTCGAACATTGTGTAGTTGCCCTTGTCGGTGACGCCCGGATGTAGAAACCGGCAGCTCATGCCCCAGGTGCACTGGCCACGCGTGTAGAAGCGACAGACGGGCTTCGGTTCTGTCTCCTCGGGGCGTTTCTCATCCTCGTCCGAGACTTCGCCCTCTTCCAGCTCTTCGTCCTTTTTCTTCTTTTTGGCATTGTCCGAGTCACCGGTCCCGTCCTCGCCATCCTCGTCCACCTCGCCATCACCATCGCCCGCTCCATTGCTATCGCCATCGAGCTGCACCACCTTGTTGTTCTCATCGAGCTGCTTCGGCGGGGATTTCCCTTTCTTATTTGAATCGTTGCCGTTTGCTGTGGCGCCCGCCTTGGCAGCCCCGTCCGTCTCGGCGTCCGCCTCCTTCAGCTCCGGGCACTCGCCCTCCTCAGCCTCAAAGTCGAGCGCATCATCGTCGTGTGCCTTGACCAGATCATCCAACCCATTGGTGCTGCCCGGCTCCTGTTGGATAAGATTTTGAATTAAACTCGGATCCATATTTCGTTAGACAAATAACTGACATTGATTCGTCATATGAAAACTAATTGCCAAGTAAATAAATAAATGATTTGAGTTCGTGACCTAAGCACAATCGATTCAATGTTATATCAATCAAATATAATTGTTACCATTTTATTATCTGTTGCGGGTTGGCTGGCTGACTTGTCCTCTCCGCCCCGACGATCCTTGCCATTGAGAGCTTGGGTTGCGTGAGTGACTGGCTGCGAGTCGTTCGAGAGGGCGCCGTCATCATCGTCACCGACCATCGTGGAGTCCTTGGAGGTGGCCTTGTTCTCCATGTCGATGTCGCTCACATCACTTAGATCCTCGTGGCTAATATTCAGATCCACTCCCCCCTGGTTGTACAGTCGATCTGGGCTATTGCTCCGACTACGCGCCGATGTGGCCGAATGTGATTTGATTGGCGAGCCGGAAACTGAGCTGATGGCATCTGCGTCGTCATCTGGATTTGTGTGTGCAGAAGCAACAGCGCCGGCATCACCAGCGCCATCACCTTCGCCACGAGCATTACCATCAGCATCGCCATCAGCCTCGCCATGGGCTGCAGAGGCATCATCATCATCAGCTCGAACAGCTGCTGCTGATGGTGACGCTTTGAGCTTGTCATCGTCCTCGTCAGAGCTGGAGCTGCTGCTGCTGGAACTACTGCTGCTACTGCTGCTGCTGCTGCTGTTGCTGCTGCTGCTGCTGCTTCCAGAGCTCTTCTTTTTTCTTTTGACGCGACGACTGGATCTGCTGCTAGAGGAGGACGAGGAGCTGCTGGAAGCTGAGCGTGCAACCTTCTTATCGTCCGCATCGCCAGCTACTTCCATGCCGGGATCATTATTATCGCCGATAGACTTCATAGTGGAGTCCTCGTCCTCGTCGCCTGTTACCTTTGTGGGTGTCGAAGGACGCGAGTTCGAAGGTGACTCTGACGACGACCTGGAGCTGCCGTCTCCCGACTCCACGGTGACGCCCATGTCGCAACCAGAGCCGCGCTTTGTTCCTCGTCTATGCACGCCTTGATATGCTGCGAAGGATGCCAGAGATTAGTTCGCGCAAACCAACTCAAATGCATAGCAAATATCGAGAACTTCTTTTTTTTTTCTTCGTTAACTTTTCGAATATTTCAACGAATCCCAAAAAAAGAACGGGATTCCACTTCGGCGGCCGAAGTTGTGGGTTATCTTTATCTTTATATATATAAATATATATTTTTTTTTAATCTTGTAAACAGTTGTGCAACGTTGATCATTCGAGGGTAATGAGCGAAGGGAGGATAGATAGAGCAAGAGAAAGAGAGAGAAAGAGTAGGAGAGAATGAAAGCGTGAATTGAGGCAGAAAAACAGCCAGAGCTTGGCTTCTATTGTATGAAATTACTCAAAAATTCAGCATAGCTATTTGTATACATTTTTTTCTAACTCACGTTTTATTTGTAGCTGTTTTAAACTAATCTAAGCAAGTTAACTAGCATGAGCTATCAGTTAACCGGATGGTTTGAGCTTCAATCTGAGCTGAAGCCCTGGCAAAACATTCACATTCTCATATTATTTTATTTTAACTATATATACATATCTACATCGACTGCTCCCTTCTGATATCATTGTATACAAGCCCCAAATAAACCAAGAAAATGATCTAAAAGCAATATGAGCAATAAATAAATAATATGGAGGAGCCTAGCGATATATTTACAGGAAGACTAGCGATGAAAGGTAAACAAGAGAAACCTTAGACATGAACCTGAAGCTCTGTATACAATGTATATGATGTGCAAGGTGAGGTTCAGGTGACTTGACGCTGAATGATTTCTCCTATTTTCTCTCGACTGTGTTTTTTTTTTGTTTTTTTTTTTTTTTTTTTTTTTTTTTTATTTTATTTTATTTTATTTTAATAGGGAAAGAAAAGTTTTGAACGTTAAGTTTTCTGTTCACTTTGTTAGATTCTTACCTTCATTATTGTACTTTTAATTTTTAAATTTTTTTAGAATAGTTTATTTTTATTTGATGTGTGTGTTGTGATTGTTTACTTTAAACTCGTATATATATATCGACTTTACGCGAACGAAAGACAACAGAGAGAGAGAGAGAGAGAGAGCAATAGCTTTTATGAATAACGAAACAATTACTGGATAATAATAAAAGAACTACGTTTGCTCGTGTCTCTCAGGGCTACAGTAAATGCAAAAAGACACACAAACACACACACGCACACACATACACATACACATAAATATAAACATACATATATGCATATATGTATATAGATAGATATTTATTTACTCAGTATATATGTACATATATATAGATATGTATATATATTTATATATATATACACATATATATAATTATACACACACATGGGTTACTTCGTATATGACATCGACATTTGACGTCTATATACGTTTTTAGTGTTGTTGGTATTTATTCTGCGGTATTTTTTTTACATTTTTGTTTAATTCTCGCACTTTTCGCGACCGAAACAAGTTGTTATGGAAAACATTTAAACAATTGATACTGAACTATAAATCGCATCGCTAGTTTTACTCTCAGCACAGGACTGGAGAGAGACGGACGAGAGATTTCCGATTTTCAAACACAACTTTTTCACAGAAGTCACTAGAGTCATATACGATTTACGAAGCTTTATACATTTTGTCTTTCGGTGTAATACTTTTTAATACTGTTTTCGGTATTTTTGATGTGTGTAAACCACTTTTTTTATTTACTTTTTGTACTTTTTTTGCACTTACGTAGTGTTGGAGGGGAAAAATAGAATACTTGAAAATATATATATCAATTTTGGTTGCATTGCGAATTTGCACAATTTGTCGTTGCTCACCTAAACGCAGTTGACACAGCTGCTACCGTTCCTCCTCTTTATGCTAGCTTGTCGCTCACTGTTCGGCTTGCCAGGGCCAAAAAAAAAGGTCTGTCACCAGGCTCCGTCTCCGGCTCCGGCTTCGTGTAAAGTTGTGTGAGTGAGTACGTGAGTGTGCCACAGGCTTGATGTGCGTATGTGTGTGAGAGTACGCCGTCGACTACTTTGCTTTCGCTGCGTTTACCACGGGTTGTGCCTTGCTTTTGCTGACGGCGTTGAAAGTGTGGAGCTGATTTTGCAATATAGATGATCCAGGATTGAAGCTTTTACCTGTTCCTTATTGTACTTAACAAATTTTTAAAATTGTCATGCGACCTCTCAACAAAAAATTCTCTTGTCACAAACGAAGCCGCCGCAACTGCAGAAAATATTAGAGGTGAACAAAGTTTGCTAGAGCTGCCCTCGATGTTGTTTTTATCGCTTCATTGCAAGCTATCGATATTTACTTTTTCAATGTGCATGAACGCGGAATTCAAATCCCATTTAAATTACCATATTTGATTTACAATATATTGTTTCTAAAATAATTTGGCTTAAAAATGTAATGTGCAAAGGTTTTTATTAATCAGAAGGCTATATTCGTCGATATTCAAGCATTTTAAACACACGCTTTTGTCTTTAATGAATGTTTTGTGTAGGTTATGTCAATTAAAGTAGCCTTTATCTCATATTTTTTATTTTTTATTGTGACTTAAATTTGATTAATTCATTTGATAATCGGGATAGAGGTGTCCAGTACGAAGCTATCGATGGTTTTGTTGATGATGTTGCTATGAAAATACTATAAGCTGAGCCATCGATAGCCACTGTGCAGCCCTAGCGAAATGCAACTGTTGAACGAAACGTTACGTTGTCTTCCAAAGAGTGGTGCGACCAAATCGTATATACAATGTCTGCTGAGCGCAGGCCGGGCGGCTGTCGGACACCAGCATCGCCACTATGCCAGCATCCCTGCCATTGCCATGAGCCACGAGCAATTTGATGGCCCCACTCCCGATGCCAGCAGGTCTCCCCTGATCACCATGCACGGCTTATTCGGTTCCAAGCAGAACTGGCGTAGCATCAGCAGGGCCCTGGCCAAACAGACCAATCGTCGCGTAAGCAAGTAAACTCCCCGTCATTTCAGCCAAATGACGCTCTAGCATGCACTTCCATCTGCTTTTCAGGTCTACACAGTGGACTTACGCAATCATGGCGACAGTCCGCACACGGACACCCACAACTCGATTGGGATGACGGCGGACTTGGCTGCCTTCACGCAGGCGAAATCCTTGAGCCAGACATGTGTGATGGGTCACAGCATGGGCGGTCGCTCTGCCATGCACTTCACCTTGTCATACGTATGCTATTATCCAACACTGGAGGCCGCGCTTTCCTGACCATTTTTACTGATATCTTGGTTTTTCTTTAGCCGGATCTTGTGGAGCGGCTGATTGTGGTGGATATTTCGCCCGTGTACATACCCGGAACCATAGAGGATATGACGGGTATTTTCCAGGCCATGCTGCAGATCGATATGCCACCGGACATGTCGTTATCCCAGGGCCGCCAGGCCGCCAAGGAAAAGCTCGGTGAAACCGTGGATCGAAGTTCGGTTGACTTCATATTGCTGAATCTGCGCAAAAGACCAAAGACTGGCGAGTAAGTAAGCTCCATTTGAATGAACTGAACCCCCCTTTAACTGAAGCCGCTCCACACAGATTCTACTGGGCCTGCAACGTCGATGTCCTGCTCAACAGTTTGCCCGGCTTCACGCGCTACGGCGAGCACATTGCCAATTTGCCGCCCTACACGGGACCCACCACCTTCATCTGTGGCACCCGCTCACCATATATGGAGTAAATAGCTGAGCTATATATATTATAAATGCATATGCAATATAAATATAATTGAAATTTTCTCTCTCTCCCTTTCTCGCTCGCTCGCTCTCTCACTCTCTCTCTCACACACGCACTCATGCATTCTACAGACGCGAGTCGTGGCCCGAGGTGCTGAAAATCTTTCCCAATGCCAGCATCCACTGGCTGGACACGGGCCATCTGGTTCATCTGGAGAAGCCGCAGCAGTTCATCCAGATTGTCACCGAATTCCTCAACGATCCATGAGCGAATTTTCACCCGACTTTACCCACCAAATTCGACAATGTATTTGCACAAATCAGAGCGAGATGTGAAATCAATTGCCCAAAAGACACGAAAGAAATAAAGCAACATGATTACATTTTAAATGTAAATTTAATTCTCTTTCTCGTATTTGAGTGTATACATAGTAAAGACGGACTTTTAAAATATTTATTCACATTTAAAACACAAATTAGAGATCATAACCAACCCATTCGAAGCAAATTTTTTGATAAACGTGGCCTCATATGTAGCAATTTGTAAATGAGATATTTCGAGATTGATGTGTATATGTATTAAAATGTGTATGGGTGGGTGTGGGTGTGTGTGTGTGTGTGTGTGTATGTGTGCGCGGCTTAAGGTACAATTTAAATACAAAACATAAATAAGTTGAGAGGGGTTTCCTAATTGTGACTGTGTTTTCATGAAAATCACATAGCACTTAAAAACTAAATATTTCCATTAAAAGTAAATTTTCCTTTTCCTTTTTGTTATACACTTATCGTCTTTTTCATATATAAATGAACACAGTTTGCGTGCGTGTGTGTGTGTGTGTGTTTGTTTTTGGTTGTTTGTGTGTGAGCTTGTTTATAATGATTAATACATAAACATGAATGGTGGGTAAAACATTGTGCTAAGGCTAACATGATTTTTTTCCACTAAGATTTTTCATGTTGTTTTCTGTTTTTGTTCCTTGTTTTTGCTTGCTGCTTAATGTGCGTGTTGTGTTGGGTGTGTGTGTGTGTGTGTGTGTGTGTGTGAATCAGCTAACTTTAGTTTAGTTTTTCATGTTTTTTTTTCATTTGTTTTGTTTCTTTTTTCCTTTTTGTTTATGTTTTTGTTTTTTGCTGCTATAGGTTTTAGTTATAGTGTAGCTGCTGCATCAATTCTTAGCGTAGATTTAGGTAGGTTTGCCCCCATCGTAGGCGTAGTCCGCCTTGTTGTGCATGACGAGTCGATTCTCCACAAAGTAAAAGCTGTCCGAGCGTGTCTCGAACGGACTGGATATCATTTCAGCAACTGCAAAGCGTAATTAAATCAAATTAAATAAATTCTGACCTAGTTACACGCGTACAGTGTGCATTCGCTATGTTGATCAGAGCAAATATTTTTGACTAGGTTAAATCTTAAAATCAATTTAGTTTTTACAAAATGGCATAGATACTGAAAAGATATTTTTTCGCTTTACAGGGTATTTACATGTCCTGCACTTAAATATAAATTAATATGCCGGCAATATTCGTAAAAGCATTCACAGTTAAAGCCTTTAATGAATTCAGTTCTTTTCCATTTGTATATCGATCAAATATAAAAACAACATTAAATCAAGCTTTACAGGGTATTTACAAATGGATACTCTAACAATTCAATTTCATTGAGCTTAAGCTTAATATCATGCACTCCCTTTCAAATTAAATCTCTAAAGCCTAAAATCAATTAAGCTTTTATAAATTTGTATATCTAATTAAACTCTAAAGCATTACAGGGTATTAAAATATAGTGCTCTCCCCTTCACATATTCACATTTGCAATTTGAACTCTATTTTACTTCATATCGAATGCGCACTGTACGTGCATGTGCCTGGGCACATGACCTTGACTTGCAGCTGGCAGCAGTTGCATTTGCATTTGCATTCGCATTTGCATGTGCATTTGCATGTGCATGTGCAGCTGCTGTTGGGGTATGGGAGCTATTACTCACCGAGATCTGGCGGAAGATTGGGGAACTCGTAGATGTGCTCGCAAGTGTTCTTGGAGTGTGGAATGCAATAGCCGAACTCAAAGTCGAAAGTCTTTAACAAGCGGTCGCGAAAGAAGTGACGCTCGATCATGCGAAAATTGTTAACTGGCTGGCTGCCCACAGTGAACTCGACACTGAAAGCGAGGTGGGAATATGATAAGTACATATGTATGTATATGGTAATGCGAGTCTATATAATAATCCGATTCAACGTACGTGGCGCCCACTGTCTTCAGGTTGAGAAAGGCTGGCGTGAATTGGTAGCGCACATAGCGCCCGGCATTGGGATCGGCAGTGTCATCGAGCGACAGATCCTCGGCGGCGGCCAGCATGGTGTCCTCGACGGAGAGGCCATCTGGGAACTGCTCGCTGGGCGGCTTGGCTATCTCAAAGAGCACGGCGCCGCTCTCCAGGTCGCGTATCTTAAAGCGTGTAAAGTCGATTTCGAACACATTCGCGTTCGCCGAGCACAGATAATCGTCTGTGATTTTGGTCAGATGCAGCACATCCTCCGGTGTCACATTGGATTCCTCCTTGCGCTTGGCGTCGCCGGCGCCAATGCCGATGCCAGCGGCGACGCCAGCTGCAGCATTAGCGCCGTTCGACTCAGAGCTGCTGCTGTTGCTGCTGCTGCTGCCCGGAGCGACTGCAGCTGCCGAGGAGGAGGCAGCAGCGGCGGCGGCGGCGGCGGCCGAATTTGATTGCACGGGATTCAGTTGCTTGCCAACGACACTCATGACGCTCGGAGTCGTGAGAGGGAGAGGGATTTTCTCTAGTGGGTCCAGTTGCGTTTCAGACTAAAAGCAAAATACGATTATTTTCAATTGATATTAAGTCACGTACAATATGAGTACACAATATATATTCAACTGAATATTATTATGTTTATACATTCAGCATTGACAGGAAACTAACCGAAACATGTGCTCAAAGTTTCCATAACAAAGGCGAATGGAAACAAAGTTCGAATCTCGGAAAATGAAAACACAAAAAAACGAACGCGACCCAATTTCTGGAAAAGCTGCCTTTGTATTTGTTTTTCCTGCGCTGGCTCGTCTATCTGTGCATATGTGAGTGTGTGTGTGTGTGTGTGAGCGAGTGTTTGCCTTTGTTGTTGTTTAATGCCTCCCACCAGCAGCTGCTTGCTATTATTATTGCTGCTCGCTTGGTTTTTTGTTGTTGCTGCCAGCTACAGTCGCTCGCCCGCTTAGCACCTGTCTATGGCAAAATGCAACTCAATTTAATTTGTTGACATTTTGTGGGTGTTTTTTCTTTTTGGGATTATTGAAGTACTTTCTTGTAAATCAACGCGTTCACACACACACACGCACACACTAATAGCGAGGACAGTGTGTGGAAAATTGGCTAACTAATCGATAGGTTTCAGGCGCTAGGCTATCGATAGAGTGCACTGCGCGCACGATGGGCGCATTTTCGCGTTGCAACAGTTCATGTTTTGCTGCTGCCATTGCGGTGTGTACACACTGTTTGCTATTAAGGCGCGCAATATGAATTTCTCAGATTCCAAACTTAACTGAAGTTTGCTGAATGATTTTCCTTTTTCTTTTTTTTTTTTTTTTCTTTATTTTAATGCCAACGAAGTGAAGTGATTGATATTTTGGTCCAAGTGTTGGGTTCAGTCTAGGCTCAACTGTTTGCCTCACCAACTACTTGAGCGCCAGCAACATCCGCGCCTGCGCCCTAAGAGCTAACTATAATTTATTCTTAGCCTCAAGAGCTGCAACCCAAGTGCTAAGGGCGCCAATGTCTGGATGTCGCCTGGCCGCAGTCGATCGGGCTGAGCTCGTGCGACTGTGTGCGTGTAAGGGTACTACTTACCATTGTTATTGTTGTTGTTGTTGGTCTTAAGTGGGTATTTTAATATTCGCAGCCAGGCAACAGTGTTGGGTTTCAGACCACATCATGATGCACTTATGCAGCGTCCGTCCCGGTTGTACACCGCACGTTAGTCCCATAACATTTTCTCTTTTTTTTTTTTTAAATTTTGTTTTTGTTTTTCGTCTTGGTGTCCACGTTTCCTGTGTGTTTGCTCGCCTGCTGTGTGCAGTTGCCTGTGTGTGTGTGTGTGTGTGTGCGTGTGTGTGTGAGTGAGTGAGAACGTGTTCATGCTCGCTTCTATCTTTAGTACAGTTGACTGTGGCTGCCCGAGAGGCGACCCGATTCCCAATGCCGAGCGATTCGCCGGACTCGCCGCCTTTGCCGCAGCACGTCTCCAGCCAATTCGCCCCTCGGCTTTCGCCTGCTCTATCCTGGAAGAGCTAACCGCACTTCGGTCGCCAGCTCCTTGCGGTTCTTTTAGCAATTTTCGGACTTTCGGGCTAAGCAGGAAATGCAAGAGATGAGCAATTTGGCTACAGTAGCCACTCGCTGTAGAAAAACTAATTGATTTAAAATTAATATGAATAACAAAAATCTCTATTTACAATAAGAATCTTCTTTTGATTTCTTATTATAAAACCAATTTCCATTAAATCATATATAAATTTCACTTATTTAGAAGAGTTAGAATCTTACTTTAATATCTTACTTAAAAAATAATAAATAAATAAATAAATAATAAATAAATAAATAAATAAAAAAATAATAATATTTAAATTTTATTAGAATGTTCATGAGTGAAGATCAAAGCTTTTCTATAAGGTAAAATGTTTAAAATTAAAATAACTTTAATATTAAAACTTTCAACTTGATACTGTGCCATCATATATGGTAGATCTAATAATATATCATAAAACAATTACTAAAAGCCAAGATCTACACATAGAAGAGAAGAGGATCTAGAATCTTAGGATCCGGACGTCAAAGAGATTTTGAGTTCCTTTTCCAATAAATAATTTGAGGACTTCCTGTCAATAAACCACAAAAATCTAAAAGTTGCCACTAGCCAGAGACTACTGTATCACATATACGGAATATCGAAATCGAATTTTATTTTCGATTGGGAACTTTGGATGCAAATGTTTGTCTATGGGGATAGCGAACTGTTGAACAGCATGTGGTGAGGGGGTGGAAGGGGAGAGTGGGAGGGGGGGGGGTAGGCAGATTGCTGTGTATGCTGTGGGTAAGCAAACACACACACACACACACACAAACACACACACGAACACGCACATTAGTTAGTTAGCTGCAGTCGAAAGCGAGGCGATTTATGGCAATGGCGACAACCCTGCCCCATGCTCGGCCCCCTCCTGTTGCTGTGCCTGCACTTAAGTGGCCCATGTGCAATAGGGCTGTGTGTGTGTGTGTGTGTGTGCGTGTGTGTGCAAATGCCAGTTGTTGCTTGTGTGTGCCGTGGCTAGGGTAGGGTATCAAAAACAAACAAACAAACAACACAAATCGTGGGCGATAAAATTCGTACTCGAGTCGTCGCAGCGTCGTCAAACCTACGATAGCAAACAGCTAAGCGACCAGGGGCGTAAGCGCATCGACGATGAAGGGGAAAGGGGAGCGGGGGCGCACCCGCACACTCACTGTGCGCTAGGCGTGTGTGTGTACGGTGCAGCATAGGCTGCCTAAACATTAAACACCCCCCGTTGTGCATGCCGCTACCCCGCTGGTGCCCCCCGTGACCCCCTCCAATGCTGGCGATGACGTTATGTGACGGCTGTGCGCGCCGCCGAACGGTCTGGCAATGCACGTCGCTGTCGTCCGCATTGGCAGCGCTGCACATACATACACACATACATGCATATGTGCACATGGGGCTCACTCTATGCATGTGCGCGCGCGAGTGTGTGTGTGTGTGTGTGTGTGTGTGTGTGTGTGTGTGTGTATGCATTATGTATTGTAACACCTACCAAGCTGCCGCACAACACGTTGCCCGCTCGTCAAAAGCGCCAACGAAAACAACAACAGCAACAACAACAACACCGACAAAAAAATAAGCATATAATCTAAATGGAATTCTGCTTCGCTTTTGCTTTGGCTTTGGCTTTGGCTTCACTTCGCTTCGCTTTGCCTTGCTTTGCTTTGCTTTGCTTCACTTTGCTTTGCTCTGCGCATTGGAACGATTTCTTAACCAGATACAGAGCTGCGCGCCAGCTGCGACGCCAACAGCGACGCAAACGACTTGAACAACGCCATCGCCCGCGCGCCGACCCCGCCCACCGTCACCACCACCACCACTGCCCGCCCATGCCCTCGTTTTTCGGCTTGCGCTCTTGTCGTCGTCGTCGTCGTCGTCGCCGTCGTCGTTGCTGCTGCTGCTGCTGCTGTATGTGTTGCTGTTGTTGTGTGTAGATTTTTCTGGCGACAGACTGTCTGGCTCGACTCTGCCGACTCGGCCTGGGCTGACTGGCTGGCTGGCCTGTGGGCATTCGCCGTCGCCACCGTCTCTGTCGCCGCACATTTGTTTGCCTTTATATGGCAACTCTGTACATGCACGAGCTTCTCTCTCTCTGTGTGTGTGTGTGTGTGTGTGTGCTTGAACTTTCGTACGTTTGGCAGGGCATAATTGTTCTTGTTGTTGGTGTGGTGTGCTGATATGGATTCTCTTGAACGTGTCAGCGTGTGTGTGTGTGTGTGTGTTTGAGTGTATATGCATTGTAGGTATCCCAACGACGACGACACATGCATATCTTGCATATATACATACATATGTACATATACATATATGCATAAATGTATATGTATGTATGTATGTATGTATGTATGTATATTCATATACAATGCATAAACAAACGTCGAATGCAGCGACGACAGTGACTGTGCTTAGCCTGCTAAAGCAAGGCGTACACACACACACACACACACACACATTCTCGTAAATATTTACTTTGAATGAAATGCCCAAAGCTGCAGCAAAACTTCCAAGTCACAGCCAAAATGCTTCACACACAGAGAAAGATAGAGTGAGAGAGAGAGAGAGAGAGAGAGACAGACAGAGAGCGACAAATGTCAATCTGTCTGTCCGTTTCAAGCCAAGTCCAAGTCCAAGTCTATTTGTATGCACTTCCAACCCATATTGCACAAACATGGCCTTAACAGAAATAATTCAAATAAATACAGTGCAGCCTCTGTAGAACAGACTAAAACGCATTTGCAATACAGTGCAGCCTCCATACATATGTACATATAGCAGCAGAAAACTAATTTCGAATGCAGTGCAGCTTCCATATAATAGCACAAAATGCACTTCGAATGCAGTGCAGCATCTATAAGGCAGACGGAAATCCATTTACAATCAGCTATATTGAAGCCTGTACATATCTATATATGTATATGTGTATGCATGTATATGTATCGTATGAGATTTACTCTCAATAAAATGTAACTACAAATATATATATGTAAGTATGTATGTACATATAGTTATATGACTGTAGCTAATAACGATACAAGATCTTGGCTATATGGATATAGTGTATATAGAGAATAGTATAGTGGCATTCAGATATAAGGAGAGCTTAGTTTACATACATACTTACATACATATACATATGCATATACACAATAATGAGGTCAGATTCAAATATATTATCATTAATTCCATATGCAAGGCCTATTTGGCGTAGAAAAATTATAAAATTGATAATAGTTTTATTTATTAGAAAACAGAATCCAACTAAATAAGCAGATATTATATATGGTATGGATCCAAGTTAAAAACTGGCTAATATTTTAATTAGTAGGAAGTTCCTTATATAGTTTTACATAGAACGATAATTTATATAGTATAAACAATTGGATGTTAAAAAGAAATGTACTGATCAGATTTTACAACAAAACCAACAGAAATTTTGAGTTTATACATACATATAAACAATATATGTACCTATATTTGTTGCCTTGGACTGTACATTCAAATATATGTATATTTCGAGTTTCTTTAGCAAGTCAAGTAATAGCGTTTCGGAGAGTCATATTTCCCTATATGCCACCAATGAGTATACATATATTCCAAATATCAGGTTTCTGTTTTAATAGCAGAGAATAGGTTTACACTCAGACGAAGAGATGGGTGGACGGACGGACCGATATGAAGATCCTAAGCCAGTATATAGTACATATCGTGAATCAGTATAAAAATTAGATAAAACATGTTAATTTCAAAGGTAATAAACTTAAATAATAATTAATTATAAATATACTAAATAAATGCATTACTAATTTGTTGATATATGTTGACCTAATATATAAGTATGTATGTACTCATTTAATACATATTACAATATATAGCGGCTAATATAGGAGTAAAGGTTTATAACTGAATATTTCCTTTATGGATAATAATGCATATATTACATATATTTCATGCTGTACTTTGAAAGATCATATAAGTTAAGACTATCGACCATCTAAGGAGGGTAGAGAGTCCAGTCAGACATTCAAGGGAGAACCCAACCAGTAGAACTGAAATGGCTCAGTTTATATTCGGGGAGAAACACAAAAGTAGGGCTCTACAGATCTATTTGTATTATTTCTATTTATTTCTATATATGAAAAGATTATAGCTGGGAATTAGTTATAATCATATTATTATAAACGCACTTGAAGTCCGACACGAGTCTTCTAGAGATTCATCAAGTAAATGGGTAAAATCAAAATATAATTTCGACAAGTATTTTCTATCGATTGATATAGTATATGTATACCGATCTATATGGCTGCTAGTCTGCTCCGCTAATGGGCACTATTTGAGTTTCTAAGCCAAGTTAGCGACTGATGGACGAGCTGTCACAGAGCCAACTATACATTTGGGTACGTGGTTTTGGTATGCGGCGCAGCGCCTCAAATGTCAGATGCTTATCA
The DNA here is from genome assembly GCF_054131105.1 of Drosophila navojoa. Lineage (NCBI taxonomy): Eukaryota > Metazoa > Arthropoda > Insecta > Diptera > Drosophilidae > Drosophila > Drosophila navojoa. Next base: position 26,739,415 of record NC_142895.1, read on the forward strand.
CTAATCTCTGGCACCTCTTTGGCAATCGCTGATCAGATATGGCGGCATAACGCCTACGAAACGGAACCCGCTGTCTGATTTATGGCTATATGTATATATTATAAATATATCTACATGCACACACACACACGCACAGACAGAAATTATATTGTATATCTAATGCATTGAAGGCGCACTGCGCTGCCTCGCTATGGGCGCTGGGCGCTGCATGCCACTAATTAGTATGGCGGAGGTGTACCCGTTGACACTATTCAGGGGTCGCCACCTGTCCCGCTCCGCCTTCCTGCCGCCCCGCCCCCCGCGGCCGATATCTATATAAGTTTGAGCGATTTATGGACAGCTGCGTCTGGCTACTGTTTGCGATCCCCATGGCAATGCGCTAGACAATAATTGATATTTCAAAACCGAGAATTCCATATGCCGCACGCGTCTGCGCCTCGAATCGGCTGCCACTGATTTAACTTTTAAATAAGCCAAATAATGGACACCTGTTGAATGAATTACCTAAAATGCTGACATTTCCCTGCTATGCGGCTCAGACCCTCCCTCACTCACCCATGTGCATTCTTGCGCCGTTCCCTATACCGGATATGGATCCATCCATCATATTCCCCTGTCATCGGGTTTCACAGCTCTCCGACTGGAAAAAAGACTTGGCTCAATCTGGGAATGTATAAGATATAAGATATAAGATATAAGATATAAGATATAAGATATAAGATATAAGATATAAGATATAAGATATAAGATATAAGATATAAGATATAAGATATAAGATATAAGATATAAGATATAAGATATAAGATATAAGATATAAGATATAAGATATAAGATATAAGATATAAGATATAAGATATAAGATATAAGATATAAGATATAAGATATAAGATATAAGATATAAGATATAAGATATAAGATATAAGATATAAGATATAAGATATAAGATATAAGATATAAGATATAAGATATAAGATATAAGATATAAGATATAAGATATAAGATATAAGATATAAGATATAAGATATAAGATATAAGATATAAGATATAAGATATAAGATATAAGATATAAGATATAAGATATAAGATATAAGATATAAGATATAAGATATAAGATATAAGATATAAGATATAAGATATAAGATATAAGATATAAGATATAAGATATAAGATATAAGATATAAGATATAAGATATAAGATATAAGATATAAGATATAAGATATAAGATATAAGATATAAGATATAAGATATAAGATATAAGATATAAGATATAAGATATAAGATATATAGGATGTTCAATATTGGATAAGTTAGTTCGCCTATATAGCATTAAGGTTCTTTAAACAAGTCGTAATCTTCTGAGCCGTTCCACTCTGTATGCCGCCTTTAATAATCCGAGTTCTCAAGAATTCATTTTTTTGTAATTTTTTATTCAAGATCTAATGATAATTTCTTGGCGTCGGCACGTACCAAGCGTCAAAGGGTCCTGCAGCCGAATGATATATGATATATAGTGTGGGTCATATGATAAATGGTTGTGTTTGGTATGCAAGACTTCGACACGGACCGCACAGACATTCTCCGATGGACGCCGATTCGCTCCATGGAAATCTGCAGCAAAGGGAAGTGCATCGAGGGACTTTTTATTCAGATCGAATCGCAATGGATCGGAACGGATCGTATAGCAATGATTACTTTAATTAAAATGCAAGTGCTGTTCGGGTAGGCAGGACGGGAGGCAGTGCTAACTGCCGTCGGAATATTGATCTTTCAGTTTGGGATTAGGGTGGACTAGGTGCTGATTTAGGGATCGGCGTCGTAAATGCGATGCCAAGTTCTTTATGCGATCGGTGCATAAAATGCGAAATCTGGATTACGCCAATATAGAACCCTAATAAAAAGGAATGCGCGAAGTGTTGCGTCTGATTGGGTTTTCCCACGGCCGGACAGGCAGGCAGGCAAGCGGGCAAGTGGGCAGGCACCCGAGGCTGAGGCGATGGCGGACGGACAGACGGACGGACGGAGAGACAGACAGAGAGACGGACAGTCGAGGGATCGCTTGGGCTACCTTCGCGCAAAGTGCGGAACTGAAGGAAACAAAACGCCGCGAACCAAGCGACGGATTGTGCACTAAGTTGCTTAATCCGACGGGAAATCCAAAACAAATGCCGCCGGATGGTGTGCGCGACTGTGGGTAGGAGTGTGTGCATGTGTGTGTGCGTGTGTGTGGTGTTATTGAACTGACTTGCAGATAGATGCTTAGATTGAATTGCGGTGGCTGGGCTCGAGCCCAGTTCGTGGCCTGAGCCGCGTTTTGTGGCCTGGCTAAGCCAATGTCAGAGGCGAGGGCAGAGACGAAGGCACAATGCGGATTGGTTTACGGGCTCGGCCCGGCTGTCGATCGGGTGTACGGGAAAGCCCCATTTTAAAGCTGACCGGTGGCCAACACATGTTGTGGCATTTGCCAGGCCAATTCCTCTACAGGTTCAACCAATTCAACAGAACTTATGCCGCCATCTCAATTCAGGCCATGCCAAGCCAGGCCAAGACAGGCAGGTTGATAAGAGATAGACAAAGTATATAGATATAGATATAGATATAGATATAGATATAGATATAGATATAGATATAGATATAGATATAGATATAGATATAGATAGATATAGATAGATATAGATATATAGATATAGATATAGATATAGATATAGATATAGATATAGATATAGATATAGATATAGATATAGATATAGATATAGATATAGATATAGATATAGATATAGATATAGATATAGATATAGATATAGATATAGATATAGATATAGATATAGATATAGATATAGATATAGATATAGATATAGATATAGATATAGATATAGATATAGATATAGATATAGATATAGATATAGATATAGATATAGATATACATAGATATAGATATAGATATAGATATAGATATAGATATAGATATAGATATAGATATAGATATAGATATAGATATAGATATAGATATAGATATAGATATAGATATAGCTATAGATATAGATATAGATATAGATATAGATATAGATATAGATATAGATATAGATATAGATATAGATATAGATCTAGATCTAGATATAGATATAGATATAGATATAGATATAGATATAGATATAGATATAGATATAGATATAGATATAGATATAGATATAGATATAGATATAGATATAGAATATAGATATAGATATAGATATAGATATAGATATAGATATAGATATAGATATAGATATAGATATAGATAATAGATATAGATTATAGATATAGATATAGATATAGATATAGATATAGAATAGATATAGATATAGATATAGATATAGATATAGATATAGATATAGATATAGATATACGATATAGATATTAGATATAGATATAGATCTAGCTATAGATATAGAATAGATATAGATATAGATATAGATATAGATATAGATATAGATATAGATATAGATTATAGATATAGATATAGATATAGATATAGATATAGATATAGATCTAGATATAGATATAGATATAGATATAGATATAGATATAGATATAGATATAGATATAGATATGATTATAGATATAGATATAGATATAGACTAGATATAGATATAGATATAGTATAGATATAGATATAGATATAGATATAGATATAGATATAGATATAGATATAGATATAGATATAGATATAGATATAGATATAGATATAGATATAGATATAGATATAGATATAGATATAGATATAGATATAGATATAGATATAGATATAGATATAGATATAGATATAGATATAGATCTAGATATAGATATAGATATAGATATAGATATAGATATAGATATAGATATAGATATAGATATAGATATAGATATAGATATAGATATAGATATAGATATAGATATAGATATAGATATAGATATAGATATAGATATAGATATAGATATAGATATAGATATAGATATAGATATAGATATAGATATAGATATAGATATAGATATAGATATAGATATAGATATAGATATAGATATAGATATAGATATAGATATAGATATAGATATAGATATAGATATAGATATAGATATAGATATAGATATAGATATAGATATAGATATAGATATAGATATAGATATAGATATAGATATAGATATAGATATAGATATAGCTTAAGTTAGCAGAATGCAAAGAAAGTCCACTAAACAGATAGGTCTTACAAATACTACCAACGCTACCTGCAGTGTAATGGAGTTTGGATTTTCGACCACCCCCATAAAGCTGAATCGTTAAAAAATGAGCCAAATTTTAGTTTACAACTTTTTGCGGAATTTAATGCTGATCGTGTCAAAGCAGTTCCAAAACTCTTAGTTACATCAAGTTGTGGGCGTATATTATATTCATTTCATATATATATGTGTATATGGGTATAGTATATGTACATATATTTATAGATCTTTCTGTTGACTGGACAGAATTGCAGGCATGGCGGATGTTTGAGGCCATTAAACTATATAGAAAAGTCCCCAAAAATACATTTACTGCCAAGTGTAGCAGAAAATTGCGAATGGGGAAAAAATATTACAAAATGTTGCTCAGAAGTGTGCAAGACTATGTATAAATATATTTATATTATATTCGCATATATACATATGTATATTATGCATTTCTCGTTGCATCTTGATCTCTGTTTCATATATAGATTCCACAAAAGAAAGCTCGAACTGTTTGTCCCCGGTTCCCAATATGAGAATATGATATAGCCTCTTTACTCCTCTGAATTAAATGTATTTCTTTACTAATATTTAATCATTCAAAAGAGTTTAACTTTTGTTTTGTATGTGATTAAGTTATTCTAAGTATGTTTGATATTATAAAGTGATAAATAAATCCCCAATATTTTATAAATTCATTTATATGTTATATAAAAAAGTTTAAAACCCATAATATTTAGCTATATTAACAAATTAACATATATGTACGTCTATAAAAAACCTTTTTATTTTAGATTAAATTAATATATTACAAGTAAAATCCAAAGTTCAATCTATATTGCACATGTATATATATTTAACAAATCCTGATTAATCGCAGCTATAGATCAAAGATTAAATAGATTGCAGGTAATGTTAGACTCCATCATCATCGTAAAACTTGGGGTTATCAGTGCATTTGCACCTTCAGAATGGATGACATCATAAGAACTGGGAAATGCCCAGTGGAGAAAATTTGTTATGCAAAACTGATGTTGGACTTGATCATCGTTGGTATATTTGAATGTAAAGATATAGGTCTGATATAGGTCTGGTTCAGAAGTAAAGAAATGCCTATATAAGCCATATAAACAATACTTTTTAAGTATATTTTAAATTTGCATATACTATAACTAGCTGATTCAAACTGCTCAACAATATTACTCTCAGCAGTATTACGAGCATATAAAATATACCAAAATGGCATTCCGAAATTGATTTTTTCCCACCTGTAAACCTTGAGCCAATTAAAATTGGGCAAAAACTTGGGTAGAGTGCTTTGTAGTACTTGTAGTTAAGAGTCGAAAGAATTTTTATATGTATATATATTGCGTATATGAATTCTTTATATATATAAGTATTCATCTCGGAAACTCAGCACTAGAACATAGTCATCTATATACATATATAAATTTTCACTTGTTTGGAAATAGTGCGCAAATATCGGCAAATAGTTCTAATAGATTAGTCAGCATGATTAATCTTTATCTTTTAGTGTGAAAGAATTTATACAGAGCTGTTCTTTATACGTACTTCATATATAGGAAATACCTATATCAGATTTCGATGTCGCCCATAAACGAGCTATATGGATTTTTTATGAACATTTTAAACTAACGTCCAATCGATCGTTTAAGCTTTTATGGGCCTGTATGTGTGGAAAATTACTGGGTAGCACTTCAGAATGCGATAGCGTTACGAAATTATTTCGATCGAGCCAAATACAGTGTGAACTATATGCACATACCTACATGCCATGCATGCATGTGTATACATACATGCATACATACATACATATATATAGATGTGTACAGTGAAAGCTCCGCTAACGATCCGCTATCGTGGCAATGCATTAGCCTTACTGTTCACTAGATCTTTCAGAGATATATACTGAAAAGTATTTACATACTTTCAAGGATATGATCAATCTAGAACATGTTCACTGTACTTGAGCAAAATAAAGGAAACTGCAGGCAGACTTGATGTTAGATCGAGCTCGCTTTTCTGTATAGGCATTATATATGTGTGTATTCATCATGGGTCAATATGTTTGTATATACATATACATATATGTAAGTATATTTGTCTATATGCTTGGCTTTCGCATCGATCAGTTGCCAAAGTCGAGGTCGCACTGTATACAAGCAAAGCACACACACACACATGCACATCTTATAGAGAATCGCATGCATGCGCGTTTGTATGTGTGTGTGTGCATGTGCCAATTGTCGGTTGGTTCATTTTGGAGCTGGTGAACTCATCAGCGCAACGAGGAAGGGGGCCACAGTGCAGCTTCTGCATATGCTGCTAAAAACACAAAAAAAAAGTAAACAGCAAAAAAAAAACATCATTTAAAAAAAGTGCAGCGCAGTCAGAGGCGGAGCGGCAGGTCAGCTACGGCAACGGCAGCGGTAGCGGCAGTGATCGTGTTGGTAGGGCAAAGTCAGCGTCGGTAGGGGGCGCAGCGTGTGAAATGTGATTTGATGACTGCGGCAATGGCAACGGCAGCAGCAATGACTGCGACGGAGGCGTCGGTGAGAGAGGCAGAGCGGCGTAGAGGCAAAGGCAAAGGCAACGGCATCGACAGCGGCAGCGGCAGCGGCGACAACAACGACGACAGTATGTCTGGCGGCGTAGCATGAACTGGCGACATTCTGTCTGTGCCGATCGGATGCGCTGTTGCCGCACTTCAGAGCGAGCAGCGCACACTCTATGCTGTGTGTGTTGAGCGCTCCGAGCATGAGCTCGCGCACTAGTTGCTCGTGTAGCAGCAGTACCTGTATCTCTGTCTCTCTTTCTGTCTGTGTATGTGAGAGCGAATGAATGAACGAACGACCCACACTCCAAAAACACAAGCAGAAACACAAACTCACGCATACACATGCACATGTAGCGTATAGCGAACGCAGACAGAGCGACGACGACAAATGAATTGCGGATGAATGCCTGGCGAGAGCAGCGCCACTGGGCGAGTGAGCAAGCAAGCGAGCGAGTTAAGAGTTCATTCTGTGTTCATTCTCACACATACCAACTCCCACTCGCACACACACACACACACGCGCGCACATTAAGACGACGACTGCTTTTGGCGCTTGCTCATGTTGTCGGCGCTGCCCACGTTCGTTATAGCCGTCGTTGTTGTTGCTGCCGCTGCCACTATCGCTGCCACTATCGCTGCCACTGCCGGAACGTTCCACTCGCTCACCTCAACGTTTGTCACTTGCCCTGGCCGTATCGCTTTAGCTCCCGTTCCCAAAACCCATGTAACTGTCTCTCTGTGTGTGTGCGTGTGTATGACAGATACGAAACGTGTGAATACAAAAATAAATTAAATAACATTAGCTTAAGGTACACCTTGCCGGATCGCCACTGTATGTGCGACAACAGCAGCAACCGCAGTAGTAGCAGTACCAGCGACGTCGCCGCCAACGCAGACGTTGAGGCGCCGCTAATGTATCAAACATTCAAAAGCTCTTCTTATTTGTGTGTACGTGGCAAAAGCTTATGAAAGCTCACGCCGTGTAGCGCCCGCTCTCACTTTAACTGGTTGGCCAATTTGAGGATCATCCTACACAAAATGCAGCTCAAAAGCTCGCTAGCCAAAAGCTTTTCTGGGTAGCGTGCATTATGAGTGCGGCTGAAATTACGTGAGCGTAGCGCGACGCCTCGACGCTGTTCCGCTGCCTACTGTGCGCTGCCCGCTGCCCCCTGCTTACCATACACAGAGCTATTTACAACGGAATTTCACACCAAAGGTGTTCGCTTATTTCGACGCGAAATGCGCATAGCATCATCGGGAACCCGAAAAAAAACAGCGAAATACATACATACAAACACAAACATAAAAGTGTATGTATGCATGTGCGGCGGTGAATTGCGCAAGCAGTGCGCGGGCGGCAGTGGGGCAGCGCGGCAACAGGGTAGTGGGTAGCGCACAGTTTCCTGTGCGACGCATAGCCCCCACAACCTGTTGTAGATCGGTCATCGGACATGGGCATTGCCAGGGTTGCATGTGCGCCATGTGCGATACGCGCCGTTGTCGTTGTTGTTGTTGTTGTTGGCGCCAGGGCTGCCATGGAAAATTAGTTAAGAGCTGGAACTGGCTGCCGCTCTGTCTGCCGTCGACGTCTCCCCAATTGAAAATCGACAACAGCGCTCAGCGTTGCAGGCGGAGGCGGCAGCAACAGAACCGGCATGCATACACACACACAGTTATACAGGCGCACACATATACACTGTGGCGCTGCGGGCAGCAGGCGAGGGCAGCGGGCAGACAGACGAGTTATTTGCTGCGGTGTAAAAAAACCTGTTTGTTTAAACAACAATCTTGTACTAAAAATACATGCGCCTCATAAGCACACACACACACACATACACACGGACAAAGCAAAGCAAACGCACACTTAAACAGCAGCAGCAACGCCAGCAGCGACTGCGAAAGAGAGCGAGAGCGTAATACAAAAAACTCGCTCAGAGTACACACAAGCACACATACGCACACTTATGTATGTGTATGCACTGTGTGGCGCTTTAGCAGCGGCAACGGCTGCCAGTGTGTCTGCCAGCGCGCCAGTCGTTGTCGCCCCCCGTTGGTGCCTCGCTGTGCCCTCTGTGCTGGCAGCAGTCTCAATAGCAAGAGCAGCAGCAGCAGCAGAAGCAGCGCCATTGCAGTTTACCCGTTTGCCTGCACGTAGGCGTCCGCGGGTCTGGCTCAATGTGTCTGTGTGTGTGTATGTTGGCGTTGAAGGGCCCCGTTCCCGGGCAGCTTCTAAATCGACAGTTGTTGTTGCTGCTGCTGCTGCTGTTGTTTTTGTTGTTGCTGTTGTTTTTGTTTTACGTTTATTTATGCGCTTTTCGTTCAGTTTCGTTCGATTCATTTCGTTGCGGCGGCACCGAACAGAAATTGACTCAAATTGACGACGACGTTGGACACAACGGTGGCAACGGTGGCAACGCCAAGACCCGCAAGCCCCTCTCTCTCTCTCCTGCTGTCGCTCCCTGCTGCTAGCCAGCGGCTAACGTCAGGTCAGTTGCCAGCTAAAGAATGCTGGGACTGCGACTGCGACGGCGACGGCGACGACGACGGCGACTTTTGCGGCGTTTGCTAACTAGCAAAGAGATGCCAGATCGAAACCCAACAACACCTGAAGCTCACTCGATAATGTGTGTGTGTGTGTGTGTGTGTGTACATGAAGAGCGGAGAGGAGGCGAGCCGAAGCTTCGCATGAGCAGCAACCGCATTTAAAGTCAGTCGAAGCGAAGCGAAACAGCAACAGGCACACAGGATCCAAGAAATTCCAATTCTTGGAAAAGTTAATAAAAGTTTTGCCTTCGCGCGCGTTGCCGCCTTTCACACACACACACACAGAGGCGTATGTATATACACATGTGTATGTATGTATGGCTGTATATTTATATATGGGTGTGTGTGTATGTTTGTGCATTTTTATGCGCCTCCAGCTTCGGCGGCCCAATGTCTGCCTCTGTCTCTCGCAATAGCAGTGCCCCACACACACACTTACACACTTATATGTATATATATATACATATATATATATATATGTATGTAGCATTGAAACCCTCGTCATGCCTGAGACGCGACTGACCATGGGCCTCGGCCACGTTCCTTTAAGGCAGGCCGCTTTCTTTTCCAAGAAGAACTATCCATTAGGCGCCTGAGATCGGCCAGCGTTCCAGCCAGTCAGCCAGTCAGCAGTTGGCTCCACTGGCAGCTCCCAGAGTTCCAGTGTCCGGGCACTGTGTTTACCTGGAATTGGCCAAGATCGTGCTGTAAATGAAACGATCGCCAAATGATCCTTTGGCTGGCAACTATGCAGGGCCGCGACTTGGACTTTGGGGCTGCCTTCAGCTCGGTTTTCAAAAATATTTATGTTGCGGAAATTTCCAGGCATCGATCGTATCGATCTTCGAAAAGCGAAGTAACGTCGAAAATGTAGAACATACCAACAGATTGAAGCCTCTAGATGCATTCGCTTCACATATGTGAGTTTACATATATGTGTACACATACATATATATATATATATATTTATGTATATAGTATATATGTATATATAGACGATCTATAGATTTGAGAATGAAATGAAAAAATAAATGATTGAATCGGTTGATCGAGACGATCGTCGCTCCTTGACAGCAGCTTATCAGCGTTTAATTGATGAATTGAATGCAGTTCGATCTGAAACAAGATCAAGTGAATCACTGCAATTGACATACATATATGTATGTATACCTATTTAAAGAGTTGGGGTTCTTTATATAAGAAATCGGTGGAACTAAGAGTATTTCAGCGAATAAATAATTATGTTTAAGCATATATCAATCGATATAGATTCTATTACATTATACCATGCATATATCTTATCAGAGCTGTACTGAAAATTGTAGACATTCTTCTTATATATACTTCAAAAGTGTATATCTTTAAAATTAAATTTGGCATAGCTTTCATAATATATAAAAATATTTTAGCTATCAAAAACCCTGGGACCAGATTTATAGGGCATTTGAGTGGAACAGCGCCAGAATCTGGAGTCGACACTTAAACGTCAATCATTCAGATAGTTCGCTAGTCAATCGGTGCCAATAATATTATATATCAATTTATATATGTACATATGTATAGGTCTATCTGGACTACATGACTAAATCAGTTGATTACAACAATCGAATGATCTTTGACTTTGAGTTATCAGCTTGCAAATTGATGAATTGAAATGCGAATTGATGATCAACAGAGGAAGAAGAAGAAGCTTAAGAGCTTGACTAAAAGAAATTTTAATTGATTCGAGGAACCATATAAAATTTATTGTAGAAAACATCATCAAAATCGGAATGGGAATTAAGTAACTCAGTTTGGATAAATGAAACTGAATGCGTCAAGAATCGGGAAACTTGGAAGTTCAGCTTACAAATAGAGTCGAATGGGGTGAGTCAGGGAAATCGAACGAACTCAACTCGAAGATATTGAATTTCAATTGATATTCGAGTTCGACTGAAAGCCTTGACATGGCCAACTTGTTATATGGGAGGGCCATAAAACTCGCGTATGGGATTTACACACAGTCAATTTGGGATTATGTGCATAAATGAATATAAATATTTGTTGGAGTGTGCTTAGACAGATCCGCTGGATGCCTGCACACGCCGTCGATCGTGATTGCCGATAATCGTGGTTCGCAGTTCCAGCTCAAGCGATCTGAGCCCATGGAATGGGGGAGGGGGGATTGTTGAGCTGTAGTCCAGAAACTCAGTTAGTCAGACCGGGCACCGATTGCCACAAAGTCTGGGCTGGGCCCGGAAACAAAACGCTTGCAATCGGAATGCCTGCGTAATAGCCAATTGCACTGGAAGAGAATTGGTATTACTCCGGTGACTTATTGGGTGCCTAATTAACTAAACATTCTGTGATTGGGTCTAGTCTGAGTCAATCAACTGGGAACAGTCGCTCCCATTACAATGAGCTTGAGTTTTCGATATCGGAAACGTGATTAAGCCACGTGTAGGGGTGTACGAGGCCGGGGTGTGATAACGTCAGAGAATGAGCAACAAGTTTGACTAGCAGCTACCCTGTAACAAGTGCTACTAAAGTCTTACCAAGTTTAACTCGAGATCTAGCAAAAGAATTTTGATGGGAACTTAATGAGACTTTGGACTTCTCAGTTCTCAGTGCTTAGATCTCAAGTTAGTGTTAATATTTTATTGATTCTAATATCTAACAAATAAATAAATCAATATCGCGTTCCTCACATAAAAGCTCTTATGGATAAACGTAGTTTATATTTGAAAAGTGATTCCAAGACTCTATGTATACTCAATTTGAGTTCGTCTATCAATTTTCTAGCTTTTAGCTTCTAAAGTCTTTGAGATGCGCTTGGTAAAAATATGATTAAATTATTCTTAGTACTCGAAGAGTTATTTCATATAGAGCTCCATAGATCTACAAGCTTACAAGCAAAACATTACCCAATTCACTTTATAGGTACTTCATCTTTATAGGGTATACAAATCAGATACCCAAGCGAAACTCTTTACTGTTCTACTTTCTTATAGCCCAGCGCTAAATGCTTACAAGCTGATTAGTTAGCCACGATAACTAGCTGTACGTAAGTACGTACGCGTATGGGTGTGTGTGTGTATGTGCGTATGTGAGCACTATCTATATATGGAACAATCTTGGAACAAAAGAAAATGTATCAGTCGAATGGCATGTCCACAATATATCTATATCTATATAGCCATATAACACCTTCTGGTGAAATATAATTTGAACAATTTTTTAATAGTGCTTTTTTTTTCTCTCTCTCTTTGATCGCTAAGCTGAATAGCTATACTCTGTGCGCCCTTTGTTCGCTGTTATCGCCCAAAACAATAAAAAACCCATGGCAAGTTCATCCAATTTTTTCTTCGTAGTGCTACTGTATATATATGTATATATGCTTTACAATTAGTCATGAAAATGCGACGGGCACTAAAACAAATGGCATTAGAAAGACGACTCTGCGACAAAAGGTAAATGAAAATGGGTATTACATATGGATATATATCGTCAATATATGCATTTATGATATTTATGTATAGATTTCTTCTTGATATATATATAAACTTATTCATTCATTGTTTTACTTTGCTTAGATATTGTTCATATTTCATAAAAATCTTACGTTGTTTTTTGTATACCCAGAATCAGTGATTCCAGGCCTCCATTTTGACTTTTGTAATCCCTATAATAAATCAAAGTTCCTCATTTAAATTATATTCTAATTTGCATTAGAAATGTCATTCCTGAGCCACTTAAGGTCTTATCGTCATCACAATTTAATCTAGAGTATAGCTATATAAATAGATGTTTCGCCTGATAATGAGCTATTGATATAGCATTTATATGACATCATTCGAACTGCTATGCCTCACGAGTAAAGCCTATTAGCAGCCATTAATATGGGACTAACTATATATGCCTTTAACATAGCATTCGTATTTGATGGATCATATTTTCCTATTATCTATGCATTCATAGATTCCCTCCTCTCATATTTTCCATATTCAATATCTTATATCCTGTTGATTCTTATGTAAATCTAATATGAATATGGGCTAATATATTTTAGATATAATCCCGATATCTTTCAAATTGCTCACATGCAATGCATCATACATTATATTCAATATATAATATAAATTTATTCCATATTCCTTTGATCAGCGCTTATGTAATTGTCATATCTTTTCCTTCGCTCATTGCCAATATCTGATGGATCATCTCTGGATATCTAATATCTATATAAGCTGTAATCTCTCTCTTAGCCAATTGTTAATATCCGATGAATCATATATAACCAATATCTGTATAAGCTCATATATTCTATTTATAGTTCTGGTATCTATCTCTGTCCTATATAGAAACCTGATGATATTATGGTATAACCTGATATTACCCGAACTATCTTGCTTGCGCATATATACATATAGACATACATATCTATGTATAGAGATTATATTATTATTATGCGTCGACTTATCAATTCGGTTTCATTTGGTTTGGCTCGGTTTGGCTTTGGCTTTGGCTTTGGCTTTGGCTTAGTTAAGCTGGGATTGGGTTGCGCGTGCGCGTCGATCTTTTGAGTTGCTGTCTCCAAGTGTTGCCCCTGCCCACTCCACGGGTCCGACTCGTTTCTCTATATACACCAATACACATACATATATTGATATATATATAAATATATATGTATATAGCCCTCTGTGTGTGTGTGTGTGTGTGTGTGTTTATATAGCTCGATGCTTGCATGTGTGGGTTTGTGCTCCGCATTCGCAGGCAGACAGCACGGCGTCGGACTCGGGCCCAATACCACTTGGCCCCGCACTCCGTTCCCCTTTGCCATGTCTTCTCTCCAGCTCTATCTCTCTCATTCTCGCGTTGTCGCTTTTATGTGTCGCCCCGTTTCCGCTCGCCGCTGCTCGCCGCTCGCTGCCCACACGATCGTACCGCGCCCTTTGTGCTTCAAGATGTCCCCCTCTTCGCTCTCTCCGCTCCCCCTCCGCTGCGCTGCGCCTCCTTCGTTGACCAAATGATTTTTTGTTTTGTTTTGTTGTTTTTTTTTTTACTCCATCAACTTTTTAATCAATTCATGTGTCTGTCGCTGTCTGCGTGTGTGTGTGTGTGTGTGCGTGTGTGTGTGCATCTATTGTGTGTATAGGTTTTCGATTTTTACGTTACCTTTACCTTTTTATATTCAATTTTTATCTCTTTGCCTGCGTCTTTTCCGCTTTTTACTTGAATGTGTTTTTTTTTCTCTTGTGTTTTTTTTTTGTTTTCTTCTTTTTGATAAATCGATTTAGAAGCCGACGGGGCCACAAAAGTGGAATTCTTTTGATTTTATTTTAAACACGCACACACACACACACGCACACAAATGTAGCGCTGCCTGTGTAGTTGCTGTTGTTGTTGTTATTTAAGTTTTCGTTCTTTTTCAACTTTTTTTTTCGTTCGTTCTGTTTTTGCTTTTTGTTATTCCTTGGGCGCATGATTTTGATGTTGTTTTTGTTGTTGTTGTTGTTTGTTACTTGGAAATGCAATTCAAAAACATTTTCATGTGCAGGCGTCGGCGTCGGCGTTGCATTAGTATTGGTAAAGGGGGGGGTGGGCGAGCGCGGGGACGAGGCAGCGCTCAACGTTGCCAGACAACGCGTCGTACTCTTTTTTTTTATTTTTCTGGGGCGTGTTGGGATGCCAATAACAACTGCAACAACAAAAAGGTGAAGAAGAAGCGCAGCAACAACAAACTAAAGGCAAAGGCAAAGGCGTAGGTAACGACGTGGGAATCTATGCGAGCTAAAGTCCAGCGTCCAGCGTCCAGTGTCCTCTCCTGCCTGGAAGTCTCGCTCGACTCTCTCTCTATCCCTCTCGCGCTCGCCCCGTCTCGTTCACGCCAAAGCGTGCGCATTGCTGAGTAGCAGCGATCTATCATCGGCCATCATCAGCAAGCCGAGCAAACGAACGAACCGACGCGTCGCTGTTGCTTTGACTAGGTGAGTCAATGCTTTTTATCGGCATTATTGCTGCTGTTGTTTGGTGTTGTAGTTGTTGTTGCTAGTGCCTTTGGACGAGCACCTCTAATCATGTTGCGTGAGTCTTTCGACTCTTATGGTTTATGCCTCGTTTTAGCTCGATTGGGCCCTCGCTTCGACTGCTCTTCAATATCGCACGCGCAAATGATGCTGGCTACAACAACAACAGCAACGACAACAGCGACTGCAACAACAACTTACCATAGACAGAAAACACATTTTTTATTTATGAATTTGCATACACACGCAGTCGTCACAGCAACAACAACGACAGCAATAACGCCAGTAAAGTCACACAAACACATGCATATGTGTTTCATTCATGAATTCCAGTTGTCGACGATCGGCGCGGCAGCGCAGCAGCAGCAGAGGCTGCGACCGCGGCAGCGACATCGGCAGCAGCAAGCTACAGCGCAGATTTTTGTCTCTGCGCATTCGGACAGCGAATTTCGTTTGTCATTTGCAACAAGTGCGGCCCACTGTTGCTGCTGCTGCTACTTACATATACTGTGGTTGTTGCTGCTGCTGCGCTATGCTATCGATTTCCTTTTTTAGTGCAGTTGGATTTGTTATTGCACTTATGCCACGCTGCGTTCTATGCCCTTTTGTCTTTGAGCTTAGTCAGGTGGCGGCCATGGCAGCATCGCTTGGCGATAGCAGCGGAGACGCTAATGCACCCACAGCCAAAAACAACCATACACACAATTGCATACAAACAGCAACCACAAAACACACACACACACACACAATACATATGCATGCATACACACATGAGCAGCAGAAGCAACAACAAAAATCGAAAAACAAAAAATGCATCGCTCTCATAATGGAATAACATGCTATTCCATCGTGAGCCAGCGCACACCAGCGCATTACACATTCAACAGTTGATTCTCGATTGTGTACGTAACACACAAACGCACACACATGCATAGAAATATATGCATGCACAGAGCATAACCAAAGAGAGCGAGAGTCAGAGAGGCAACGGCATGGCGCGCACTCAACCCCCTCTTCTATAATCATACACACACATACAAAAATCGTACGGCGGCGAGCGCTCAACAAGTTCATGTGACGATTTGACGCTGCGTCGAGGCGACAGAGCAAAAGCAAAAGCACTAAACATGTCGGCCGAGCCGAGCCCTAGTGCCAGAATGTCTGGCAGCCACGACTCACATACACTCAGGCACACACACACACGCTCTCATGCACTGTGTATGCACTTTACGTTCAGTGTGTGTGCGTGTATATCCGTGTAAACTGGCAGAGCTAGCGAAATTGTAGCGCAAGTTGGCTGCAGTCGCCGCAACGCGGTTTGCAGTCGACGCTGTCGAAGCTGCTATTCCTTTGGCGCACAGCCACAAGAGCAGCTGCACAGTGGGTCTGTTGGGTTAACTGAAAGTTGAATTAAAAAGCGAAATGAGAAATTACGCTTGGTTAAAAAATAAATAGTTCATATGATGACTTATGAATTGAAATTTTTAATTTATTAGTATTTCGAATATCTATTTAGTTTTAAAAGTATAAGAGGAGCAATAAATTTCGAATTAGATAAAAATAGTATATTTATTGATAATTGATCATTTGTTTCACATCAAATTGCTTTTGCCCCACAGTCTGCTCAGTCTGAGTGGCCTGCACACCACACAGCGCTTGTCAGTTAGTCAGCCTGTGGTTAGGCAGGCGGCTGGGCTGTGCCCGGGGGCAGGGCCAGCAATCGTCGTTCGTGTCCGTCCCCTTCTGTCCGTTGCGTCGGCCGGAGCAGAAAATCAACTCTACACCAGCCACACAAAAGCGCCGCGGTCGCAACAAGCACAACCATGATGGAATAATATATTTATATTTATATTAATATATATATATATACATATACATATGTGCATGTATATATACATATACTCACATACAGATATTTATTTGTATGTTATTCCATCATGAGCACAACAAGAAGTATTCTCACACACATACATATACTCGCAGTCATTCAACATATTCACTTACACACATACACGCACAGGCACAAACACGCACACATGCATACATATGTACATGCATGCATAATACAGGAGCGCAGACACCTCGCCGACGATTGTCGTCAGTTTGTCTGCAATGCTCAGCGCTGTTGCTGCTGGCTTGGCTGCAAAAGCAACAACAGCAAGAGCAGCAACAACAACAACAATAGCAATAACAACAACTGGTTTGGTCTGGCGGCGGCGGCGGCGACTCTTGGGCCCGCCAAGTGTCTGACTCGTTCACACTCACACACAGATGCACGCACACTTGCTGCGCTGTCGGCGTTGTTGCTGTTGGTTGCTGCTGCGACTTCGCCTGATGAGCTATTAGAACGCACACAGATACGCAGGCACACACACACGCACCTACAGGCACACGCACACAGGCAGACAGAGCGTCGACTGCACTCATACTCTCAGACTGAGAGGCGCGCGCGTGAGCTCTGCGCTGTGCTATTGCTGCGTTCATTCGTTCATTTCAGTTCGATTCGTTTCGTTTCGTTCTCGCGCACACACTTGTACGTCTACGTCGTGTATGTGTACGTGTATATGTGTATGTGTGTGTGTGAGCGGCAGCGCCAGCAGCAGCAGAAGCAGCGCCGACAACGACGGGCCAGCCAGTCTAGAACGTAGAACGCAGCGGGCAGAACAATTGTGTTTTGGATTCCTTGCCGTGCGGTTGCGGATCGCGTCGCGTTGCCAAACAAGAGCAACAATATTTTTCTCTGTGTGTTTTTGTGTGTGCAAATGAATTCAAGCTACAAATTTCTCATATGTACAAATATATACTATATTTTTTTTGTGTTGTGCTCATGTGTTCTTTCATCTAACATTTACAACAGTCCACAAGCAAATTACAAATAATAATATTAATAAGAATATCAAAGCAACAACCAATACAAAAGAAAAATCAAAGAGCAAAAACAAAAAGCAAAAAACAAATACAAAAAACAACCAAAAAACAAATATCAAATAAAAAGCAACAACTTTTTGTTTCTCGTTGTTTTTCCAAGACGACAACGTTAACGTGTTTTTGTTGTTGCGCTCACTTGTTTCCAGTGCCAGCGCTGCCAGATCGCGAGTTATGAAAGCGCAAGCGTCGCCAGCAAGTAGCAACAGCTACAACAACAACGCCACCAACAACTGTTGAAGCACATTGAAAACTAACTGTATATATTTGTAAAGAAATATATACACATATATATATATATAAATACGTTATATTGTAAATACTATTTTTGATATACAAAACGTTTTACAAACTACAAGGCAAATATTGCCCGAGCAACTAAAATGGATAACAGCGAACCAAGTTCGATAAACAACAATAATAACAACAACACCAGCAGCAGCAGTAGCAGCAGCAGCAGCATTGCCGCCGCCGCAGCAGCAGCAGCAGCCATGGCAGCAGCCGCCGCATTGGGCTTTAACCAACAGGAGCAACACAAGCGACCTGCCAAGGACTCGACAGCAACAGTTGCTGAGCGCCACAGCAATGGCAATGGCAGTGCTACCAACAGCAACAGCAATGGCAACAGCAACAGCAACGGCAACAGCAACAGCAGCAGCAGCGCCTGCAGCCCCAAAATGGGATCACGTCGCATCTTCACGCCTCAATTCAAGCTGCAGGTGCTCGAGTCGTACCGCCATGACAACGACTGCAAGGGCAACCAGCGTGCGACGGCGCGCAAGTACAACATCCATCGGCGGCAGATACAGAAGTGGCTGCAATGCGAGCCCAATTTGCGCTCGTCCGTGGCCAACAACCAGCACCAGCATCAGCAGCAGCAGCAACAACAGCAGCAGCAGCAGCATTTGCACCAGCAACAACAACAGCAGCAGCAACAACTGCAGCAGCAGCATCAACAGCAATTGCAGCAGCAGCAGCATCTGCACCCGCAGCAACAGCTGCAGCCACCGCCGCCGCCGCAGCAGTTGGTGCCGCCAGCAGCGCCAATGAAGCCGCACCAGTTCCATCAGCTGCCCCATGCCCTGGTCGCCGCCCAGCATCATCATCGCCATCATTATCAGGCCGCCGCGGCTGCCTCTCTGGCAGCAGCATTTGCTGCCGCGCGCTCCCATCCGATGTTGGCGAACGGATTTGCCACGCCCCATGCCCATCCGCATCCCCATCAGTTGGCGGCCGCAGCGGCAGCCCCGCCGCTGGCACCGCCGCCACCGCCGCCGCCTCTGTTGCCCCACAGCAATGGTACGGCAGCAACTGTTGCCGGCGGCACTGGCAGCAGCAGCTACACGCTGTCGGCAGCCAAAATTGCCGCTGTGGTGGCAGCCTTTGCCAACAACAACAACAGCAACAATAGCAGCAGCAGCAGCAGCAGTAATAATTGCCACACCAACAACAGCAGCAGCAGCAGCAACAGCAGCAACAGTTGCAGCAGCGCCACAACGTTGCCATATTGCTCAACTCTACAGCAGCAACAAGTGCCAAATGCCGTGCCAATACCCACCAGCAACAGCAACAGCAACAACAACGACAGCAGCAGCAGCAGCAGCCAGCACATTCCTCAGCCCGCACCGCAGCAACATGCAACGGCGCAGCCACAGCCGCTGCCCTACGCCTACTATTTGACACTGCCCGCGCCCATGGATCTGTCGCTGAGCAGCGCGGCGCGACGCCAGCGCGAGCAGCAGCAACAGTTGCAGCTGGACCAACAGCAGCAGCAGCAGCAATCATTGCCGCTGGGTTGTCGCAAGCGCGCGGCCCAAACGCTGTGGCATGGCGACAGCAGCGGCAGCAGCAGCAGTCCGGCGGACAAGCTGAGCAAACTGGAGGCCATCAAGTGCGAGCCCAGCGACAACGAGGCGGAGGACGACGTGGACATCGACGTGGAGGCGGAAGCGGAGGCAGAGGCGGAGGCCGAGACTGAGGCGGCAGCGGCAGCAGCAACTGTTGCTGAGCACAAGCTGCCCGCCAAGCAGGTGAAGCTCTTCAAGCCCTATCTGCTGGACGAGAGTGCAGCCCAGGAGGAGGAGGAGCGGGAGCGGGAGCGGGAGCAGGAACATGAGCGGGAGCAGGAGCCGGAGCAGCTGGAGCTGCGCGTCGAGGATGAGTGCGATGCGGATGCCGATGACGAGGAGCATGCCACGCTCAATGGCAGCAGCGGCGCCAGCAGCAAGAAGAAGAAGCGCGTGACGCCCAAGCAGCGGGAGCCGATCATCTGGAGCAATCATCCGTTTGCCGGCGTCAGCAGCAACAGTTGCTTTCAGTCGCCGCCGCCGCCATCGCTGCTGATGCCCTATGGAGCCGGCGCAGCAGCGCTGCCGCCGTTTCACGCCGGGAGTCCTCAGCAGCAGCAGCAGCAACAGCAGCAGCAGCAGCACTTTCAAGGCAGCAACAGCTGCAGCAGCAGCAGCAGCAGCAACAGCAGCAATTGCGGCGGCAGCAAGCCCGCCACGCCCACAATCAACGTGCTCAGCCCATTCTCGGCGCCGGCGCTCTCGCCCATCGGCTTCTGCTGCCCCAAGGGCTCGCCCGTGTCCGGCTACGAGAGCAGCTCCTCCACCTACAGCGACAGCCCCAGCGCCAGCTCCTCCTCCACGCACGGCTACAGCCTCACCCTGCAGCTGCACGCCCCCGTCTACAACGACAATCTGATGCAGCAGCAGCAGCAGCAGCAACAGTTGCAGCTGCAGCGCTGGCTCGACCAGGAGGCGCTGGCACGTCTTAACTCCGCTGCGGCTGCGGGTCCGCCGACGGCCACGCCCAACAGCAGCAGCCGGGCGGCGCCCATCACGCTGCTGGCCTAAGCGACAGCCGCAGCAGCCATCGAACCACCCACCTTAGCGAGCGCTTGGGGGCGTGGCCTAGGGCCTCTTCCCGGGCCTTGTAAGTTACAGCTTAACGAAAAGTCTAAAAAGAAGAAGAAGAAGAAGAAAGCAAAAGAAAAAAAAACATTTTTTTTGTTTGTTTCAATTGTTAAATTTAATGCAAATATAATTAATTAACTAATTACTTCCAAATGCCAACAAAACAATTAAAAACAAAAATAAAAACAAAAACATATCAAGACACGCCCCACACCCATACCCACACACACACATATACATACATATACCTAAGCAATTGTCATATATCAAACAAACACAAAATAAAAACAAAATATTTTTAATTGTAATTAAAATTTGAATAAACATATTTTTTTTTTTTTTACTTTTAGCCACAAATTATGTTTAAGCCACATTACAATTTTTTTTTATACATTAAACATATAATTAATTATTTTTAAATTATTTTAAGCATATTTTTTTTACTATAAATTAAGCGTACAATTTTTTTTTTAGTTTTGTTTGTGTAAATAACTAATTTAATTATGTACAAAAACGAATGGAATATAAATCAAGAATTTTTACGATAAATTTAAAAGAAAAACAAAACTGAATTATTTTGAAATATTTTTGCAGCAAAGTGGAATATATATATATATATGATATATAGATGTTGGATTAATATTGGTTTGATATATTTAAGGAACAATTGTTTATTGAAAAGCATCAACGAGAAACAACAAGAAAAATAATTAAAAATTAAACTAAAATTATAAAAATCATTTTCATTTTATTTTATTATTTTTATACTCATTTTTATTTATTTTATTAATTTCAAATGCAATTGTTCCTGTGGAAAAGTCTATATGTATATGTATATATGCTCGCTGCAAGTGTATTCAAAGTAACAACAACAACAACAACAACAACAACAACAACAAGTGCAACTGCAACTGCAGCAGCTGAATTAAAATTAAAATAAAAAAAAATACAAATGTTTGTAAGAAAAAGCTTTAAAAACAAAACAAAAAGAAAAACAAATACACGTACACACACACACACATACACATATATGAATTTTGTTGTCATGGCTAAGAAATGAAGCGTGGGCGTGGCCAGCCCACAGAATTGAGTTAACAAAACGGGAACTAATCAAATGTGTAATTCATCTATAGTTGATAAATATATATAGACTTCTATAGATATATATATATAATTGTTAAGAATAGATATATTATACATATATATATACGCACTAATTATACACATGTATGTGTTTTTTTTTTTTTTTTTGGTAAATTGAAAATTCTTGTGATATGAAAAAACAACAAACAAAATTTGAATAAATTGTTAAAAACTGCGGAATCATATAGATATCTAGTTATATATCTATATATATATATAGTATATTTACATCTATATTATATCTATATACAATATACATATATACAATATATATTTATATACAAGAGATGTTTTTTTTTTTGCGCAAAACTTTATATCCATACGTGCCCCTAAATATACATATATATGTATATGAATATATATTTAAAACAGTATTTTTATATATTGAAACAAAAAAAAAAAAAAAGATAAAGATTGAAAAAAAAAAAACAACAAAAACTGAACAAGAAATAAAAAAAATGTATTCATTTAAAAAACATGAAAATCCAAGTATTTTTTATTGATCTCCTTCGCTTTGGCAACGTTTCTCCGCTCGTCTTCTTTGCGGCGCGATTCGTAAACGTTTCGCCTGCCATTTGGTTGGCGGGTGTTAATCATTTGGCACTCGCACAACAAACAGTAAACAGCTCGCCAGGCCCTTATGCAATTGGCAATTGGCAATGGGCAATCGGCAATCGGCTGATCGACGATCACGCTACTCTTCAGGTATTATGTGATCAGATCAAACAGATCGCACTCACTGCTACACTATTTCATTGCTCTTCCTTCCGTTCGTTCCGCCTCGCCTTGCCTCTCCTCTCCTCTACCCCGCTACTCCTCTCATCTCTTATGCAATCCATTGCGGGGCAGTGAGGGAAATACTATATGCTAACGACAGACGAGTCATAGACCTATACCACCTGACTTTCAAACCTATACAAGACCAAGATCTATTGAGCCCAGTTTAAATTTACCAAATATATATAAACAGATCTGATATATGTATATATGTATAGGTTTCTTCTTATATGAGCTCTCCTACTTGCCATACATATCCATACCAAATTGTTTAATTCCCTTCCTATATGCCAAAACTTTCCACAAATATATTGTAAAATATTTAAAAAATGATATAATATACATTTATATATGGGAATACAGACAATATATTTGAGTCTACTTCATAATAACTGTGAGTTCCTAAATTCTTCCCAGATTTCTTCTTCTGTACAATCTATATAAAATATTTACATATTATTATGATTTAACCAACATAATCTATAGGCAATCTCATCTAGACCTATTCCATTCCAGACTTACAGCCAAACGAAACAGATCTTAAATGGATCTCACGCCATTTGATGTTCTAATTTGAATTCATTGAATATGACTCGTTTGTTACCTGATGCCATCGGGCCTTGCCTCATTATCAGACCATGCCACATATGTTTCTATTGTATACCGGGAAAAGCCCTGTTGACTTTCGCTGAAATTGACTCTTTGAGAAGCAGTGTTTGCTTTGAAATCGTAATCCATCGAATATGTTTCACTCGTCGCTTATTTCAGATGTTGTTCCAAGTATCATTCACTGCATTTGCCTATCAGCTTTGCTGTTGGCTTTCGCTTCACCTCACCTTCAAGCGATCGAGTCTTCGTCATCTCTGACCACCCTTAGCTCCTAGAGATCCTTTGCACATTTTCGATTTAGCTAGTGTTTCAATTCCCCTTCATTTCAGAAATTGAAATGAGAAGAGAGTCATTGATCTCCTCCTATCAAGGTTTTCTTTGCGTGTTGATCTCAGTCTGTCATCGCTTCATTCCAAAGCTCATTTTCATTCCATTTCATTCCAGTGCAATAAAAATGATGTTGACCTTCACTGGGATCGTTTCTATGATGGTAACTCTATGTGATCTATCGTTTCATTTGATCGAATATTATCATATATTGCTGTAATACGCAAAAGTGTTCCATTCCATTTCGTTTCAGTCCAGAAAAGGCCTTGTGACTTTCATTGAATTCGTTGTATCTCTCTATCAACCATATTCTGTGATGAGGTATAGCTTCATTCCACACTTAAATTCATTCCATTCCATTCCATTCCATTCCATTCTGAGCGAATGAGTTCATTTGGTTTTTCTTTCGATCACTTGTCCACCTCCAACCTCGCGTCACTCTGATAACGATATAAGCTTGACTTAGGCTAATGCCTGTTCCATTCCATTTCGTTCCAGCCAAGAAAAGATCATTGGTATATTTACTGTGTTTACTCTATTAACTATATTCGCAATCGCAATCAGTTATCGATATCCTATGATCGATCAATTTCATACTTACGCTCATTTCCATTGCATTCCAATCCATTCCTAGTCTTTTGGCTTTCATTGAGATCGTTTCATCAGAGATCTCTGTTCGCTTTGAACTCGTGAATGCTTTAAATACGTTCAGTTATCTCTTAATTCCACACCTTGTCTCGTTTTCACATCATTCCCATTGCGCAGACAAGAAAAGCTCTTTCGGCTTTCGCGCCAGATCGCTCCATGATGAATCTCTGTTCGCATGATCTCGTGATCTTGCGTGTGTCATCTCATCTTGGCCAGCTCATCGCCAGCACCTCGCATGTGTGTGTGTGTGTGTGTGTGTGAGTGTGCTTAGTTTTTCGTATGGGGCCGTTCCATTCCATTCTGTTGCTTAGTTCTGGTCAATTCGCATGCCATATTTTGGTTCTTTTCGGCTACCGCGCTGCGCTGGCTGCTATGACTAAGCCGCTAAATTCTATAATGCTCGTATTTTTAAAACATTTAAAAATAAAGTGCTCTCGTTTGCCAATGTGTGCGCCAATCGGCAGTCAGAGCTGTCGCCGTTGACGTTGCCTCTGTCTCTGCCTCTGCCTCTGTCGCTGTCGCAGTCGCAGTCGCTGCTCAGCCCCTCACTTATTTTACGTAGTTGATATTTTTGCATAGCACACCCAACTCGACACTCTGCGTGTGTGTAAGTGTGTGTGTGTGTGTGTGTGTTGTGATTGTGCTTGCTGCCAAAGAATTTTTCGCTAAGACGTGCAAGAAGTTGCTCGAAAGAGACCAACAAATACCCTGCCTACGCACCGAGTCCATGCGACTGTTCGCTAAGCTCGAACAACTTGAGCCAAATGAGTTTGTAGATACCCTACATATACCCTATATGTACAGCGTTAGACACGTAACCTTGCCTAGATACTCTACATTTGAAATACTCTATCTCAACTGCTTTCTATAAGCTTAGAGCTGATCGACTTACAAGATACTCGACTCTAGCTACGCATCAACTTGACATTGCAATATGCTTCGATCTAGGCTAGATGGCCTACCCATGTAACCTAAATGCCATCTTATTCTTGATCTAATTGAGCTTTAGGGCCTTGACTACTTCTTAGATACTCTACTTTAAACTTGTTGGTCAAATATATTTAAGCATAAGACACAAAGAACTACAACAGTTGGGATTTTTTCATTCCATCAAAGTGCTTTCTACTTCCCTTAAGTTTCATAGATTGCCACAAATCGCTTATCGATCTTAAGCAAAGATTATAAGGGATATGTTAGCTGTTAGATTCGGCTAGACTTTACTCAGCGCTTTTCCACTTTGATATGATTGAATATCTTGAATTTCTGTTTGTATATGTGGAAGTATTCACTTGTTATTGGTAGGTCAAAAACTGTATACATTCCCTCATTTTGTGTACATGCATATAAATAAAAGTCCCGAGGTTTATCAAATAAAGTAAAGAGAAGCTCGTCTTGCACACTTTCATATACAACTACATATAAACATATACTTCGAGACGATACTTGCGCTCATTGTTTATGTCATCTATATAGATTTACGTAATACGACTCTTCTGAGAACTGAAGAAAAATGTCACCTGACCGAAAAGTAAGGAATATAGAGAGGCACTGAGCTCAGCTAGAAGATGGGGTTCAATTGGCATCCATAAGCGAAATCAGAAAATAGATGAATTTCTAGACTGAAAGACAATGAATTGTTGGGAAATACAGAAGCGATACAAGGATTAGATAGACTTGAGTGCAAAGTTTAAAGAGATACGAAGCGGATTGGTCGATAGATATGTCGGACATAATGTGGGATATGAGATATCTGCTGAGATGATTCATGTTCTCTCTATATCTATCTATATCTATATCTAGCGATTCGTTTGCTCACTAGAAACTAGAGATAGATCAGTTGATTGAAATATACAGAGATACAGAGGCATAGTGGATTGGCTGGATGGCATAGAGATAGAGCAATACCTGAGCGACACAAAGTAAACATGAACGGTGAATAACTGTGATCAGATTGAGGTGACAACGAATCGCCTGGGAGATACTAGAATACAATACGCGATAGCTGGACAAGACAATGCTTGATTACCAATTGTTTTTATGTTGCATAACGCCCGACTATCTGCAAATTATCTTCCTGCTGATAATTCAAATATTTCAAATGGCAACAGAGAGAGCGAGAGAGAGTGAGAGAGAGACAGAGAGGGGGAGAGAATACACCTGTGTGAGACTGGCAGGCTGCTGTTCGAAATCTGGGTAGCATCCAAATCGAAAAGAACTATATCCCCCGCCCGGCAGCCATCTGCCCCCTCCCCCCGGCGGAAACCTGGGCATGTGGCTCATTTTCTATTTTTCTAGCATTTCATTTCGTTTTGTTGCTTTGTCTTGCGAATTTCTTTGATTTATTTCGTGTTGCTGTGCGAGCGGAATTCTTGTGACTCTTTGTAATGCCACGTGACACAGGCGATTTGCGCAAAGCAACAGCACCGTCGTGCACCACCGTGCACCACCGCACCACATCGTGCACCACCGGGCCGGCCACTCAGCTGATCTGCAGCAGCGCCTGTTGATCATGTGCAGCATCGTCTGCAGCCAAAATTGCAAAGTTAACAAACGAGCATCGGGGCGAAGGCGGACCGCGCGGCCACCACCATGCGGCGGGGCGGCTCGCTAGGGTGGCCATTAGGGTGGCTCTGCTAGGGGTTCGTTCCTCTTGACGCGCGGCATGCTGCACTGCACACCTGAGCGCATCTGGCAAGGTCATCCAATTGTCTCTGCATATCCAATTATTTCACATTTTATTTATGCATAGGCAAGAGCTGCAACGAGTGGGCATTGCCCGACATTGTGCGGCCAAAACTGTTCACTCAGCTATGCATATTCTATGTCAATTCATTAAATATTTACATATAATATACATAATATATATATATAGCAAATATGAAGCAAAGTATTTTAAGATGAGATTAGGTTTAACAAAAAAAAAAAAAAAATAAATAAATAAAATAAATTTATATGTATATAATTAAAAAACAAGTTTCAAATGCTGGGCCTAATGCTACTTATTTTAAATTATGCTTTGCATTGGAGCTTAGTGAATTCTACAAATGATTCATATGGAACAAATTGAACTTTTATAAACAAATATTATGTTTCTTCTTAATTTTTATTTTATTTTTATTAAATTATTGTGTAAATTGTTAGTTTATTACTAATATATAAATATATATTTTAAAGATATTTGATATTAATAGATTTAATATATGTTATATATTATAAAATAATATATATATTCATTAAATTATTTTTTTGTTTTTACTTTTATTAAATTATTATTTTTTTTATTTTTTTTTTTATTTATCTTTAACAGTTAGCTATAATTAAAATTATGAGCTAACTTAATAATTAAAGCACTAGCTACTCAGGCCTTTGGCTTGTATTATTATTACTATTTTTTTATATTTTTATTTTTTTATTTATTTTTTTATTTATTTATCATTAAATTACTATTTTCTCAAAATTATATTTTTATTTTTCTGTCAATATAAAATCACCTTAAAGAAAATAATAAATTAATGAAAAGTATCATTTTTTAATTACTAATTTACTTTAATGATAATTTATTAGTAAAAAATATATATTTTAAGGTTATTTAATACTGGTAGATTTAAAATGATGAAATAAACAAATATATAATATGTATATATTTTTGGATTGGATTCAGGTGTCTAATGAACATTATGGAATATTTAGTCAACGATCGAGTAGAGTCCGATGCACAAATACCAATGGCATTATGATAAATATTTATTAGTCAATGTAAACTACTAACTAACAATATACACAATAAAAACTTTGACAAACTATTCAGCTATTTCCTTTAGAAATGCTTTGATATAGGTAGGTATATAGTAAATTAAAGTAAAATAAATTTAGTATTAGTTTGGAACAACTTGGCTTTCCCCTTCATTGCGATTTGCTTACGCAGTTGAAATACACTTTCTCCATATCGCAAAGAACAATAACAATTGTAAAAAATACGATAACAGTTTATATTGCGGTAGCAAATCAAACCTAACTAAATTCCCTTCATTGGCATTGCAAATGCGCCTCATAAAACTCATGCGGAGCAGGGGAAGTACATTATAAATGTATTTCATCATACGATCCAATGACGTTCTTAACTAACCAAGAACAATTCCTATTCCGATACTGATATCTGACTTATCATTGAGTTATCTTGGACTTATCATCTGGAACACAGTCACAAATCTAAAGCATAGACCAATAACAAATTCATAAATTCCTGTTAACTATAGGAATATTTAAAGTGCATCTTGATGGTACTACAGGTAATAGAATTTGAGTCATTGTTCAGTAAGTGAAGGATATGCATAGTATTTTCGGGTTGAGACATGCCTAGGCTTTCTTCAAACTGGAAACTGTGAGAACTAAAAAGCTCATAAACTTAAAGAATTGATGTTCAAAATGGAATTTATTCGAATAGTTGTACACATTGAGCGATTCACCCAAAGGTGCTCAAGAGCGTCAGTGGAAGAATTATGATCAGATGATCAGATCCAAGATATGACTCTAACAATTGACAATGACTTTACTTTTATGTGCAGTTCGTATACTAACTATGCTACCATTACAATGGGAATCTAGAATCACCAGAGGAGATGAGCGATCCGTGATCATTGATCCGTAAGATCGGATCGTTCATTTGGTATAGTGCTGAGAAAGAGAAGATAAGTTTTCATAAGAGAAGATCTGTGATCATAAGAGAAGATCAGTGATCAGAAAATGTGAAAGTGAGAGCAAATTCATGATCAGCGTCTTACTTTAAGATTGTTCAACTACAATGAGCTATTTATAAAGTGCCCTCATATGAATCTAGAATCACCAGAGAGGATCAGTGGTCAGTTAACTGTTGTTATTATTGAAGAGGATCGATCGGTAATCAGCAAGCAAATATAGATAAAATATCAATGGCATATGATGCTAATGATTCAGTCAAGTATAAACATATATATAGTATCTGTATAGCACAGATATATCTATACAAGTGTCTCGTTAGCGATCGGATCAGCCCTCCACGAGGATCGCTTGTGGCTGATGCATGACCGGGTTCAGGGCAATGGGCAAACAAATCGTGTGTTTATTGTGGCATAAGTTAGTGGTTCCACTCGAGAGCGATGTCCGGCGAGCATGCGACTGGGCCACATCTACTTGGACAGAGCAAAGTGAGCGGATCGATCAATGTCCAAATGGATGAGTATATGTGGCATACGTGTCCAAACGGAACGTCGCTTTTCCTATGGGTTTATTGCAGTTCCTAAAACAAAAACATGCAAACGCCCGTCCACATAGATCCATCAAGGCGCCGATAATGTCCATGCCTGAGAATTAAGTGGTTTATCATAAGCGATTTGCCAAGTCAAAGCCATAAATTTCCCAAAACTCACGCTGCTTCCTATCGTCTGGCTCATTTTGTAGTTTGCTTCTCTCTCATTGTCGCGCTGGGTTGGGCATTCATTCCATTTTACCCAGCGACCTAGATAAATGAATAATACCAATCGAATAAACATATATATTTTATATATAATTATCATCGTATTAATCATTCTCAAGTGGCGTTCACTATTTTTAGCAGCCAGAGAGCTGACATTTGTTTTCAAATCGATGCTCTTCAAATAATTCATGAAAATAGAAACAGAATAAAATATCGCCAAAATGTGGAGCTGACTGAAATATTGTGTAAGGTCGCCGTTATCTTGACAAGGGATAAAAATTGCGAGTGGCCTAATCAATGAACCCGATCGCAATGTACGAAGTGCTTCGATTCGATACGACTGCTGCATACCCTGTAAACACGTTGGATGAGCGTAAAACTTATCGATCGATGCTGATAGCATTTCTGACTAAAATAGATATCGATATATAGATACAGATATCGGTATATTGTTATAGAAACTTCTTTGGCTCTATAGAATTACGTTTATCTAGTTGAGCTTCTGATAAGTTTTCTTGCCTCGATTAAATAATAAATAAACACTCGTTTTATAGAGCTGTGACTAAAGTAGATATTCATATATATAGTTATAGAAGCTTATTGATCTCGATCGAATCATTATTTTCTTTTATTTCCTTCTTTATTTATTATCGATAGATTTCGGCAACGATTAAAAATCTTTTATTGTTGCATAATTTTTATTGATATCAATATTCACACACAGATATTTTTAATAAAAATTAATATAACTGATCGAGAATGTGGCCTAAAATAGTAGCCTGAAGATTTTCAGTTTGCTCTGCGTAGCTTCCGAAGTACCATTTTTTCCAGGGTGTTTCATTCGTCTCTTTGGCTTGTTGTTGAATTTCCTTATGAAATTGATAAGCGTTTATGGCACGATTTTCGCCACGCTGTGTACAGTTCCTAGGGCCCGGCCTGGGCCAGCGCGTTTGAATGAACCCCGTACAGTGGACTTATAAATAGAACGTCACGAACCGTTGGTCGGCAAGAGAATAATGCGGGAATAAACATTACGAAATGGTATGATCGATGAATTGACAGAGTGCAAATCCATTTTGCTTTAGATGTGTCCGTACATAGTATAAATGCTAAATCAAGCTATATATATTATCGCATAGGTATATGGTACATAAATATTTCATACATTGTACATTGAACTTAACAATTAATTAGTGTCTATAGTTATTGGTAAGTGTGTGTAAATCGATCCGCTACAGATCGGCCCTGGGTTAAAGCATTGGATTGCCGCACTCTCTGGCAACTCATTCCAACTTCTAATTGCTCTCTCTCTTTCTCTCTCTCTCTCTCTCTCTCTGTCGCTCTCCCGCTGAGTTATTCGGTCACATAGTCAACCGATAAATGCAGAAAATTGTCAGGATAGCTCATATGCTCGGACATCCATTGCAGCTGCGTCTCCTCCGGCAGGACGATGCCATGGGTGCGAAAGCCAACTGAAAGGAAAGGAAAGGAAAAGAAGAGGATGGAGAAAGTAAAATTAGTTAAGATTAATAAGATCAATGGAGCTGAGGCTCTGGAAATTTGTTTTCGATTTGACTTCAGTGCACTTCAGTCGAACCCCCATTCCAATTTCCTATACTTCTAGCTGTCATAACAATCGAGTTCACTGGACTATCGCTAATTTATCGATTAGCAATCTACACTTGTTCGGTATTTACTCCACTTCTCACTCTCTCTTTCTCTCTTTATGGATATTTTAATCAGTAATGGCGCCCAGTTGGCATAATCTGCGACTATATATAGGCCCATATATGAGTATTTCCTGCCATCTGATTGCCATATAAATCACGGCACGCATTATCGACCATGGGACTTTTGGCTAGGCGTGACCGTTAATCGATAAGCAACAACAATGCTCTGAAGTGGCCCGATCATTGCTTTCGAATTTCGTCATTTATAATTATAGCTAGGTATATTGTAATTATAGATTACTGTAGCACAGTGCTCCGTAATTGTAGACGCACGTGCACCATCGAATAAAAAAAATCACCCCAGGCTTTTCGACGCACGTAAGATCAGTTGATCAATATTAACAAAGCCATTTTGAATTGAGGACGATTCGTGTTAAGACAAACTCTTTCGAATGGAATTTGCAATGTCGAAGTGTATCTAAGCCCAATGTGAGTAGAATCAGTTAGCTATGATCTTATAGGAATCATGATCATGATTGATGATTGATGATTATGATTGGTGCATGCCTTCACTTACAAGAAATCGATAATAATCATCATATGATCATACAAAACAAACATGACATATATATCTCAGATGGGTAAGAATGTAAATATACCATGAAAAACAAATTTATATAAATAAATCTTGAGAGATTGCAGTAAATATTCCATGTTCACTTATATACAATTACCTATAAATATATATATAGTTCAATTGTTCGTCATATTCAGAATTCGATTATACCCCCTGCGCGATTACAGGGTATTCAAGCTCGCATATAAATATATGTGCACAAGCTAATAAGTAGCAC
Source organism: Drosophila navojoa (assembly GCF_054131105.1). Lineage (NCBI taxonomy): Eukaryota > Metazoa > Arthropoda > Insecta > Diptera > Drosophilidae > Drosophila > Drosophila navojoa. The sequence goes on from NC_142895.1 coordinate 26,772,084, forward strand.
ACATACACCCAGGCCATATCGCATTCAATATACATACATACATATATATAATATATTATACATGTATATGTGGTATAGAGCAGTGATAATGCCTGATTACATAGTGTGGGCAGCAGGGGCGATTGAGTGGGGCGCGAGGAGTGTGGATGAGTGTGACCAGAGATAAGAATTGTGCAACGGGCCCGAGTTCAAGTAGGACGCATACGTATTAAATGCACGACGATGTACGATACGATTCCATTTGATTCGATTTGTAAAACGCGCCCACCCGCCAATCGCCCTCCGAATGGGGGGTGATCCATGAATGATGGTGTGTATGTGTATGTGTGGACTACAGCGCATTAGAAACTACGCAAATAAGTACAGAGCGCATTGCATTGTTGAATGTGTGTCAAGTGAAGTTGTCCAAAGATCGAGGAAGGAGCTTGACGTGATATATGCTTAGCTGATAGTGTGGGTAGGGGGGAGGGGGGAGTGTACCTATATGTCATCGACAAAAACTTGATTTTCAATGAACAAAGGCAATCCTTACACTAATGCTAGAGCTAATAATAATACCAAGACAGATACGAACATCAATGCTAATACTATTCCCAGTAGAAATACTATGATAATGCTAATGCTAATGGTAATATGTATCTTAATGTGAATATTAATAGTAATGCTAATATAATAATAATAATATGCGAATATTTCTAATAATAATAATAAAAGAATAATCATTACTGAACTCAAACAGGAATACTAATGCTAATGTCTATGCTTATATTAGTGCTAATGAGTAATATTCAAGTTAAGCTAGTGCTAATAGCTAAGCTAATGCAACTAATCCTAGTACTAGAACAGTTAGGAATATCAATAGCTATTCCAATATTAGACAATAATTAAACTATAACTAATACAAACACTAATACTAATGCTAATGCAGCAATGAACAGCAATAAAAAGACTAATGAACATGCAAATCTATTGAACACATCGAATCGCACACGAGCCCAATGCACAGAATGGCGCCAAACAGTCTTATTATTGAAAAACAACAACAACAACAACAACAACAACTGAGTCACAATTGACGAAACGAAAACCATTGCGATTGTTGCTGTTGTTGTTGTTGTTGCTGTTGTTCGATTCAGTTGACTTTGGGGCGTGTTGGAGTCTTGAAGGCGCATAGCTCATGCCTAAAAATAAACCATTGCAGCGCGAATGTTCAACGTATCTGATAAGAAAGCCAATCATCATAATAATAATTTTATAGATTGTGCTCTATAAACGAATAAAAGCCAACAAGCTAGGCAATACTATCGCTCTCTCTCTCTCTTTCTTTGATCTATGATCTCTATATGGTTAATAAAGCCTGTTATTGCATTAGCTTCTAGGGTTTGAGTGATCTCTATTTTGGTTTGACTGAATATTGTAATATCTCTATCTATTTCTTTCATTAATATTTCAATTAATATAGCCAGTTATTAGCTTAGCTTCTAGGGTTTCGGCTTTCAGAGATCTCTATTTTGGTTTGTTTAATAAATTAGGCACTCAGCTAATGTAATATATAGACAAGGAGTGTAATATATATACATATAGAGTGTAATATATGTTTCTAGATAATATCTAGCTGATTGGCTTACAATTTAATTGATTAAGATATAGTATTAGCATCTATATTATCTTTGGCTCGTTGTACTTCTTATCTATCCAATCATTGCACAAACTATATATCACAAGACAATTTAGTATATCGACCTGCATGATCTTCTCCTTCAAAATAGACAAAAGACTATTTTCCACACAGAACTTCGTGTATGGACTGGAATATTCGGCATGCTGGGCGTTGATTAATGTTTCGTTTCGAGAGTTTGATAGACAAAGTATCTTTGTTTAGCGATTCATTGTCGCAATGGCCCGGCGATCTTCAGTTCCGGTCGTCTTCGATCGTAAGATATATTTTCATATCGATTGCATATTTTCTTTTCGTTCAGCTCAGTTGACGTGATTAAAACTGCAAAATCAATTGATTCTGATACTTTGCCTTTTGGGGTTATGGTGTGGTATTTGTTGTTGTAAGTTTTTGTTGTTGTCGAAGTTCGACTTGACCATATTGCAGTAAGTTTGTTTTGACTGAGAAACAAAGTTGTCAACTTAAGGCGAGAGACAAAATTAAAATTCCATTTTGAATTGAAGCAGCAGGAAATGTACATAATTAGTTAAAGCGTGTGCCACGGGCAAATACCCTAACTATTTTTATAGAAATATATATTGTATGTACATAGCAACAACAACAGATCTCTCATTTACAAACAGTAAAATATATGTATAGCGACGCCATTAGTTTTTGTGCAATTTCATCGAAATGCAAAGCGCAAATACCCTTTCGCTTAAAAGCTGTTGAGCGAGCATTTTTTCGGCAAATTGCGCCAAAAAGCACATAAACAAAACGTATCACAGGAAATGGTGGCACCAGTGAGTGTGAGAGAGATGGAACGACCGACTGCCGGTTGGCTGGATATGCGCTGTGGTCTGCTGTGGCGTGGTGTGTGTACACATACATATACCGACAGAGGCAGACATGCGATGGGATCAAATTGATTGAGAACATAATTCGGATGTGAGTACGGTTCGCTGTAAGGCGCTAATGTAAACAGTTAAAAGCTGATAAAACAGCGAACGCTGCAAAGCGAACGAGCGAAGAGTCGGCGAGAGGCTAAGAGAAAAGCCGAAGAAAGCCGACGACGAAAGCTGAAAGCTCAGCTTAAAAGCAAGAGAACGCAAGCGACCAAGAGAGCTTAATGTGACGAGGAGCTTTCCAGCCAGTCAAAGTCTGTGAGTGTGTGTGTGTGTGTGCCGTTTCAGTGGAAACGTCGCTAAATTTTAAGCGGATTTCGTCCAAATTTTGTGAGAGACAAAATGAATTCAAAGGACCAACTTGTTGCTTGCATTTTAGTTTTTTGTTTGCAGCTGCCGCTCAGCGCACCGAGCAGCCCACCCAAAACGATAGGGCGTGGCGCAAACAATTGTCAAGCAAACTCAGAGACACACATAGATATGTGCACACACACACATACAGGCACAAAGAGAGCAAGTGAGGGCGAGGGTGAGGGTCGTCCTGATTGCATTGTGCATTGTTTGTCTGATTGACGAAATGCAAACGAAAATGTGTCGAAATGGAACTAAGCAAATGCAAAGGTGGCAAATGCAACACAGCAACAAGCAGCCGCATGCAGGAGCAACAACAACAGCAACAATGGCAAAGAGAGACAGCAGCAGCAGCAGCAGCAGCAGCCGAAAACTGCTGACCATAAAAGACGTGATGCAGCAGCAATAGCAACGGCAACAGGCTGCGACGGGGCGACGGGGCAACATGATAAATATACAAGCGCTGGGCTGTTAGCGCGAGGTGCGATTTCCGACGGGCAAGGTGGAGTTGAAGTTGCCCGCGGAGGTGGAGGTGTAAATACAAATAAGCGGAGGTGATATCTCAGAACTTCCTTTTCACACATTCGAGAGCAGCCTTAGCAAACACAGGCGCAAACAATACCGATACCAATACCAATGCAAACGCAGCCCAACACGCACGTACGCACACAAATTGGGAGAGCATTTTAGACACAGCACAAGAAAGAGAGAGGGAGCGAGAGACGAGGAAGAGAGCAACTGGATAGTATGCGTGCGTACGTGTGCGTGCGTGTGTGTGTGTGTGTGTGAGCATTCAAAAAGCCAAAACGCCGCCGCCAACGCCAACGCCAACGCCGACGCTGTAGCCGTTGCCGTAGTTGTAGTTGTAGCCGAAGCTGACGCTGCTTTCCGGTGAACGCCAGATCCGCCACTCGCAGCCGGCGGCAAATCATGAAAGCGCCTGTGCTATGGGCTCCCGCCAACCGCTCTCTCCCCATGCCGAGCGCACTGCACAAAAAAATAAAAGCGAAGCAAAAAAAAAAAAAACACACACATACAGTGAAAAAAGTAGACAGCAGCGACAGCGACGCTGCAGCGCAGTCGTACAGAAATGCGTTTTCTTTATTTTTGACGCGTCTTAGATTCTCGGGCCGCCTTTAGCTGCTGCTGCTGCTGCTATTGCTGTTGTTGTTGTTGTTGTTGCTGTTGCTGTTGGTTTTTTTGATTTCTCGGAATGGCATCTACTTTGAACCGCCACGACGACTGCATTGTATATTTGAAATTCATTTCAATTTAAATACAAATTTTCTATGAAAATGCACGCATTGCACACGCGCACACACACATACACACTCACATACGTACGTGCGTGCAATTGCCCCCGCAGTCCCCCATCCACCCGCTGACAGTTGACCACGTTTTGAATGTGATTTGTGGGTGTTTCAATGGCGGATGCGGATGCTAACGGCAGCAGCGGCAGCGGCAGCGGTGGTGGTGGTGGTGGCGGTGGCGGTGTCGGTAAAACGTTTCTTTCTTCTTTTACACCAAAACTGCAATTGGCAACAGACTGGCTAAAGCGGGTGGGGGGAGCGGCGGCAGCAACTGGAAGGGGCCACTAAACGGATCATCATTACAGGCAATGCTAGACGCAGTAAGCCCCCACTATAAACAACTCATGTTATATATGTGCCTGTGTGTGGGGGTCGGGGTCGGGGGTTGGGGTTGTGTTCATAAACATATCCATTGAATGAGTTTTCAGTTCGGTCTGCCTGGAGCATACATACTCCCAACTCTTGGGAGCGTTCTGGTACATTCGTCTTCGATTCGCTGAACTTTTGCATAAACGGGAAAAGTGAAATGATTCTTGATTGGAAAATCGTTTCTATTGATGTCAAATGGCTTTTCATAAATCGCATGTATTTTGCATATACTGAAAAATGGCATTTGCTCTCTAATGAAAACAATATAAAGTGCTCCCAATAACTATATCCATTTATACAGTTGTGGGCATGAAAATATGTACAAATAAAAATCATAATAGATGTATGCATTTGGTCTAATGTTAAATGGTTCTTGAAGCGTCTCCATTTTCATGAATTACTAAATTTTAATAGTTTTACTGAAGTTCAGCAGCTCCCAAGTTTTTATGAGAACACAAATAACCTATATTGATATCGAATATTAAAATAGCATTTTGCTTGGGTTTAAATAACTAAAATGTATTCATATTTCGATTTCATTCTCTCTTTAAATAATATATCAAAAGTATTTCAATTGAACGGATGAAGCATATTTTCCGAGTTGGCCTATATAGTAAGATCAGATATGATTGAATGAACATGTATATATGGCTCTGGCGATAAGTGGCTTATAAGGTCTATACACCATTTATGAGAACTACAAATAAAAACCATATATGTGCCTTAAAACATTTAGGGCCCATATAGTCTCTAATAATAATGGTAATAATGGTATTGCCAACTTCTGCTGAAGCTCTGGGGGTTGTAATAGATTGTAATAAGAATCATAATGATGACGATAATAGCAATTATAATAATGATAATCATGATCATAGCATGATAATGAAATTGAATGTGATAATTAGAGCGATGGCAATGAAAGTAAAGATAGTCACAAGAATTACTATGATATTGATCTTGATCAGTACAAAAAAATCAACAATAATAATATTAATGACAATAATGTGTATTAGTAATAATCAATAACGATAATGAAATTGCTAATGGTAACAATAATAATTATGATCATGAAAAATTATGAATAATATCATTATAATAATAATATCTAGTGATTCGACTAATGCTTGTAAACAATGAGGAAACAAGCACCGTTAATAATAATAAAGACAATTATAAGACAAATATATTGGCAATAATCATAATGATGACACGAAGATAAGGGTAGTAAAAAGTTACCAAAGTATCATTATCAATTCTTTATTACGCTCAACGCTCAACGCTGTCGTCATTATGATCATAGCTATCGTAATCCGCAGCCAATAATGGAACTGGCAATACTAATGCAGAGACCAATAAAACACCAACCAACAACAATCAATTTAGCTAAGTAATTGCACAATTAAATATGCCTAGCATAGCGATGCAGGAGATTTGCCTGGTGTTTCGCTTTGCTGGGGGCGCTCAATTGACCTAATCGGGAATTAACTTGTGTCTAAGTGCACATGGCACTGGACTGATCCATTGGCCCACTTAAGCCAGACTTAAGAGCTACTATATACATGTGTGTGTGTGTGTGTGTGTGTGTGTGCATTAGTGTATGTGTCTGAGCATCAAGGACAAGGGAAATGTATTGCAACTGTCACGTTGGATGACCTTTGGGAAAATACGTGTTACAGCCAGAAAATTGTGGGCATCCATTGGACGAAAAAGGATCGGTTTTTGTTCGCCAGCAAATCTCTCACCTTTCAAATGGGAATTACCAGGACCAGGACGAAATGCTAGTCCAAGATGACGAGGGAAAGGGAAGAAGAAGAGAGGAGAAAAAAATAAACGAAAATGAAATAAAACAAAATGTTGCTAACAGCGCAAAGTAAGTGCGGGCCGAAGCATGCAAATAAAAATTTCACACCTTGTAGTCCGGGGAAATACCCGCCGTAGACACGAAGACACAGGGCCAACCTGCTGTTCGCTCTAAGCGAGAACAGATGCCACAAGGTGTCCCAGGCGGCAAGGATAAGGCGAAGTGAAGAGTGAGAGAGAGAGGGAGAGGCAAGGAGAGAGAGAGAGAGGGAGAGAATGCACTTGGAATAGTCGAGTGTTAGATGCTTCTCAATGAAAGAGGCCTGCGCACTATGTAGCTACGGCATTACACTACACTCCCGCACACACACACACACACACACACACACATATACACACACAAATGTGCATGGCTAGTGTAGTTGTTCACGTGGTAATTCGTAAATCCCAGCCGCAGGTATTTAGTTCCGCCTTTTGTCTAGCTGTGGAATTCCCAATGCTATTATTGCACCTAAGCCACTGCGACACGGCACACACACACACACGAGCACACCTACACACGTATGTACATGCACGCAGACTCAGTTAGCTACGCGCCGACTCGCTCGCACTTGCGTCCTCTGTCGCCGGCGCCGCAGGTCAGTTGGAACCCAGCAGCGCCTCTTGCAACGTTCGCTTGCCATGAAAAATCCACACGCACTCTATTGTTGAGCACGCACACACACAGAGACACTCGCACACATTTGTCTAGGCAGCTGAATGGCTCGAAAAACACTTGGCCAAAAGAGAAGAGAACAAAAAAAAAAAAAAAAAAAACTGAAAACTGAAAAGAGAAAAAGAAAGAAAGAACAAAAATCCAACAGGCAACCTGCACGGCTCTCGGCTTTGAGTCCCGTGGACTGCCTGGGGCTATTGTTCAATAATTTTTAGTTCTTTTGTTGTTGTTGCTGTTGTTGTTGCTGTGCGACATTGATGAATTGAGGAATGATTGGCAGTAACGTCAGCGGCAACGGCAACGGCAACGGCGACGTCGACGCCGACGGCGGCGTTGCCAGCGGCTTTGCCTCGTTTTGTGTGCGCTTCAATAGAAAAATAAATAAGTCAGCGAGAGCCGACAAGACGACGTTTCGGCCAGACTGACTGGCACCTTTTTGTTTTTTTTTTTTTTGCCGCTTTTCTAATGAATGCGACGCTAAAGAGGGGGAGAGAGAGAGAGAGAGACGGACGGACAGAGACTGAGCTGCTAAGGATGCTGCTATAAGAATGCAAGCAAACGGCTTTGAGTGGCTGCGGCTAATTGATAGCTGCTGCTGCTGCTGCCCCAATATCTGCTCTATACACAGTGTAATATATATTCTTGGTGTGGTATACACACTCGTGTATGTATGTATGTATGTGCACTCACCTGCTCTGCGCACAGGTGTTGATAATTCGGCCATCAGGTCGGCCAGATTCTTCTTTTGTCCAGCTTCATTCAGCGGCGATATTAATTTCTGCATGTACGTAAAATCCTATTTAGAGAGAGAGAGAGATGGAGAGGGCATTATCTTCTATATCTTCAGTTTGAGTATGCTGCACGTGCCAGATAGAGCTTAGACGACGTCAATTTAGATATGCCACAATCTACATATAATGCGTCAATATCATATAGTAATTAACACGTCTCTCCACAAAATATCTCCATCAAATAAGCTTTATAACTGTCGTAAAACCAATTAGTCTAATAGCGCCTGCATATAAATCTTGGCCTAAATCAACCAATTTTAATACTTTTATTAACTAATGCTTGCATATGATATATCAAAAATAGATTTATTCCCATATATTCTTCTTATTTCGTTGTGTGAAGTTAGGCTGTTTTGGCAGACAGCGTTGCCACCTGGTCGTGCAATAAGAAGGATCTGTATTTATATTACCTCCTTTACAAAAATTTAGATTTATAATTTGTTATGTTAATGTTAATTAATAGCTTAAATGTACTTGGGGATATTTAAAGAGTTTTCAATAAGTGAGGTTAGGTTGCAATGGCAGACAGAGCTGCCACATGGCAATAAAATATGAAGGATATGCAATGCTCTGGACAATAAGACTGCAATTGTTACCCCTACATTTGGAATGAATTAGCGCCTACATATAAAAACTATCCAATTGGACGTTATTGAGTACATGATATTCGTGCGTGGTTAAAAAAAATTAAGCTAAATTTGTTTATATTAGGAATAACTAGATGATTTATAGTTATATACCTATATTCACTATATCATAATTAACATGGGATTTGCCTATACGTTTAATAGTAGTTACAGTATGGAAGATATAGCTTTTCTGTGTGCCAGCTAAGTAGTTAATAAGAATGCATATGTTTAACTTGATCTGTTAGAAATACATTAAACAGCTGAAAAACTATGAAATATATGAAATCTACAATCTGTAAAATATGTAAATCAACAGCTGCCAAACAGATTCCCAGATGTTGCAAATACGCAAAACCAGCAGCTACAGCACGCACGGTCTTTTATGTAACGCTGATATCTACATTTATATAGGCTTTAGTCCTAATAGTTTTCAGGAGATAGCAGGATTTGTACTCTCGGTGGGCATGAATATGTAATTTTGTATCGATTTGGAAAGGCGCTAATTACCTCAATGCTTGACAACTTTATGAAACCACATCCAGATTCAATTATTAGGTCATATATAAGTTCTGGTCTCTGGCTTTAAAATAGATATATGCACGTACAGTAGACTAGATATGTATACACTTTTATCATTTTGTAAACTGGTTTCAAAATATGCCTATATCGTACTCTATAGTTGTATGTACGTAACAGACCTCAAGGATAAAAGCAATCCAACGCTATAAGGCATATACAATTCTCTTATTTATCATTAATCACCATGAGTTGATTTGTTCTTGAAGTTTAGAAAATGATTTCTAATGTTAGTTGGTCAGCTTAGAAATCTTACGAATACCGTTAATTTTACATAGATTTACAAACACCTAAGAGCACATTTGTGAATCAACAATACTTTAGTGGATTTGGATATAGCCATTCATTATGCTTCTGCTTTCAAATTTTTCTTTACTCAACATTTGTATTCTTATAGCTGTAACTACTGTTTTAAGTTCTTAGCTCAGAATGCTCCAGCTGTTAGTTTTTCCACATCTACTCTATGTATTACAGTTGCTTTAACTGAAACTACGTTTATTCTACTTTCCTCAATTGAATAAGCTTGCATTACATTAACGCCACCTATTTTCAGCTTATTCATTGACTATAGGCAATCTTTTGGCTATTTGCACTTACATCATCGTAGTAGAAACGCACTGGAATGTTCTTAAATGACTCCTGGTCGTTGTACGGCTCCATTAGGCGTCTATTGATCGCCCAGAACTGATCGAATTTATCATTGATCAGGCCCAGCCAGAGTTGATTGTGATCCTTCTTCTGCATGGCTGAGATGACAAGGCCCCTATGCTTCAGCACGTCGGCCTCCTTTAGGCAGGCCAGGTAATGTGATTCCAGCAGCTCTCTGCAATGGTTAATAAAGCTCATTAGCTACTAATCATATAGAAATATATATATTAGTCTCTCGTATACTTTGTGTTTAATTTGACAAGAGTCTCTTCAGGAAATTTGGAAAAGTGTATGGTGATGCACCAGGGTGTTCCATCCTCATTTGGATGCAGCAAGTCGTACAGCACACCTGTGCATAGTAAAATATTTCAATTTACAATTCGAGCTGGCACGCTCATAACGCCGCCTATTTATAAGTACCTATTGGATAATGCAGACGGAGCGGCGTTCCATTGAAATCGAACCAAACAGCGCCTTCCTGATGCTCGGCAGCAATATAGCGGGTAAAATACTTTCGCACCTGTTAACAGTAATAATTAGTGCCATTTAATCACATACACAAGTGAAAAGGGATTGTTTTTGTTTTTTGTTGCTTGTATTTACCTTGTCTGTGACCAGGGGCAAGTAGCTGAGGCGTGAGACCATTAAGTAGAAGGGTTCTGGCCTGAGGCCGACAATCTCTTCGCTGTCTGCCTGGAAGCATATGCCAATTTGACCCTCCCATATCATACGTAGCACTTCTCGATCGTGTGCCATGTTTTATTTATTTATTTATTTTGCATATAATCCAACTTTTACACGGGCCCGTATGTTATTATTTTTGCCATTCACACTAATATATGTAACAGGTTGGCAGTGCCACTCTCCGCAACATATCGATACATCGTCTGTTCATGTTTGGCCGCACAGGCGAATTTGCATGGCGGTCCCATTAATACCTATCGTTCTCAGTATGGCTACTATAGGCGGCGAAATGTTTAATTTTGAATGTGCTTTCGTTTTGTCAACCACTTAACCTCATTATTTATTTCTAAATATTAAATACTTTGAAAAAATTTATATCTATGCTGAAGAATATCAAGTAGTTCGATTTAAATTGTCATCGATGATGCAATGCAATCGTGATCGTTGGCGATCAGCGCGTTCGATAGTGCCTCCATCGCTAGGCTGCGTGATAACTCGATTTCGATTGCAGCACATAGAATGCAGCTCTGGAAGCGCATAAATAAATAAAGTTACTCGAATTGTGGGCCTGCGGTTGCGTTTATTTTTGTTGCGGTCAAATGTAAATATGAAGTGTGAATCTCAAATTGTAATTCGTCAAGTAATACAAATCATTAACATATATGAAAACTGACAAGATTGCATATTGTTATTGGCCAATTGACTACGCAAACGAGAAGCATCGGCAACGGGCCTCAACAGAATGGATGTTGAAATACCTGTTTTGGCTGGATATCTTAATGTTCCAACACAAACTGGATTTTCGCTAAATCGTATCTCGAAAAAGGTAAGAGCCTGCCAAAGAACTTGCATTATTACCAACTAACACACTAAATGCACAAATGTGCAATGCCCTTAAATATTCTAAATGCAATTTTAACATATTTGGCAATTGCGTATTACAACAGGACCCTCGCCATGTGCATGTGTGCGTTTGCGAGAGTATGTGTATGTGTGTGTGAGTGTATGTATGCATGTGTGAACAGACTTGCGTGCCTTTGTGTGTGAGTGTGTGTGTTTGTGTAGATATCTCCATCTGCATACTTGTTGCATACAAATGAGTCGCATAAGGTGGGAGAAAGAGAGAAGCATGCCAAACGGCGAGCCGAACATATTTTCGATTTGCGTGTGCGCGCCTGAGACACACATGCAACGCACACAAACACACAGACGGTGTCTGCTTATATGCATACATATATTTGTGTATGTGTAAATGCTCGCGATGACGGCTGTTTTTTGGGACTCATCCATGTATATAGATAGATATATATATATATGTATATATAAATATATATACAATTATTTCCATATGTCAGGGAATTCTTTGGTGTGCTTAAGCGACTTCATGTCTCTCTGAGCTTTGAGGATTGGGGCCGTGCCCAGCTACAAATACTTATGTTTGCTGTTGTTGTTTTGTTATGTAAGTAACGCTCGAATTTTCGTTGGAAATTTGATTAGCACAACATTAAAACTCGATCTTACAATGGTTAGTGCGAGGCTAACACCAAATTAATAAACAACAAAATCATCGAGATGTACTCGAAGAGTTATCATAATAAAAGCCAAAGATATATCAAACTCGCATCAATATAAATACATACACATCATAATTTAAACTCTATTCATTTTAATCTATGACAGCTTTACAGCTGTCAATATGTATATTCTATATTCTATACGATTATCTAATATTAAAGGACTTAGACCGATTACATAGAGACCTCTAATAAGATACTAAAAACATGGCTGAGAACTTACCGTTATAATATATTCTTACATATGTACATATACATATATTTCTGCAATATCCTTACTAAATATGGCTATTTTGTTTTTCCAGAAATCATGCAGCCGTTATTGTCTCCTATTCAAAGCCAGTCGCCATGGCATTGCTCGCCTGGAGATATGCGAGAATAAGGATGACAAGAATCCAAAGATCTTTACACTTGAGAATTGCGTAAAGATCACACAGGAGCCGCCGCCAGCGAATCTCATACAGATTGTCAAGCGTAATGTTCAACTTACGCTGAATACGAATAGCGATGAGGAGCTCAAGGATTGGGTGACAGCACTCCAAACGGTTGCGTTTTGCGACAACAGCGGCCTTCATGCCGCCCACGGTGCCATCGAAGAGGATAATGATCTATATTGCAGTTCATTTGTAAGTCACTAAATTTAACGGATGAATGAAAGAAGAGACAAGAAAAGATTTGCCGAAGCTACATTGCATTTGCAATGTAGCAGATTATATGGAAATTGAGCTTAGTCTGAATCAGCTTGTATTGCTTTAAGAAGAGAATGAGGAAATGAGATTCAAGAAAATAGAGAGGTAGAAGTGTATGTAGAAGTAGTGTATGTAGTCTATATTAGCAGCATATATTATAGGTGTCAGAGAAGTATTAAATAATATCCCCATCCAAAAGATTGTTGATTAAATACTGGTAAAAATTCGTTTAGTTTAAAAAACCACAATTTTGTATTAAATCGCAGGCAGATTCAACAGCAGACAATGTCATTGGCTTTATAGCCTCTGAGACCCTCTAGCTGTAGTCCTGGGAGCGTTTGTAACCATTTGATATATAGGAGGAACTGCTTGTAGGAAATATAGCGCATTTCTCTACAATAGTAGCCATGATGATAGGGACAAGATGGATCGAAGATGTATTCGCGAGGTTGGTCGCCCTGATCATCTTTAGAACTTGCTGGACGTTGACGGATGCTATGAGTTTAAGTGGAGAGCTAATCACTAATCATGTTTGCTAGCCAATAACTAGCCTCTACTGTACTCACTGTCCATCGTATATCTGCTTGTGCACCGTCCAACAACGTCGAATGGCTCCCATTACCGGCAATGTATGCTCGACTTGGGCGATGCGCACTAAGAACACAATTGGTACATACTTGAAGCGTACAGCACTCATTACACCGCCTACAAAGCATTTACGGAGTGGCCAATCGTATTGCAGCCAAAGCACCCCTGCATATAATACCTGTCGACATCGAAAGGGGAGTATGGATCATAATTGGTTATCAATTGATATCAGTGCAGTATACCCACTTCCAATTCCGAATTCACTCCCAGCGTGTCCGCTTCTAGAAGCCGTTTCACACTGCTGAATTCCAGTTTCAGAAAATTGGAGCTGCCCACATACCGCAAAAAAACGTACCCCATATAGGGCGTTAGAATCGTCTCAACGTGAGTACACACGCGTTGCGCTAGGGAATACATGATGATAATACGATTTCGATCCTTAAGCAATTCCTGGGTGAATTTCCACAATTGATTGCTTAGCGCCTTGATGGCCAGGAAATGGGCGCCACGCAACAGCTCAACGAGCTGGGTGAGCGAGACCGTTTGAATCGGCTCGATCATCCAGCGATAGATTTCGACAAAGGTGCGAGCCGGTATCTTCGAGCCAGGCAAATGAAGCTCATGTGAGAACTCACGATTTCTAAAAAATTCAGACATAGTGATCAACAGCAGGGAATGGCAGAAAAACTTTTTGTCATCGACATAAACGGCCATTGTAGGTCCAATATTCTGGGTAAACCGACGACAGAGCTCTTCAGTCATATTAAATTGCGTATAGCGATACCTATCCGAGTCACTCCTGGCTCGGCTCCCAAGTGGCTCATTTATCAAATATTGTACGAGCTCTGTTATGGGGAATCTCTTGATTCTCCGTTCCTTCGTTGGCTCTAGCGTTGCTGGAGATTCGTCGATAGCATGTGTACCAGTATAGCATTCTGTAATTGGTATGGGATGCGCGAGCTTATAATCGCAGATATCCCCACGCTTCCGATCGTTAACCAACTGAAGCTCAGTGCACGTTCCACAAAAATGTTTAGGGAATTTTTCAGTCTTGTTGATTCCTTCTTTGATTAATTCATATCGCTTCAACATATCCCCAAATAGTTCGCGATTTTCCTCGGCAATCTCTTTCTTCCTTTCCTCCTCGCTGTCGGGCTCTAGCTGGCTCAGCGTTATTAGCTTGTTTACAAATTTGGTAACCCTTTTGCGGTATTCCGAGTTCACCACTTTCGCATACCTTTCGTCTGTTGGTCGTATTGGTGTCCAGAGCTTATTATACACATTCGGCTTTTTCGGCTTTTTTGGCTTTTTCGGCTTTTTCGGAATTTTCGTTGCATCCAGTTCCTTCGATTCAACTTTCGGTAATTGGACTGACTTTGCCTCCATTCTGCGCAAGTTGAATTTAGAATTTTCCAAAGTGAATATACATACACTAAACTTCTATTATATAAAAAAATTTAATTAAAAAAAAAAAAACAAAATAAATATATATGCATACAATCAACTTCGATTTAAATTTATGAAATGTTTTTAGCAAATAATTCAACAATGTTTTCGAAAAGGAATACGTTTGTTGAAATTACATTCAAGGCCAACCGAGGCTCTACATGAATTCGAGTACATGACGCTGAAAAATATTTGACAAAACCCAAAGCCAAGCGTAAATTCGCAAACTAGTAAAAACCTTTGAGAGAGTAAATACAATATATGTATGTAGGGTTGAAGAACGAAGAAAAATATAAGAATAGACAGTAACTAACTTAAAATACAAATACAGAGGATTTCTAAAGAGTAAAAATAGCATGAAGGAGAGGTGACAGTAAGATAGATAGATATATCACATATAATAGGATAGAAATAGATGTAAACGAGCCACAAAGCTAAACGAATGAGAAAAAGTGTATGGAGCAGATAAGACCGTAAAAGCGTCCAAAATTGATGTATCTAAAAGAACCCTAGAGCTGTTCTTATGTTATTATTATCTGTATCATTTGCGGCCCTGGCAGAAAACAAAATTCTAAATGAAGAAAACCAGTAAAAAGCTCAAGTTGTATTAAATTGAGACGCAATAAAACATATAGGCACTCCCTTAATAAATAAATATCCATAATTTGCGGTTATGGTTATATTGAAATCGAAATAGCTAAAAAAGAAAGATACTCTTATAACATACGTACATGAACAGTTTGTTTGTTTTTTTATACCCTGAACCCATTGAAAATGGGAAATCAGGGTATAATGGTTTTGTTAAAGGTATGTAACAGGCAGAAGGAGGCGTGGCAGACCCCACAAAGTATATATATTCTTGATCAGGACGACAAGCTGAGTCGATTTGGCCCTGTCCGTCTGTCTGTCCGTCCGTCCGTCCGTCCGTCCGTCCGTCCGTCCGTCCGTATGTATGAACGCGTCGATTTCAGAAGATATAAGAGCTAGAGACTTCAACTTTTTTTTAAAATGTCCGTATATATCACGCGCAGATCGAGTTTATCACTAAAAAACGATAACTCATTCCGATATTTTTTTATCGATAAAAAACCTTATCGAAGATCACTTAAATAATTATATCTCCTACATCTTTCAAGCTAGAGTCTCCAAATTTAAAATGTATATTAAGATGAATTTTATACAATTTCGGTTTTTGTTAAAATTTACCCCCCACACCTAAATCCACCCCCTCACCCTCATCTTTGTAAAAGTCGTATATCAAATACTAGAGACTTGAGCTTCGGTATACACATACATTTTAACATTATGATTACGTTCTGAAAGTTTCATTACGATCGTACGTCTAGAAATTAAATTATTAAATAAGTTTTCATTATATTGCCAACACTGCAGCGCAACCCAAGCGCAATCGCCTGTATATGTGAGTGTGTGTATGCGTGTGTGTGTGCGTGTATTTGTATGTATGTGTGTGTGTGTTTGCTAATTATTTTTGAAATATCAGTTGCTTGTAGGGTTCAGGGGATTTCGTAGTCGAGCAGTCTCGACTAGAGCTTTCTTACTTGTTTTTTTTTGCCAATATGTACACAATGCAAAAAAAAAAAAAAAAAAAAAAATTTAGTGAGAAAACAAGAAAGCAATTCATTGTGTTTTGTTTGGGAATACGATAAGCAGAAATAACACAACTGTTTTGTTTTCCCAAAAGTTCCATAATCATCAAATGCATACGCAAAATAGGAGAAGAAAAAAATTCGCTTATCGCTTAGAAAAACAAACACGCACCAACTGTGGGTAAATCTTTCTTCTGTTTCATTTTTGTGGCTCGTTCTTTTCTCAAAGAAAAAACAGCTGGCCGAGGCAGAATCGCGTGGCCGGAATGACCGTTGTGCTTACTAATACATGTCCATTTGGTTTAATCAACAGGACGGATTGTTTATTATAACGCTGATACCATCGGAGGCGTCTATTCGGTGCAACATCGAGCCGCGCACGTATATGCTGCAGATGACGCCGACGGAGCTGCAGCTGAAGTCGGAGGATCTGAACGTGACGATTGCCATGTGGCCGTATCGATTCATTCGCAAGTACGGCTACAGGGATGGTAAGTTCCAGTTTGAGGCCGGGCGCAAGTGCACGACGGGCGAGGGCGTCTTCACGCTGGACCACACCAATCCGCAGGAGGTCTTTCGCTGCATGTCCGCCAAAATGAAGTCGATGAAGAAGCTGATCAGCGGCGACAGCCTCAGCAGCATCGAGTGCGTCGAGAATCAGTTCAGTGCCGCCGCCTGCATGGAGCCCGGCTCGCGCAGCCCGCTGCCGCCGTCGCCCTCGAGCAATCCGCATGCCGGCGAATTCGAGATCAACTCAACGCAGAGCTGCATCTCGCTGCGCGGCTTCATCAGCTCCAATGACTCGCTGAACAACTTCTCGGCGAACGGCAGCGCCAACAGCATCAGCCTGTCCGTGCCATCGCAAGCAGCCGGCAAACACATTCCCAACAAGCCGCCGCGCAAGCTGCCCACGCCCCTCGAGAAGCTCAACATGGGCGCGGCGGCAGCCGTTGCTGCGGCTGCACTGCCACCAGCTCCAGCTACTGTACTGGCTGGCACAATAACTCAATGTGATAAATATAAGAATCTTCTGAAGTATGAACCGGTTGCCATAACCACATCGTCGCCATCGGATGCCAACGGCAAGAGCAGCGGCTCGGCTGTGATACTGAAGCCTGCCTCCCCAGATCCGTTGCGTGCCAGCGGTGGCAGCGGCGTCGGCGGCGTCGGCGGTGGTAGCCCGCCCGACCTGCCGCTGAGGAACGAGAGCTGCTGCAACAAGCTGCCGCTGGAGCGTGACTACGAGTCCATCGAGAACATAACCGAGGCGTGGAAGACGCGCGGCGTTGGCGATGTGCGCCACTGCGAGCGCATACCCTCGGCCATCAGCTGTGACAGCGACTTTGTGCGGCAGCGCTCGCAGTCGCAGCGCGACAAGCGCAAGGATCTGAGCACCAGCGGCGCGACAAGCGGCAGCAGCACGCCCAAGATAATAGACATTGACATTGGCGAGGGCGTGGGCGTGCTGGTATCGCCGGATGCCAACTACGATCGGCTCGACTTTCTATCGCCGAACAACAAAACCTCCAGCGGCTACAAGACCATCGTGAACGTAACACTGCCTGCGAATCGTGTACGCTGCAGTCCGCCGCCGCCGAATGAATATGAACTGATTGCTAGTCCCGATACGGAGAGTTTTCGCAAGGCCGACGATAGTCATCTGGGCTATGGGGTCCTGCGCAAAGCCGCCAACAATACTGCCATCAGCAACAACAACAACAACAACAACAACAACAATAACAATAATAATAATAACAACAACAACAATAACACTAATAATAATAATAATAATAATAATAATGTAAATGTTAGTAATAATAACAACAACACTACACTGCCCGCCACAAACAGCAATAGCAATAGCAACAGCAGCATCAACAACAATAGTAGTACCGGCAGCAATCTCACAGGTCTCTGTGTCACGCCCACAACGAACCTAAGCAACGACGCCGCCCTCGATCATCGCAGCTACAACGGCCTCAACTATACGATCGTCAGCAAGCCCAAGCGTGTGTGAGGGCGCGTGCGAGAGAGAGGGAGTGAGAGAGAACACAGACAGATACATACTGACATAGATCGTTAGACAGAGACTCTGAAGTCGTAGTTCTCGTGTGGAAAACATAAACCATTCGAATAGAAACGAACAAAATATTAACGAAAAAGACAGAGAAAGAGACAGAAAGAGAGAGAGTGAGAAAGAGGGAGCGACGAGCAGTGCGCATTATTAGGCAATCATTTTCATACAACCAGTGGATCTCCAGAGCTCTCGTCGCATTTGTAGCCCAACAGTAAACCTTAAAATAAATAAAAAGAACATGCTCAAAAAACAGTAGAAGACATTAGGGGCGTTTCTCGAAAATATGTTTAAGCTACTGCAGCTGAATTTATTAGAACTGAATGTATTATAACCGCCTTTCTGTACTATAGACTACATTAACTGATTTTGTATTTTGTTGTTTATGTCAAATGTTTCGCAGTCACAAATCTATTCTTAGACTGATCGTTTAACAAATCTCTCAAATTTAGTTTGTTTTAAGCAGATTTCTTTTTGACTTGATCCGGCGTGCAATATCATTGTTTCACTGTTAACAAATTCACTTATATATTTGGTATTTTTAACACTTTCTGTCTGAGAAATACTAGAATATGTATACTAAATGTAAAATATATCTGGTTTTTTTTTTTAATGTGAAAAATCATAAGTTATTTAAGATAGACTAAAGTCTAGAATGTTGCCATATCGTTACTGAATGAACTACTTGTAAAGATATCTACTTTCTGGGCTTCAGATTTTCCGACTTTCGATTCCATTGTAAAGAAATATTGAATGGATTCAACTCAAATCTCTTAATCCTAAAATGTATTACTAATTGCATTTGTAGAGCGTGTTTCTACTGTTTTGAGCTTAAGTAAGATCTTTATGATGTTATATATATACGAGACTAGAATGTGAACGAAAGCAGACAAAAATAACTCTAATGAGAGATAGCGATTGAGCAAACCCTCTCATTAGCAGCAGCAGCAGCAATAACACCTTTTACTTGCATGTACATGTAGATATATAAGTAATACGTATGCCAATGTATCTATGCGCACATATAGTTGTATATCGTGTTAAAGCGGGGCTTTGATCTGTGGCGCCTTTGTTGGGTGTCGTTGTGAACGACATTTGGTATTTCGATTTGTGCATATACCAAAATTGTGGCGATTTTTCCAATGTACTTTGATTATTTTTATATATGCTTTCAACAGTATATTATTTTTTTTTTTTATTATTATTTTTATGCATAGACAAACATATATAAAACATTTTTTTATTGTCCCTATTAAATGTGTAAATAAAGCAAACGAAAAATAATAAAAATTATATAAAACTAATCTATATATATGAGCAAACAGCTTTTTCATTACTGGAAACATCTTTTAATTAGATTTGTAAGTGTAACAGTTACTCAACTAGTATATACCTGCAATTTTCAAATTGAGACGGTTTCTTTTTTTTTTTCTTATCACAATTTTATATGAAATGGTTTATTACAAAATTGAAAGACTTTATTTTAGAATATAAAATATTTTTTCAAATTTGTTCTTGAAAACGTACTAACTGTAATCTGAACTTGACTTCATTTTAACAGTCAATATTTGTATAAAAATTATGGCGAATCTAATTTTGTATATAAAAGTATTATCATCAGGCAGTACCGCCTTCGTAACTTTCATTAACAGTCCAAAAAGAGTTGTAAATCTCAGGATTAGTCCTCATTGGGCACATATGTGTGTGTATCAAGAAAACTTTTTACAAGATTGTATATATATAAAAAATGTACTACTTAATATTTGATGTCCGAATAGACGCACGGATAGTAATATACTCTTTTAGCATGATGAACGAGTATAAAAATCGAATAAATACTGAATTGCTCAATACGATGCAAAAGCATATCGCAGCAGGCTTTGCAAACACAGTAGGCAGTGGAATATGAGTGAAGTAGAAGCGAATTGGAGTTAGTTTTATTTTTTGTTGTTGCATTGAAGTTCGACAATTCATTTGACTGAGCATCGAAAAAAAAGAAAAAATAATTGGGAAATTTCCGGAAAATGTTGTCATTGAGACGCTTGCAAAGATTCCAATGGCGTCCATTGGTGCGTCTCTGTTCGGCCGAGTTAGTACACAAAGTAAGTGGCATCGAATTGATAAATAACACATATAGCCTCGATAGTTAATGCTCTCAATTCGAACCACTTTGAGCAATAGGACACATTCATAGAGAAACTGCGGAACAGCTATATTGAGGATGAGCGTAACAACTTTGTGGTGCCGACGTTCAAGAAGGCGATGCTCTTTCCAGATGAGATTGCAATCAAGGACTTGAATGGAGAATTTACATACTTTCAGCTTTACATAACAGCCAAAAAGCTGGCCATTCAAATATCCAACTTTTGTGGTAATCCCAGCGAGTCCCTTTGAGAATTCATTCACTTTTCATTGATATATCGAATTTGTACTATTCCAGGCAGTGCCTCGCAGTCGAATGTCGCTTTTTTGTGCTCCACCAATGCGCTGTGGGTTGTTATCCAGTGGGGCTGCTGGATTTCGGGCCAGGTGGCTGTGCCGCTGGAGCCCAATCAAGCGGCAGATGAGCTGCTCAGCCAGGCCACCGATTGCAAGGCGAAGCTGCTGATCGGCACTCCCGAGTGCGAGACCATCACCCAGGAGCTGGCCACGAAACTGCAGACGGCCAGCATTGTGCTGGATCACAGCTTTGTGCCCACGTCCGAGAGCGTCGCCTCCACGGCCATGTATGCCAAGCAGCTGGTGGGCCTGAACGGGGCCCTCATACCGGAGAGCACGCTGCCCAACGACTATTATGCCAACGCGCCGGCCATGCTGATCTACACGCCCAGCTCCTCGAACAGTCGCAACGGCGTGGTGCTCACCCATCGGAATATCGAGGCGCAGATGCGCTGCCTCGTCGCCAGCTGGCATCTGAAGGCCAGCGACTCGATGCTGCCGCTCATTTCGATGAACCGCATGCATGCGGCCATTGGGGCTCTGCTCGGTGTGGGTGGCAACATCTTGCTGCAGCAGAAATTCGACAGCCACACCGCTTGGAGCTCGCTGCTGGGCATCAACAGCCCGTCGAAGCAGCGCGTGAACATCTTCCTGGCCATGCCCATCATTTACAAACGCCTCATTGCTGAATATGACAAAATGTTTGCCCAGGACTCGCGCATGGTCGAGTACATAATCAATCACTGCAAGCAGAAGATCCGGCTGATGGCCACTGCATTCGGGCTGCTGCCGGAGTCGGTGTTCTATCGTTGGCGCGAGATAACCGGGCAGAATATTTACGAGTACTACGGGATGCTGGAGACGGGCCTGGTGCTAGGCCCCGCCCTCGACGAGCAGTCGGCCAACAGCAGTGCGGACTACCGCCCGGGCACCTTGGGCGCACCACTGATCGGTGTCACAGCGCGCCTGGTGAACAACCAAGGCGATCAGCTGGTTAGCTGCAAGAGCGAGCCCAGCACGGAGAACAGCGCCAGCTCGGACCAGAAGCCCAAGAGCATGCCAGTGCTGAACACGGTTGTCGGCGAACTGGAGATAGCTGGCGCGAATCTATTTCCCCGAAGGATCAACGCAATGATGCAGATAACCCCTGTGAAGGTAGGATCGACCGCAGCAGTTGACCAGGTCGCGCCGATGGAGCACTCCGCCGAGAAGTTTCTGAAAACCGGTGACATTTGCGCCTATCGCAACGGCAGCTTCATCTTCCTAAGCAAAACGACGGACGTGTTCAATGTGGGTGGATACAGGGTCTACGGATCCGAGATCAAAAAGGCTCTCATTTCACATCCGAGCATCAACGATGTTGCCGTCTTGGGCATACCCAATAAATTATGGGGACATCGTTTGGGCGTCATTTGCATCTTGTCGCCCGATGCCGATGTCGATCTGGAGACAATCAAGTCCTACTGCTATAGCCAGCTGCCAGCCCATAAGCGCCCCACTGTCTTTAAAACGATCGTTGCCAAGTAATCAAGCAATCAATCCAGCGATCTATTAGTTCAACATCCTCTCTTGTCCGATCGTACAATGATGACAAAAATTTTCGTGTCCTCTATTTTAACTGTTCAAAGATAAAGAGAAACCTCTATTCCTTTTACAAATGATTGCAACCGAGAAATTCATCAAATGCAGTACTACATACACAAGCTCAATAAATTTTAGAATAATGATAACCTTTAGCTAACTGTCAAAGAATACCGGCAAATTATTAATCAATCTGCTATCATCAAAATCTCGGTGCTGCTTATGTAGCTCGATTAAAACTTGCATTTTAATTATTGATTATTGATTTCTTTTTAGGGTTAAACTAAGTATCGTACCATATACTATATTACGGTCTGTGGTGCTATCTGCTATGTATAACATATTAATAGGTATAGATAAAGAGCCGGATCAAACACATGCATGTTCTCTGCCCAGGTGTGTCGAGGTCCCAGTGGGGAGGTCAACGTCCCAGTAATATGAACGAAATATAAGAATCATATACTTGTATATTAATTATAGGAAAATAACAATAATCCGGCCGTAACCTTTAAGCTGAATTACGTGCCTAATCAATCAAAATGTTAATGATATATATATATACATACATATATAGGAATTGTCACTATAATGGGAAGCATTAAATAACAAACCTAATTCATCTTAAGGGATATATACATCTGCTCAAAATACTCACCAAATAACAACAAAATACACCTGAAATGTTCATACGTATATACTTATATTGAATTCTGAGATATATGTAGCTTGCTGATGTAGAAATCAACTCCTTTGAAGGATTGTTATGCTGCTATAGTCGCCATCATCATCCACGATCTCCAAAGTTGCAGTCCACGTCTTCGTTGATGGAGCACAGTGCCGGGTAGTTGGGGTTCATGCCTGATTTGCACTTTTCTCCGGCTTTGCTGCAGGCCGTGTAGACTGGCCAGCCTTTAAAGTTGGTTGTGGCATAGTTGCATGCCACCAGGAACGTGTTGTACTCGTCTTTCAGGAAGTTGGCAACGGCACAGCCGACGGCTATGCTTCGCTCTTGAGCCACCATCGTCAGATGGCCAATGGTGCTGTCCATGGAGTTGTATACAGGATATGGGATATAGTACACAGGATAGTGTATAGGATGTGCGACTTACGGTCCATTGTAGTTGCTGGGATACTTGGCTAGATGCGCGGCCTTGACGTCTTTGCCTTCCGTTGCCCAATCCTCGACTGCGCTGCGCAAGACTGTGGATATATCGGGCGCCGCCAGGCCCCAGTAGCCCTCAATGAACAGGTTCTGCCCGGAGTACTTGAACTGCTCCGTGTTATGGCATGCATCGTGCTCCATGTAGCACTGCTTCACATTCAACTCGGCCAGCCGCGCCAGCTCTGCGTCCCACCTGACGGTGGCCATGCGGCAGGCCTTCACCTTGACATGCCCCCTCCCGCTGGCCCACTGTTCGCGCACCTCGTTGTGCGCCGCCACAACGGCCTGCTGCGCCTCCTTCCTAATCGCCAGAAGCTTCGCGTCCGCCGGGCACTCCTCGGAGAAACTCTGCAAGCAGCAGCCACAGATGCACTACAGCAACGACAGCAGCTCAAGTCCATCCACTAACCTCATCGTTGCCGCAGGCTATGTGCTGCACACCCTTACGACACAGCTTGCAATAGTCGGGCTTCCCAGCTGCCTCGAGGAGGCAGCTCAAAGCCATTGCTGAAACCAGCAGCCAGGTGATTCTGCGTTCCGTCATCGTGAAACTATGTGTGGGACAATCGCTTGGAGCACTGCTTTATATCATGCCGTCGTAGGGAAATCGTGACGCCTTATCACTGGAACGAAATGGGGAAACCGCTTCAAGTGGATTAACTGAAAGGTTTTCGAAATGAAAACTAATTTGCCAAGGGTAATTGAATTCTATTAGCTCATGGATCAGATATCTTGGGGCTAAGTCTCAACTTGTACTCCCCCAGTAGTAACCCAGTAGTAATGTCACTTTGTTGAAAAGGTATATAACAGAAAGAAGAAGGCGTGGTAGAACCCATTAAATATGTCGTAGAATGATTGGATAGTTCTATGCAGCGTTCAGGGGAACCTCTTCTAGTCGAGCAGTCTCTCGACTCTTGCTTGTTCATATTTCGATCAACGTAGCTCGCTTGGCTTACGTCAGAGCAGAGTTTGCTCTGCTGTAGCTCAGTAAACATAGCCTACTCTATTTAACCTTTCGAGTTTTGTGCGCTGTGTGTGTCGCTATATTTCGGGCACAAACTTAATTCGAAATTACTAAATTTAACTGGGGTTCAGCGGGCGAGCGATCCAGGCAGACGGCTTCCAAAATGACTGTTACGTATCTAATACCAATATATCCCCCCGACAGTCGACTCACTTTCGATTGGGATGACAGTGTGGAGGCGTCGCTATTGGTGGCTCTTGGCTTTTTAGTTCTCATGCAACTGATCCTTCTCATTTACATTGTGCTGGCCCACTTTCAGCCCTGCACCCTGTACCGGCAGCAGCTGAATGAAAGCTACCGCCGCCGCTATGGAAACTTTATCTTTCGTCGGCTGCTAGCTCAACTCGATCGTGCTTTTGGTCAACGACCCGAAGCCGGGCAGGAGCTCAGCTTTTGCCTAGAAGCGAAACGCAATGCCCAGTTGGCAATACGCCTGTTCTGCCGTGACTCTACCAAGGTACTCTACCCTGAGCACGAACTGGACTCATTGGCAGCCAGTGATGCCTATTTTGTGCTTGACGACGAGGAAGCCGAGCTCATTTCCGCAGGCTATTACAGTGTCAATTTCGATGTAACGGATGCATTCCTAGAGAACCTATTATACCCCAAACGTGCTGATATCCCCAGTAAAAAATCAAAATCGTAAAGTTGTTAGCGAATCATGCTATTCTCATTGTGGTGTCAGCGATGACGGTATTCCATTTTATTTCAATAAATAATGACACAGATATCCAAATTTAATCGAATGCTCGAGTTGTGACCTCTACTCTCTTGCCTGTGCATGTACTTTGTTGAGGAATCACTAAGTGCGGGGTTCAAGTGGGGTTTACTCATCAAACTTCTTTCGCTTTCAACCCCACTAAGCACTGGGAAGCATCACTCAAGGAGCTTCACCCACTGATCTGAATGCCCAGACCTCTATCTGAGAACTTGTGAATTTGGTTTTCTTTTTCAATATGTATATTTTGCAAACAACTTGAACATACCACTCGCACACAAAACCAACTAGAAACATAACATAATGATATAGCTAAACATAATTGTTAATATTAAACATTAGCAACCTGTCGATATACTTATGGGAACGGACTCGTATATCTACAGTTATATACACTTTACAATACAAATTACGACACAAAAAAAGCAATAGAACTAGATTTCATTCCAACAAAGTTCGGTAAAGTTCGCTAGAGTTCACTTCTTGAAGCAGATCTTGAGTATGCGTATGACTGGCGCCTCGAATAGTGCGGATATAACAAAGGCAGATCCGAAGGAGACAACGGCGTTGCCCAGAAACGTAGTCAGTATCATGGGATTGTTGAGATGAACGGTGCCGCTCATATGCGATGAGCAGATGAACATAATAATCGGATGGATCAGATAGGCGCAGTAGGTGAGACGCGACAGCGGCCACAGCACGCGATAGGAGAGTATCGCGTTGACAGTGGGCGCGAGTCCCCAGCAGCAGGAGAGCACTATCCAGACGAGGCCACACCCGAAGGCCGTATGCCCAATGCTCACATAGAAGGCGGTGTTCACGACGCTCAGTTCACCTGGCCAAACGCCAAAGATGACCAGGAATAGAACGCCCAGGCTGCAGGCCCAGAGGCTAAGATTAAGACGCCTAGATATTTTCGGGGGCGTCTTTACCCTATACAGCGCATAGCCGGTAAACATGCCTGGGTACGTGAGAGAAAGAGAAAGAGAGAGTGAGAGTAATTTGAGAGATTGAAGAGCAACGGCAGTAATAGGACTTACCCACTATATAGGCTCCCACACGCTGCCAGGGCTTGTCGTAGAGAAAGTCAAAAGACTCGAAGGGCAGCGCCACCTTGTGGGTGTATTGATGCTGCAAGGAAATAATGCCCGAAACGCTCCAAGAGCTGACCAGAAAGACAACCAGTGTCACTGCCACCGCCTTGAAGTATCTAGAAAGAGTGACATCAATAGGTTAAATAGAGCCAGACTAACTGAAGCACCCGTGCCTACTTTCGGGAGAGCGCCAGCAATAGACAAGCCATGACATAGAACTGCATATCGTTGGCCATGTACCAGCTCCACATCATGCACATCTCGTGCTGGGGAAAGAAGTTGTTGATGTACAGAATGTTGCGCCACCAAAAGATGCGGCAGGTGTTGTGCTCGATCTTGGCCGGCTGGAAGACGGACGAGTCAAGACCCTGGCGGACGGCAAAGTCATTGAACAACACCACGAAGAGGTAGACGGGCGTGAGGCGCAGATAGCGGTACAAGAACATCATCATGGTGTCCAGGAAGCTACGCTTGAAGACGGTGCACGGCGGACCCGCAGGCTTCCTTTCCTGCTTCACATAGAGCAGAGTGACCAACAGGCCGCTGATGAAGAAGAACGAGTCCACGGAGAAGGTGGCATTGCCAATGACCTGATACCAAAACGAACGTTCCGTGATAACGCGTTCGAACTGAGGCAGACAGCAGACAGAGATAAATTGGAATACCTTGTGTACTGAGAGTCGCTTCATACGCTACCTTATTCTCGCCTATCGCAAACATTTGCAAATACGTGTGCACCATCATGGTCCAGAGTACCGAGAAGACGCGCAGGCCATGCAAACAGGATGTGTGCGTCTGCGTGGAGTGTAGACAAGGATTGCTAAGGTTCTAGATAAGGAGGTGTGTAAGGACTTACCTCCTTGTTCTTGTCTATGTTCAGTATGGCCTTGGCATTCGTTTGCAGTGCAAAGCACAGCAACAGTTGCTGATGCAGAGCTATAAGAAAGGGGTAGAATGTACATACATATAATATAGATGGTATGCTGATGGATATTACTCTATTATTCCCAAATAAAATGCCACGTCCGCACCAATATATATGCATAATGCAAAAATACGAATTAAACAAATTCCAAGGGAAGGAAGCACCCTTTCGACACGTTCTACACCACAGTTCTTGTGGACTAGTCCACTCCCTTAGCCAAGACAAACACCCACATTTATGCAAACCGCTTAGTGTAGACACAAACCTATGGGCTGTTCGGCTTCGTAGGTGCCCGCCACGCCTGCACAGCTGCCCGTTTCCACCTGGTAGTCCGTCATCTCACTCTTGTCCGTCTGTTTGCCCGCCACGCCCACAACAGTGGCCACCGACGTGGAGGCTGTGCTTTCGCCGTGCATGGCCTCCGCTGAGTTGGTAGCTGCATCCGGATGCCGTTGCCGATTGCCATTCATATCGATGTGCGCGTCCAGCGTCGAGTCCGTTGCCACAAGCCCGTTGCTGCTCAGCGGTCGCATTTGAAAGAGCTCGAAGGGCTTGCCGTAGTAGGCCGCCTCGTAGTCCCCGCTCTTGCTGGCGGCATCGCATTTGGCGCTGATCGCGGGTATCGGCGCCGCTACCAGGCGACGCTCATCGATGCGCATCTGGTAGTAGGTGGCCACGATCATCACCAGCAGCAGGGTAAGCAGAAAGCTTCTGCAGTCATAGAGATAAGGTTGGCTCTGCCATTAGCTCGCCGAAGTCGGTGCTGCTTGGTTGCACTACTCACATGAATACCTGGAACTTGAGCTGTCGCCAGTGGCTATATAGTCCAGGCACGGTGCGCACGCGCAGCACCTGAAGGGCCGGCTGCTGGGCGCTGGCGTTGTGCGCTCCAAGCATGGTCAGCATCCGTGCATAGGGGTCCAGCGAGAGTATCGATTGCACATCGTGCGCCGAGCAGGACTTGGGCAGGCACTCGCCCAGGCTCAGAAGCTGCTGCTGCATGTGCACTATAATATTGCAGGCAATACTTTCAAATTTAACAACTTACCGTGCGATTGAGGCGTGGCATTTGCAGCGAAATATCAGCCACATAGAATTCCAGCTCGAAGTGCTTCCGTTCCCCGCTACCAGAGAGCTGCCTGTTCAGTTCCATACAGAATGTCAGCTGCCCCAGCCACTTGTCATTCCCGAACAGCAGCTGACCTCGATAGCGTCCCGAGGCATCGTACGCTACAATTACAGATCAGGCAACGAAATTAAGGATTACTACGCTCATTAAATATGATTCATTGACAGAATCGAGAAAGAGTTCGATATCGATCGTGATTAAGAAATAATCCTGAGCTATATGATATAATTTAGTCATGTAAATCCTGGCACATTTCTTAGATCAGAGAATGAGAGATCCATCTAGTTAAGATCAATCAAAAAATGTGTATTACAAGACTAAAATCTAATTAAAACCTTCTATTTGGCTGGAGTTCGACAGTAAACAGTAAATACCATATTGTTTGGTAACTGAAATATGTTCATAAGAACTGATTCTTTGCTTATAAAACCACTTAGTATTCATTTGTGGCCTCACCTTTCTGTGCCCATTCGTAGTTGGAGTGCAGTCCGGTTAGGTAGGCCTGCATCTCGAGGCCGCAGCCGGTGCGCACGCTGGTTCGTATTTCGGAGATTTGCCAGTAGAAGTGATCGTACAGATTGGTCACGATCTGAAAGTAGTTGGCCGAGCCGTAAAGGCTCTCGGCCATGGTGCTGCTATTCGCGCTCGCCGTTCCATTGCTGCCCAGGTAGTGGCTGATGCTATTGATGGTGCTGCCCAGGGTCTTCAGCTGCAGCTCGTCGTCGCTTTGCTTCAGCAGCTCTCTGCCCTTCTTGGGAGAGGGCTTGTTTTTCAAAATCTTCAGTATGTGGGTGCTGCTCGTTGTGGTTGTTGCTGCTGTTGTTGTTGCTGCTGCTGCAGCTGTTGTTGTTGTTGTTGCAGCTGTTGTCGATGTTGCTGCCGTTGTTGTAGTTGTTGTGGTGGTTGTGGTTGGCTGAAAGCTAGAGTCGGGCAGCGCTGATATGTCCACATCGACGGTGTCGCTGTCATCAGGGTTTGTGGGCTTGTAGCTCAGCTCGGGTGCATTGCCATTGCTGAGGACGTGCTGCTCCTCGCTGCTGAGGTCACCCTTCTTGATCACCTCATGCTCCAGGTCCTCCAGGTCGCCCAAGTTGAAGTCAAATGTAACCGGATGCAGTTCGTATTCCTTAAGCGGGTGCGGCTTCACATACTCAATGCTGGGCAGCAGCTTCTCCAGTGGCAGGTAGGGCTTCTTCTTCAGCGGCTTCTGTGGCAGCACTTCGTGAGTGTTGAGCGTGAGAGGAGGCTCCTCCTCCTCCTCCTCGGCGTCCACCTCATGCAAGATGGTTATGTTGTTGCGGCTGCTGAAGCGATGCGCCGCAAAGTCTCCCAGCTGCGCTGTGGAGGCCAAGGCCTTGACTGGCTCCGAGCTGTTTGTGGCTTGAGGCTCAGTTCGATTGACCGCTGCAGCCAGCTGGCCAGCGACCAGGATCACCAGCAACACACCCAGTCCTATTGTCCTTGACATAGTGTCTGGCACTCTTGGATCTGCTGCTCACTTGGATCTTACTGCTACTCGAGCCTAAACTTTAGCTTGATGTCGTTCCAGTTGAGTCCTCTAAACACTCTCCTGCATTTTCTCTTCTTCTGTTTTGCTTTCGATTTTTCACGTTTTATTTGCTATCTGCTTGAAGTTGCGAATCTCACTTCTCGCTGTCATCGTTCTAGTATTTAGTTCATGTGATTTAATCAATGGATTTCTATATAGACAGGATTAGAGTTCAATAAACATATATTTATATCTAGCGATTGCCCAACCCCCCGTTTCGGACATAAACGATTGGGCAGTTGTTTATGATCCGATTCGATTTTCATTTTCATTTTTTATACCCTGAACCCATTGAAAATGGGAAATCAGGGTATAATGGTTTTGTTAAAAGTATGTAACAGGCAGAAGGAGGCGTGGCAGACCCCACAAAGTATATATATTCTTGATCAGGACGACAAGCTGAGTCGATTTGGCCCTGTCCGTCTGTCTGTCCGTCCGTCCGTCCGTCCGTCCGTCCGTCCGTCCGTCCGTCCGTCCGTATGTATGAACGCGTCGATTTCAGAAGATATAAGAGCTAGAGACTTCAACTTTTTTTTAAAATGTCCGTATATATCACGCGCAGATCGAGTTTATCACTAAAAAGCGATAACTCATTCCGATATTTTTTTATCGATAAAAAACCTTATCGAAGATCACTTAAATAATTATATCTCCTACACCTTTCAAGCTAGAGTCTCCAAATTTAAAATGTATATTAAGATGAATTTTATACAATTTCGGTTTTTGTTAAAATTTACCCTCCACACCTAAATCAACCCCCTCACCCTCATCTTTGTAAAAGTCGTATATCAAATACTAGAGACTTGAGCTTCGGTATACACATACATTTTAACATTATGATTACGTTCTGAAAGTTTCATTACGATCGTACGTCTAGAAATTAAATTATTCAACAAATAAGTTTTCATTATATTTCCAACACTGCAGCGCAACCCAAGCGCAATCGCCTGTATATGCGAGTGTGTGTATGCGTGTGTTTGTTTGTATGCGTGTGTGTGTGCGTGTATTTGTATGTATGCGTGTGTGTGTGCGTGTATTTGTATGTATGCGTGTGTGTGTGCGTGTGTGTTTGCTAATTATTTTTGAAATATCAGTTGCTTGTAGGGTTCAGGGGATCTCGTAGTCGAGCAGTCTCGACTAGAGCTTTCTTACTTGTTTTAATTTTCGTTTTCGTTTTCGTTTTCCTTTTAATTTTCGTCTGTTTGCACATTTATGGCTTTAATTGTTTCTAGGCGGGCGCAGGTTGCCCGGATTGCCAAAGCCTGGCAGCTGCGGCGACTACTGCGGCTGTTGCTGTGAAAGCAGCCAGAGGAAAATTACAAAATTTCCTGGTTAAACTTGTTAAACGTGTTGCGCTGAGCACTCAGTGGTCGGACGGACGGACGATCGGACGGTCGAACGGTCGGTCGTTGGCTGTGGCCAAAGCCGAGTGCCGAACGCTGCTAGCGGGAAAATGTTGCTGCTACTGATGTCTCGAGCTAGCCTTTCTTACATAACTTCCGCATCTCGCCATCGATTCGCATTGGTGCGACGATGATGATCTTCGGGCGTGCAGTTCGCACTTTTCACCTTATTGTGCAATTTCTATATGATCTATATTGATCGCTCGAAATTGGCGGGCCAGCTGATTATTAGCCTATTATCGATCTCCTTCGTTTTACGATCTGAGTAATTGATTTGCTAACTGTGTGAAGCGCAAACTATAAAAATCAATATCATAATTTAATCAATATTCAAGATCTTGCGGTGTAAGCAACTGGCTTTACATTCTTATAAGAAAAGTCTCTCTTATGTAAGCTCTGACCGACTAATAAAATATTCTTTATGCATTTGTTCAAAAATAATAATAATTTCGTACCACTCTATCAAGGACTTTCAATTAATGTCCTTTAAGTTCTTTGTAGAATGAAACACGAATCATCATACACAAATATTTTCAAAGTTGATGAAAATTCATAATAGTTCTTAACTATTTATGTCTTTTATAATAATAATAATATAATAATAGTTATAATACATTATGTCCTTTCTATCAACTAACTAATTCCTAGTATCATATGTTCGTGTCCTTTTTCTTAACAGCTTTGCTATAAGCAAGTATATTGTTTTAATCTCTTACAAGAGTTTAGTTAACTGAAATTGGCTATTGATCATATACATACATACATACATATATAACACGAGTAGGAGCACCACTTATTGACAAAATTTCTTCAATTTTTTTTAAATCTGTACAATTCGCCTTTACTTATTTTTGTCAGCTAAATATTTTAACCTCTGCTAAGCTAATTCGGTACTCAAACCCAAATCCTTGTCATTGGGTCACTTGGTCACCTAGCTAAACTATCTACAGGACGATTATTATAATTATAAATTCAATACTATGAGCTACTATTATTATTATTATATAAATATTTTTTTACTATAAAGTGTCTGCCCAACAGGTAGTTACTGACTAAACTCTGTAAAATTTATAAAAACGTAAATCCTTTGACCCGGACTATTAAGTCTAATATTCTAAATCATTTTCTGACGCACTATTGACTTAGTTACATACATTATTATTGGCTTAGTTACATACATATATTTATATTCGATCAAATTAAGATTCAACTGATAGTCTATAATTATAACATGCTATTTATTACTTAATTAAGTTTGAATATTCCATCTTCTTTCGAAATTTTCTTAACTGTCGGGGCAATAGTTTAAATGTACACGCCGTATATCAATCTTATACCGCATAAGATACAGACTAGGCAATTCAAATCTGCAATCATTACATCATCGCATAACTTCTTTTGCCTGATCTTAGACCTACGAGCACAAAGCCCAAATAAATAACGATTAGGCCTTCGAGTAGTCGCTGCCGGGGATCAAGTTTATCAAATCAACATTAATTAGATCTAGTTAGTCACTCGTTATCCACTGATTTTACAAATCACCCATCCATTCGAACGCTTTTGGACCCATTTGCCACGCTCAAAATGCACAGCCCACATGGGCTGTAGCTGGGCGGGGATATGCAAGCAAAGTGCTGCAACATATTGCAAATCCATTGTTTGCCAATCGAAACAGCAGCAACAACTTCAATGGGCCCACGCTATGTTGCGGCGGGGACTGAGGTACATATGTAATGGGCGTGATGGGTGCGCGCTGGGTGGTAATTGAAGAAGTAAACAACAACATCAATAATAACAACACACACACAAAAAAAAGAAGAAAACAACAACAACAACAACAACAAAAGCACTGGAAAAAAGGGGCACACAACTGTTAACTGGACACGAGGGCCACCTGTTTGGGACTTGGATGACGACCGCTGCTTAACCGTTGCGATGAAAGTAAAAACCGCGACTGATCAGGCGCCGCCGAAACTGCCATCGCTGGAAGCCAATGGACGGCCCAAGAGCCGAGTCGAGCCGAGCCGACTTCGGCAAATACAGGCGCTAGACGAAGTCGCTGGGGCAAAGTCAAAAGCAATCGAAGGGGTGGGCAAGGGAGGGGCTGAAGACAAAGACACAAATGCATTCGCAAGTGCAAGAGACGTAACTAAATGTGCGTGCGTGTGTGCGAGTGTGAGTGCGTGAGTGTGCGTGCGTGGAAAAGCGCAATAAAGCAAACAAGCAAAAGTCATAATGTGCACTAAAAAGCTGGCGAATGCAATTGCCATGGATAGGCTGCGCGGATTGGACCAAAGCGGCCTCTTCGCCTGCTATCCCAAAAGAAAACGAATGTTTGGATCAAGAGTGAGGGACACAAAGAGAGATAGAGAGAAAGAGAGAGAGAGAGACAGGCACTAAAGCGTGATAGACACGCTGCAGACGCGAAATGAAAAACAAATATACAAACAAAAACCTGTAAGAATATTGAACTCAACTGATCACGACTGCATAATGCCCGCTCACAAAGGCACTTGCAAAGAAGCTACAACTGACATGAGATATGACATGATTATGATAAAAGCCACATCACATTTAAACGAACTAAATAAATAACCAGTAAAATATATTCCTTGATGAATGGTATAGAAGAGTAAAAAGAACATTCAAAGTTCTGTTCTTACATGTTTTAGTTTATAATATTGTTATATATATTTTATTTTATTTTGTAAATTTATGACATATTTTTAAATATATGATATTGTACATACATATATTTTGAATGTTGTAAATTCATGATATATTTAAAAATAATTTAAATACTAAAACAATTGCACTCAGACGAACGGATTGTTAAAGCCAATATACCCTGGTAATTTGATAAACGCGTACATTGTAAATCCGAGCCATGAACTAAGCGCACTGACCAGCTACCAGGTGAAACGAACGAGTAGCAGTACCAATACTCTCCTCACTTGCCCCCGGTCCTCTACCTCTGCCTGATATGCAACTGGCAGAACAAGCTCGACTTCAGCAACAGCCACAACATCAGCAACAAAAACTGTCGCAATCCAGCAAAAATGGTCACAGAAACATTACGATTTTTTTTATTTTTTTTGCAGAGCAAAAGAGTTCAGTGGCAGTCGCACAATAAAATACAAACTCGAGCAGCCACACCCTCCTCCAAGCTCCGAGCTCCCAAGTCAAATGAATGAAGGCGAATGATTTGTGAATGTGTTGCAAACGATCTGAGGCCCAAAACAAAGCCTGAGCGAAGCTTAGTGA
Organism: Drosophila navojoa; assembly: GCF_054131105.1. Lineage (NCBI taxonomy): Eukaryota > Metazoa > Arthropoda > Insecta > Diptera > Drosophilidae > Drosophila > Drosophila navojoa. The sequence goes on from NC_142895.1 coordinate 26,806,785, forward strand.
AAGGGAATGCAACCTGCAAGACATTGAAGGATAATATTTTTGAAAATTCGAACTGAGTTTTCAGTATTTCCAAATGGTGGTTAATTCAGATTCAATTCAACTGTGTATTACAATACTTTCAAGTTAAAAAGTAAGATTGATCAAGATACTAATAAAGGTATCTGCTCAGTATCTGATCTGCATGTGCTACAGAAAAGACCCTAGTTCTTATGTTTCGATATCAAAGAACTTACAAATATGTACAGGATTTTGATATAGAATTCATAAAGGATCAACAACATCGTCTTCAAAATTTCAAAATTTCAAAATGAAATACAAATTTTTGATACAAAATTATATGTTATATATTTTAGGCACGTATAATTTGCAAACTTTGGCATATTATCGGTCAACTTGTCTTTGTTTTACGAACAATAACAATGCATCAATAAAGTGAATGGGCTGAACATTTGATACGCAAGTCTTGTAAATATGCGTTGCTAGCTAAAATTACATAATGTTGCCAAATCCACTGATCAATAAAGATACGAAGTCAAATGTAGACCAAACTCTATACATACTCATGTATATGCAACTATATACACATATATCAATTATATGGGGCCGTTGCCCTTCTATGCACTTCTCATGAATTCAGTTTCAGTTCATCAACTCGGTTCTTTTTTTCCATCTCGAGTAGACTAGGTCGTTCAAAATTGTTTTATTTGTATTCGATATTACGCTGAGCTCGGCTTAACTAGTTTCGTTTTTAGTGTCTCGAATTTTTGTTTGTTTTTCCCCATATTATTGGCCAGTTACTGAAAATGAGTTATTCATAAAAATAATTTGTTGCAAGTGTTTGGCATGGCTCGGCTGAATGGTAACGCCTCTTAGTTAAGTCAGAAGATGTTGTTGCATGCGACTCGAACCTTGACGATTGACGGCTTAAGAGCGTGTGGCAAAACTTGTTCATGTCTCTGCATTTGCTTTACACTTGGCCACAGATACAGATACAGATACAGATACGGATACATTGAAACTTTCGATACAGATACGTATATGCATTTTGTCATGGCCGTAAATCAGTTAAGGCCAGCCTATTGTCAGTGCTTTGGCCTAGCCCTGGCCTCGTACCGTCTGCAACACATAAACAGCGAGATCCATACTTGCAGCAGAGTTCACTTCGGTTCAGGATAGTACTCAAGCAACTCTGCCAAGAGTAGCACAAAGAAAATATTTGAAGAAAGTGAATTTGTATTGGATAAACAAGTGAGGGGTCTCTTGCACTGGGAGCCATGCTGGGGGTGAAACTAAATTGAATCGCAGAAAAGATAAGATATCTATATAAGAATACTTGAAAGAATCTTGAATATGGTAATCTAAATGAATCTTTGATGGTAGATATTCTAGTTTATTTTTATGGTTATTATAGCTAGTTTTCAATTTTCCACTTTAAAAAATACTTGAATACTACGATACCAGTATACTAAGACTCCTCAGCATTAAGAATTTACATATATGTATATAAGGATATACTAGATGTATATATATAAGGAATTGTACATATACACACTTGGGATATATTAGAAATTTATATTAATTCGCATTTAAAGACTGCATAATTTCTCCGAGTGTAGCTTGTGGCACGAGCCGCAGCCTGACTGCGCTCGCCTTATGATTTTGTGGCAAGCGCCGCCGTTTCAGTCACTGGGCACATGAGGCAGGTGGAGCTAGCGGCCCGGGATGGGGCGGCTCGGGGCGGGCCGGTGCAGGCGCTTGGCGATAGTCGTCATAAAGTGAGTGTGCCAAAAAGTGCGCGAGTCTGTTGAAGTGTATGTTGTGTTGGCTAACCAGCATTGTGATGCAATTCGGCACTCAGCGATTACGCTAGCCCGACTCTTAGCCAAATAGCCAGCCAGGCAGTTGGCCAAATAGCCAGCCAACCAGCCAGCCAACCAGCCAGCGAGCCAGCCAGGCAGTTGGATAGGCGCTATCGAGCTGCGGGAACAATGCGCATATTAAACGCTGCGAGCTGCTGGCTCCATTGCCGATTGCCCCAATGCGCTGACGACTCGAGCTCCATATTTATTTTCGGGTCGACAGCTGAGACGTTGTCAGCCAAATGCACTCATGAATGGCATGCGACGCCGTTTTGCAATGTTTTCTTTTTTCTTGCCGTCTTGTGGCATCCTTTATCACGTTGCAGCAACTAAGCAAATGCCGTTGCATACTTTACAGCTGCACCCCAAAGTGGTTTTCCAGCAAACTTTTGGGCGCCGCCGGACAATCGGAATGCTTCTAGCTGATCTTTCATTAGACTGTACAAATGCGTTACAGTTACTTATTTGGAAAACATTGTTAAGATATCATTGCTTAGGTTAGCTGGGGTCAGGAATGGATCATCGCCAATTGAAAATGGGAAATTTGGGTATGATGCCTAACAGGCAGACCCTATAAAGTATATGCATTTCTGATCAGGGCGAATTGATAGAGCCGAGATCTCAGAAGATATTAGAGCTAAAGATTTGAAATAAGTATGTACTCGTGTATACCATACGCAGTACGAGTTTATTATGTTTTCTCGATAACTCATCCGGAGACCACAAACTTACTGAGTATATACATTTGATGGATACGAAGATTTAGTAATTTACAGATTTAGGACAACACACTCCCTTCGACCCCAATTTGTAAAGAGCGTATGTTAAGTACTACAGACTTTTGCTTTGGAATTTATATATATAAATTTGAGCACTATAATCTAATTATGAAAGTTTCATACACCATGTTGCAAAGAAAATATCATTGTGCATTGTAGGTATACGGAAACTGCTGTAGAAGCTCCCAAAAGTAGACATCTAGGTAGAGTCTATTGACAAGAAGGAAGCAAACTCAAAACTTCAAACTTACATTGCTATATAATAGTTTCCGCCGTATTCCTATTAGATAATAATTGTATAGAAATCATATTCAGAGGAGGCACTCATACTCCCATATTTTATTATTTTCCACAGTATTCCTCTCTAATATGTCTAATTGGATATCTTATCTTGACATTGTTCAGATGAGGCACTTATATTCCCATAAGGTACTTTTCTGCGTGGTATAATCTTCCTATATGGTATATTATTCTTCGTTATATTGCGTCCCAATGTGTCTAAGCGGATGTATTTCCGCTAGGTCATATTGAAAATGATATTCAAATGAGCTACTCTAAAATACCGGACTAGCAAAAGCTAACAACTGTTCACAGCTGCCCACTATATCTTATTGTGTGTGTGCGTCGGTTGTTCCTCTCTGGAAACACTTTGATGTCAAACAGCGGGCGCTGGCGAATTATGATCGCTTTAGCGCCTAATGTCTAACGGTACAGCAGCCATTAGCAATGCGGCAAAGGCAATCATCATCAGGCCAAAACATACGCAAAACTACTTACACATCATCAGACCTCTAACCAAAGGTGTTCAGAAGGGGGCCTCGAGTGCTCGCAAATGAACTGCGAAAATAATCAACAACAATGTTAATGACAAGAATTTTGGATTTGATCACGTCGCAATTGCGGCAGTTGACCCAGAAGAGGCCCCAAAAACAATGGCAGCTATATTGCTACGGTTGGGTTCAGAAAGTCGATAGTAAATAAGGTTGCTAACCTCACAGTCCCCATCTGTTGGTGTGGGTGTCCAATAACTCTTACTTTCCGCTGAGGTCTATAGCATGCCTTTAATTTAAATATATATGTTTAACGACTTAATTTTCTTAAATTATAACGACGAACGAAATAGATGAATGAAGAATAAAATGAGTAGTTATAATGTATATGCTTTGAGCTGGAATAGGTCGAAAATAGTTAAGATTGTGAGGAGCCCTCAATCGGACTTATGTCGATTATAGCAGGTCTTGGAACTGCAATTAGTGAGATCTATTGATTATATCGAAATACTGATCGCTTGTATGTAACTGTGTCGGCCAGTTAGTTTCATATGTCAGTCAGTCAATCAATCAAGGTGTAGTACGTTGGTCAATCAATCAGGCTTTCAATCTATTCGTTAGTTAGTCATCGAATCACGTTAACATCTAAAGCCAGTCAGTTTTTTAGTCAGCTAGTTAGCTGTTCCATCAGTTCGTCAATCAGTTAGCTAAGCAGAACGTCAGTTAGTCCGTCAATCAGTAGATCAATCAGTCGCTCAGTCAGCCACATCTCCTATGCGAGTAATTTCATTTATTGATTTTAGTCAGGAACATTTGTTTCTAGTGTAAGATCTTTAGATCGGAGCCTAAAGTAGCGACACGAATCGAATAGGAAACCGCATGGCAAGACGCAATCGTGTGCAGTGATCATGTCCAGCCCGTGTGTCTGGGGCTTAGAATGGCCATTTGCATTTTGGCCAAGAGCGCACAGGGCCGAGACAAACAAGTACTTGGACTTGGGCCGATGCAGTTGCAGCATTTCAACTTTTCAGCTGATGTAAAAGGTCAATTCGTCAATGGGAAAAGAATTGGGAAAAAGCCTTTTTTATCTCTGTGCTGGCTTTTATGGTAACATAACGGTTAGAATTCTTGTTCCTTGGCCAGAAATGCACATGATCTTTGTTGTTGTTGTTGTTTTTTTTTTTGTTTTATTGGCTTTTTTTGTGTGGCTCGTTAAACGAGCCAACGGCAATTGGCTGAGCTACAGCTATTTGTATCTGCGGATTGTCCCTACGGTTCTCTTGCCCAACCATCCACAATTAGCGGCAATTGAAAATGATCCGAAGAGGATCGTTTGCGACGCAGGTGTTCGTTCCACAGACACATACACATAGATATATACACAGACATATACACAGACATGCAGTCTTTTCAAGCTGTCATAAGGTTAGTTTCGGTTAATTGTAAAGTGAACAGATTGGATGAATAACCATTAACATATATTACCATATACAATTGAATAGAGGGGGATGGAGAGATTGAGGGAGATGGAGAGAGAGAGAGAGAGAGAGAGAGAGAGAGAGAGGGAGAGAGAGAGAGAGAGAGAGAGAGAGAGAGAGAGAGAGAGAAAGAGACAAAGTGAAAAAGGGAAGAGTGGTAGAGATGGGGAACACAAAATTACATAGTTGGACAGATAGAGAACAAGATCAAGATTGAGAGAGAAAGAGAGAGAGAGAGAGAGATTCAATCAGGAAAGCGAGAGAGAGAGACATGGAGAGGAAGTAAAATTGATAGGGATAGCCTTAGTGATAGAGAAAATATGCATAGAAAGAGATAATGAGAGAAGCGCAAGATAGATAGAGAGAGAGAGAGATAGAGAGAGAGAGAGAGAGATGGACATATAGAAAAAGAGATCGGCAGAGAGAGAGAAAGAGAGAGAGGTCAAGATCGAGGAAAGTAAGAAAGTAAAAACAATAGAAAAGAGATACACAATCTACATAATCTAAATACTGTAGCCCTGAAAATATTAACACACTATTAATATAATATAGGGCGACTATGGAAACTACATAGACAGATGATACAATGGTTGCCGGAACCTGAATTCGGGTTGAGTTCATGGACTAGCGCAGAGCTTACCTTGCCATCATTTTGAGTACTTTACATTTGGTATTTCAAAAATAATTGATCTATTTAATTTATTTGTGGTTCTCTCTTCCACGAGATGTAAGCTATTTTTTCTAGCTCGTAGATTTCGCTCTGGCTTTTAACTTTTACTTTCCCCTTAAGTACTTAAATGTAGCTTGAGCCACATAACAAATTACGTCCGTAGAACCTGTGCGTTCTTCTAACCCAGATTTATAAAAGTTGTTTGTGTGTGTTTTTTTTTTCGTGTTTTTTGGAAGAATTTTGAGCGTTTCATTTCCCAAGAGCTGATTTCGTTTTCAACAAAAAGCTTACAATTTGCAGTGATTGCTCGCAGTGGCCAACTGCCCCCATCATTTTGGAGCAATCGGCATAGATCTCTTTATACCTACATAATATGATCGTATTTTTTGTGGGAAGCCATGTAGTTTGTTGTTTTTATTTTTTCCGTTCAAAGAATGTGGGTAAACGGGAGATTAATATCGCGGCTAGAGCTCTTTACGATTTGTGGGTCATTGGAACAACTGAATTTTTTAAACGCTCTTTAATTTATATAATTATGCCCCGCTTGATGTTTCAATCATACCAAATGGAAAGCCCTCCGAAATAGCACAAGATGCTTCGGCAGCAGCCCACAAAATGCAACCCAGGGCGACCATAATCTTGATTTCTTTCTCGGAGTCTTTACCTCTGTTTATGACTCTCTCCGTCCTTCCTCATTTCTTCAGGCTGATCTCTACTTTGACTTCTTTCTGGAAATCTCTCTCTCTCTCTCTCTCTCTCTCTGTTTCTCCCCTTGTCTGTCTCTCCTTCTCCTCTTTTCATTGCTAGGTTATTGGCTTCGGGACATCATATCAACAAAGCAGTTATCCACTCAAAAAGAAATTTATATTCATTTTAAATTTATATTAATTTTTTGTGAAGATGTCAATCATAGCACAATAAGTGCTTCTGACTAGTTAATTAATCTACGTAGATATCAATTCACTCTGGGTAAAATCCAGCATATTCAAAACATCCAAATCTTTTTCTATAACACATACACATTTTAGTTTAGCTTTGTTTAAAGTCAATATTAATTTTAATTTGTTTGATATAAAATCGAAAATAAAATGGTTATATTAATAAGAGGAAACTAAATATAGAGACAGGATAGCCTTCACTTAAAAAAAGTATTCGAAATGAAATTGATGAGAGAGAAATAGTCAGAGAGAAAGAGAAAGACATGGAGGAGGAATTTGTTTGAGAGTGAGAGAAAGAGAGAGAGAGAGAGAGAGAGGGATAGGGAGAGCATTGAATTAAATAGAGACTCGGAATGGGGGCCCCCAGAGGTAAACAGAAATGATAATTTAATTAAAGAGTCGCCCTAATCAACGATCCCTAGATTTCTGATGCTCCGTTGTGAGATTTAGATTCTTGTTGTTGTTGTTTTTTTTTTTTTTTTGTAATTTTTGTTATTTGGTTAGTTAGATTGCAGCACGCCATTTATCTTTGACCTTTTTCTTCTATTTGGTGTGTGGTGTGTGTTTTGGTACTGTGGCTAAATAGGTCATTCGTCAAGGTAACTTTCATTTAGACTGGAAAACTCAGCGAACGTGGAGCACTTAATCATAATTTCATTCTCTCTCGCTTTGCTACGTTTTGTTCTTGTCATTGTTTGCCGTTTTCTACGGGTAGTTAAAACGATGAATTCACTAACAAGCCTCCCCGAGGAGAAACGAAACGCGGCTAACTAATTGGATCTCTGTTCCATCAACATGGGGCAGCGACTCTGGAATGGTGAGGGAAATGGTTTTTCATTTTCTTTTTCGTGTTTTTTTTTTTTTTTTTTTTTTTGGTTTTTCTTTTTTGTATTTTCTGTTGGCAACTGGGCGTCCAAGCATGCCCCATCTTGTCAAGGATGTGGAGCTGGCGGCCAACAACGGTAAATTGAGGCTGGCACCTTTTGGCCAGCGGGCCATTAGCCAGCCAAATGGCCATGAGGGTCAATGCTAATTTCAACCTTTTGACAACTCAACCAGCTCAAGCCCCCTCTCCTGCCCTAGAGCCCCGTCTTCAATGCTGGGCTGAGAATAGGATAAGCGCTCGCGGAGCGGGGCCCCATCCGAGCTCGAGCTGCGGGCCCATTTTCATTCTTGGCCTGCAAATCACTTTCCTGGCTTTAAGATTGTAATTTGGCTTAATTGAATTTTCGTGCTGGTCAAAGCGATGCAACGCGACGCGACGCGACGCGATGCCATACGATGAAATGCCATGCGATGCGATGAGATGAGATGCGATGCGATGCGATGAGACGTTGCATCCCCCATTCATGGCGAGATCTCTAATGAGCCTGCCTGCCTGGCCACATCCGGCAGTGGTTGATGTCGGTGGTGCTGCTGCAGCTCATTATTAAAACTGCAATTCCGCCAGCTCTTGCATTTCTCCAATTCATTTCAATTACTTATTTTTGATGATTCGGCTAAATGCTAAAAATAACCAAAATATACCACATGGAGCTTCAGAAGCACGCGAGAAAGGAGGGGGGCAAATAACAGTGTTGCAAAATGTTTTCACTTCTTAAATGATTTGTGCTTAATTAGAGTATGCGAAAGTCCGCGGCCATTTGAATATGCTAACTATATAGAGGAGTATAATTTACTTTTAATGTTGCTAAGTGAGTGTTGCCAGCTGTAAAGTAGGCCCAGAGTCGTATAGACTTCAAGCGCTTTGTGATCTATGTGTGCTGAGGAACTATTAGCTCTGAGACGATCAAGCGTGCTTAGCAATTTCATTGATGTATTTAAAATATGGTATTTTAGGTATATGGTATACTTAAGTTATACTATATACTACATCTAAGATTTTTATTATATACATATATTATATTATTATTTACTCAAATATACTATATTATATATTTACACATATCTTGTAGCCTTTATATATCGAACAGTCGATAATCATATATACTAGAGGATAATGATATACATATTTAGTGAATCATAGAACCATATACATAAAATACTTTTAGATTTCGCTGAGGTCAGAGCCTTACCTACTTGATTACTCTAGCTTATGTCAAACATGTTGGATAGCTTGGTTTTCGTAAGCCCCAAGTTTTGTTAGTTTCTGCGTTATCAACTACTCACTTTACTTTATTTCGCCGTCATCAATAAAGTTTTTAATTTATCCCAATGAAAAGACTCATAGTCTTTCTTAAATTGCATTAGCAGATCTCTAAAAGGATTAGGGTATTGCCTAGCCAGCATTTCCTTTGAACTTTCAGCTGCCCATTAGAGTGAAAAGAGAATTTATATAGACATAGATGAAAATTTTGGTACAAAGAGACCCAAAGAACATATTCGAATCAAATTAAATAGACACATATACTTCCATATTCAAAGCAATCCATCATGTTATATACATGTTATAATTAATTCAACAGTATCACGCGATATTTGCCCAGCCAGCAGGATAGCCAGCTAATAGATATATATATATATATGAATATAAGTTGATCGATAGGGCCAGACATGCAAATGGGCTCTACGGGGCCACAGCTCACCTGCCAAGCCAAGTGCGAATGCGTAAGGAAATTGCCGCCCATCGTCGAGGCCTGGACGCTTGCGGCGCATAGTAAACCCGGATATGTTGTTGTTGTTGTTGTTATTGGTGCTGATGCCAGAGTGATTCAGCATTTGAGGGGTTTGTTAGCTGATTGTTGTTGGCGGCTTTCGTCACGCCGCCAGCGCCTGTTTGAGCCAACATGTTAATCATTTCGCGCGTCAAGCGCCGTCAAATGGCCCAGCTGCCTGCTCAGTACAGGCCCACAGTCCTATGTCCAGATCCAGTTCTAGATGCAGTTGCCAGACCCAAGGTGCCTAGTTGGAGCTGGGGCTGGAGCTGGAGCTGAGAGTGCACCGCGGGCGCTTGTTACAAATTTTAATGGACGTCCCAGGCCCGGAATTGATTGGCTTTAATGGTAATGGCAAGCGCTGGGCTGAGCTCTGCCCTCCAGATGAGTAGATGGCAGCCGCTCCTAATGGAAATGCGTGCGGAGCGTGCAGCCCAGGCCAGCTGACAGCATCCAAAACTATCAAATGCATTTGGACGCCCAGCCAATTTGCCTCACAGTAGTCCAGCAGATCACAGTTGGCGATGACGACGATGATGATGATGACGATGATCATGCTGAGACTGATTGGGTTGCAGTCACTGCCAGATGATTCCTTTTGGGGCCAAGTTCAAGGCCAAGTTCAAAAGTGTTGACACTTTGACAAGCTCCACTCAAATGGCCTCAACAAACAAAAAGAGGGTCAGAACAGGCGGCAGCAACAGCAATTGTTGCCACTCAAAAGCAAAAATAACAAGTTGCATTGTTATGTGGGCGTCCAGCCAACGACTCGAAGATACTCTGGAAACGATGAGACTGAATGGTGATGACATGAGAAAACTGGAGAGAGGTTTTTGATGTGAGCGATGGAGTATAGCTGGAAGTAAGCTCAAAATAGAATTTAATAATGATATTGATATAAGCCATATTTGTGTATAAACAGCTAAGAACCAAAAATTTAAGACAGAGAACAGCAGGATATGTAGATCATAGGAAATTGCATAATATGTGGGAGCTATATAATATAGTACATATTATATATATATATAAATATTTTATAATTAAGATTATTTTACTATAAGAGCTCCACAGGAAATATCAATACAAACCGTTTGGAGACCGATCGAATAATTAAATAACATGATCTTTCTCAAAAGTTGCTCAATTAATATTGATATATTGTGGAAACTACAAATAATCAATTGACGCTATAGTTCTCTAATGTGATTGAATCAGTTAGGAGACGAGAGCTAGATTGATTCAACTTGCAGATCAACTGCACAGATGTAAGAATTACTGTATACTCTCCCTTCGATAGGATTGCATAGTGAGACGAACCGATACACACTTTCGTTTGCTGGCTGCAGAGTATCGCCATGTCCCAGCAGCAGCAGCGGCAGCTGCTATGGCTTATGACTATGATTATGACCATGAATATATATATATCTCTTTACTATATTCATATATATAAGTATATATGTGCATGTATATAGGCGTATAACATTATGATGACTGCGCTCAACTGACTTTGATGAAGGATGCCCAAATGCCACAAAATGCAATTTCTTTTGTTTGCTATTGTTCTTGTTGTTGTTGCTGTTGCTGTTGCTGTTGCTGTTGTTGGCATAACGAGCATTTTTATGGGTCGACATGGTCAGGTTTTCTCTCTCTCCCACATGCTGGTCAGAGATGTTGCTGCCGCTGACGTCTTGTGATGTCGTCAATGTCCATTTCCTGGGCCACTCACAGAGACCGCAATCTGTTGCGTTTATCTATGTCTTGTGTGTGTCTGCCTTTATGGGTGTGTGGTGTGTGTGTGTGTGTGTGTGTGTGTGCGTGAATGTTTCTGCATAATTTGCAAAATTATGGGAATCGAAATTCAAGTGCGCCAGAGCCAGCCGTCTGCAAATGCCAGTTAACCAGTGAAGCCGCAACATCGCCCTCGCTCTTCCCCAACTGTGCCGCCCCCTCTACTCTGCCCCCACCCCGATCCCCACTGGCCCGCAGGCACATTGGCCATGTCTAGCGACTCCTACTCTAGGGTAAACACGATTGCCCAGCCAACTTGATCTGCGGTTTTAGACTTTCACAAACAGCCAACTGCCAACTGGCAACGGGCAACGGGCAACTGGCTAAAGAATTTAGTTGCAACGCAGTTGCTGCTACCAATGACAATGCCAGCCACTCAGAATGCTCATGCCCATGCTCATGATGAGGTTGTACTTGCTGTTGTTGTTGCCATTTTATGCTTCATTAGGCCAAAAATTATATCGTGGCATCAAAAGCCTCACTGCCAAGCCAAGTGACAGACAACCAACAGCCACTCTCTAGCTAAACTGGCAACTAAATGACCCAACACAACAACAGCAACAACAACAACAACGGCAACAATCACACAAGGCTCGCCAAATAGAAGAGTGAAGCCAAAGAATTGAACTGGGCGCTGGCGGCCTAATGCTTAGATATTTACTTCAACAATTTGGCCAACTCCATCAACAACATCATCAGCAGCAGCAGCAGCAGCAACAGCAACAGCAACATCAACAGCAACAACAACAACATTATCTACAGCCCCGCCTCCCATCAGCTTGGGCAAATTTTCAATTTGAAAATTGATGAGCTTTTGCTGATGGAATTGTGTCTAGCTGCTGTCCACCTGTCCAGGTGTGCAAATGTCCAGCTGTCCAGGTGTTAACGCTGCATGCAACAACAAATTAATCAAAAAGAAAAGAATTGCAATTATTCGATGCTTTTCTTATAGAGATTTATGTTGACCAGTTAAGGCGCTGCTTCGGAAGTCTATTCGAAACTAAATGTAAAACAAGTAAGAAAGCTCTAGTCGAGACTGCTCGACTACGAGATCCCCTGAACCCTACAAGGAACTGATATTTTAATAATAATTAGCACACACACACGCGCACACACACACACACACACACACACACACACACACACACACACACACACACACACACACACACACACACACACACACACACACACACACACACACACACACACACACACACGCATACAAACAAACAACGCACACACACACGCATATATAGGCGATTGCGCTTGGGTTGCGCTGCAGTGTTGGCAATAAATGAAAGCTTATTTGTTGAATAATTTAATTTCTAGACGTACGATCGTAATGAAACTTTCAGAACATAATTATAATGTTTTAATGTATGTGTCTCTAGTATTTGATATACGACTTTTACAAAGATGAGGGTGAGGGGGTGGATTTAAGGGTGGGGGGTAAATTTTAACAAAAACCTAAATTGTATAAAATACATCTTAATATACATTTTAAATTTGGAGACTCTAGCTTGAAAGATGTAGGAGATATAATTTTTTAACTGATCTTCGATAAGGTTTTTTATCGATAAAAAAGTATCGGAATGAGTTATCGTTTTTTAGTGATAAACTCGATCTGCGCGTGATATATACGGACATTTTAAAAAAAAGTTGAAGTCTCTAGCTCTTATATCTTCTGAAATCGACGCGTTCATACATACGGACGGACGGACGGACGGACGGACGGACGGACGGACAGACAGACGGACAGGGCTAAATCAACTCAGCTCGTCGCCCTGATCAAGAATATATATACTTTGTGGGGTCTGCCACGCCTCCTTCTGCCTGTTACATACTTTTAACAAAACCATTATACCCTGATTTCCCATTTTCAATGGGTTCAGGGTATAATGAGTTTAGGAATAGTTTGAACTATTCGTAAAATATGAAATTTCAAGTAAAATTTCTTTTAATAATATAATTATAATATATAATATTTATGCAATTTTAATTAAATTTTATTTAAATTAATTATCATAAATTCAAAAGTTAATATACATAATGTACACCCGAATGTTATGGATCATATGCATGTGCTTATTTAAGATTTGCAGTTTAAGCGATCGCCAGTACAGTAACACGAATATTTCATCTATCCTCAGTGATCTGAACTATTCTTGGTATCAGCCCAATAGCGCTAATAAGAATTATGAATTAAATTTAAATATTTATGGGTTAGTTTTTACAGAAAATATAAAAAAGGATAAACTTTTGTGTAATTTTAGACCAACAATTTTTTTTGTAATTATTAAAACCTATTTATATAAAAAATAATAATAAGCTCAAGTATTTCGCTAATCGGTGGCTGATCAAATTGAATTCCTTGCATATTTTTGTTTCAACGATTTGATTATTTGTTAGTGCTGTCATGCGTAGAATGTGTCGAATGGAGCGATTGGCTCACTTGAGTATTTCCACCATAAATCAATGTCCCAGCCAGAATACTTCTGCGCCTGCGCAGCGCTTGTTGAATCGTCAGTCACATGTTAACGTTGTCAAGGTGGGAATGCTGGAAATGACGTTCCATTCGAATGGTACGTACAAAAATCTTAAGCCATCGATGAATGTGTCATTCTAATTGAATGTGGAGGCATTCGTTGATTTGTTAGCCATGTGAGCTTACTAATTTCTCAACCAAATGGCATTTCATAAAAAAATGGGAAAAAGCGAAGCATGCAATGATAAAAATGATCTTTATTGAAGTCTAGCTGCTCTGGCTGCATCAGGGAATTAGATGCAATTGATTGAGCTACTTTATGACATCATTAGAATGATCTTCTCGCCTAGGTCTATATTAATATTTATATATATTGGGATTTTGAGTAGATTCGAAAAGAGATTCTTTAGTATCGTCAAGGGACATGGACGCATATACATACATATGTTTGTATGTACATATGTATGTATTCATTTATGCAAAAGGAATTTGCCCTGAGGCTTTTCACTCGAATGTCATGAATGATGAATTTATTGACCAAATGAGACACTTTTAGTATAGGTGCCGCTGTAAAATGTGATTTTAGTTTCAGTCAAATCGTTCAAGTGATTTGAGGCTACCCAAACGCAGTTTATAAATCAGGGTATTAAAGCTTCGTTTTATTGCTCTTTGGACTATTAATGTTGTCTTTACATGAGTTGCCTTTGGTTAACTTCGCCCGCAGAGCATCATGGTATGCCGTGGCATCTTTGGGCTTCAGCCTGGACCTAGAACACCCGCCCGCACCCGCATCGACTGGATAGCTAGTCAACTGGACTGGACTGCTGTGAGTCGGAGTTGGAGTCTAGGTCTGAATCTGAATCTGAGTCTTTGTCTGAAGTGGAGTGTGGACTGTGGCAATCTATGTAGATCTGTAAGCACATTCACGCGTTCTGCTGGCGCGTCTGTCTGGCTATGGGATGCTGGCGCGATAGAGCTGCTACAGATTCGATCGTTTGCAAATGAAGCCAGAAAAGAAGAAGTCATGTAACTATGAGTGCATACACTAAACGCCTCGAGTCGCAGTCGAACTGGCTAACTGACTGACTGGCTGACTGGCTGACTGGCTGACTGAGCGACTGGCTGATGGACAGATTGATGCACTGATTCAAGTGTGAGCACAATCGCTGTCGGAATCGCAGTGCTCGCCGTCTGTCAGCGAACATCAGCGAAGCGACAAATGAGCAAACGAGACGAGAAATGCGGACGAGCAAACATGCTGCAGATCAACTTGGAAGGAAATGGGTTTAGTTTAGCTGGGCTGCCAAGCTCTGGGATGGGAACCACAGCACGTCTCATTCTCTTTGCTCTCCCGCTCCAGCTCCAGCGAATCGGATTGGAATCTATCGCAAAAATGGAACCGCAGTTGCCTGCTGCTAGCTGCTTGTTGCATGCTGCTTGCTGCTTGCTGCTTGCAACTCTTGAGTGAGGCACCAGACTCGTCCACGCTCGAGTGTACAACATGATTTTCCAAAGCTGCCTTCCTCAAGTACTCCATGTACTTATCACACATATTTCAATTTCATTCCATATCCGCGTTTGGCACAATTGCAAATGCCCCAATGCAAATTATTGAGAATGCCATCAAACCCACAAATAGAAGTTCCATGGACTACATAAACTTTACTAGTTTACTATCCCTATCGTCAAATGACCTAGTGTGAATGTATGTACAGATATATGTTGTATTCATAAATGTATATGTATATGAGTATAGCTGAAGCTCTAAGCCATTCGTGTTTATCTAGTAATGGCACGATTAATCATACGAATCGTATGATACGATATATATTATTTAGGATAAACAAGGATAAACCACTAACCACTATATTATTTAGGATAAACATACATATATAGATATAATGGTTTTTTTTTCTATACAACGGCTATTGAGTTATAATAATAATAATAAAATATAATAATATAGCGTCTCTTAAAAACTACAAGAAACTAAGAACCATTTTATTGGTTGATCGATTATTTGCTAACAATTAATTGAACCACTAACCATAGTTAGTTAGTTGGTTGGTTAGTGATTGAACTTTTTAACTATATTTTGACGTTTAGAAATTTCGAGTTCGATTGGCCCACAAGGAAAATATTAAACAAAATAAATAAAAATAAAATTTAAAAAAAATTTTATTGAATAAGTTATTTTTGTAAATCGAATGACAAAGTTCAATGATCGAAATTTATATCCATACATACAAACATATTCATTTATTTCGCTTCTTTTTTCTTAGCAGAGTGAAATGACTTAATTAACCTGGGCTTTGTTCTGCAAATAACTCTAAAACTATTTTTCTTAGATGCAATAGACACATATCTAGGACTAATCATGTGAATATGAAGACGGAGCTGAACGCAATGTAGGTCATGTTCTTCATAGCTGATTTCATCAGCTGTAAAATGCAGCCAGTTACCGTTATTTCAGGCAGCACGAGCTTTTTTCATATTTTATTATCAGTGCAGCTCGCCTCGTAAAGATAAGCAAGAGTCAAGTGCTCTCTAGTACGAAGTATTTGCCATGCAGTTAAGCCAAGAATCCAGGTCGCGGGTGTGCGTGTGTGTGTGTGTGATTGTGACTGCTTCTGCTTAATATGAGTCGCATCATGAATGATGCACGAGTGCAGGCAGTTAACGGTTCACCAAGCACTCCTCCAAGTGAGTTGCCCTCCAAGTACCTGCCACTCGGATTGCATAAGGAAACACTTACGTGTGTTTTAACTGCAACTATTTGGAATGATTTCATCACAGACCTAGGCACCAAATCAGCGCATCAACATAACAATCACAATCACAATTACAATTAGAATCAGAATCAGAAACAGATTCTCGTCACGCTATCACCATCTCGCTCTATCTTATGTGCCCTCTATCTACCATTCATTCTCTCTTTCTCTCGCTCTCTCTGTCCATGTTGTTCTTATGTCACTTGATTGTTGCTGTGCTCCATTTCTGTCACGCTTGAAGACTGCAATTGAGCCAATTGACTCCTCCAACTGTTGTTGCGGTTGCAGATGCTGAAGCACTCAGTCCACAGTCTAGAGTCGACAGTCTTCAGCCTTCAGTCTTCGGTCTCCCGCCTTTAGTGGGGGCGTGCGAAGAGCCCATTAGAACTGAGAAGAACAAAGCACAACGAGCTACAAAATAAATGTATATGTATGTACATACATACATATGTATGTATATCTAGGAGAGCGAATCAGTCCCATATTAAAACGAGCACAGCGACAAATAGAGACAACAATGGCGCGGGAGGCGCTCCAGGAAAATGACTAATTATGCAGCAGGCAGGCAGGCAGACAAGTAGACTTAGGGGCGTGCATGGAATGGGCGGAAGACAGAGCTGCCAGCAACCACATTAGCGGCAAACGGGGCGCGCTTTGCGTTGGTAGCGGTGAATGGTAATTGCGAACCGTTATAATGCGAGAGCGCGCATAATAAGAGCAAATGGAGACGGTCATGATGTGGACGCCGTTGAGCATACGGTCTGGGGTGGAGTAGGGGCAGAGGGGGGCACCTTGTCGGCTTGGCAGGTTCGCTGTGTCAGCCCTAACGCGCGCATTTGCTCCAATTCCGCGAGGCAAATGTGACACTCGTTCACGCGCGCTGAAGCCAGCACACTCACGCACACACACACACACACATACTCATACATATATATGTATGTACATAGATGTGTACTATAGCATATCAGCGAATTTGCCTAGGCCCCAGATCAGGCATTGATGTAATGATGATGACGCTGACCCAGTTGCGTGTTAGCCGCAAACCTTTGTTGCATCCAGGCAGTGGATATGGCCGCCATGGAGTTGGAGCTGCAGCTGGAGCTGGGGCTGGAGCTGCGGCTAGGGCTGGAGCTGCAGCTAGAGCCAAGCTCCATAGCCCGCGCATCTTTTGTTGCACATAACTGTGTCAGTGGTGGATGCCGCGCTGGTGTCGATTCCACAATGCGCTTTAGCGCACACACATACAGATACAATGCCACATGTTGCATTGGCATAGTTGCAGCTGCCACGGCTGCTGCAAAAGGTGTCGCTGATATTTCCCATATTTGGTTACCACACAATCGGGTAGCCGGGCACCCGGGCAGCCGGCCAAACCGTGCCACTTGGTGTTGCAAGTGAACTTGACGTTGCCCCGAGCGCTGCATTTGACTGCATTCGAATATGGACAAATTGCAGGAACTAACCCATTTCGTTGCCTTGACAATGTTTAATGATTCGCGTCCCTTATTTGCCTCCACCCCACGCCCTCCACGCCTCCTCATCCACATGCCGCATGATTGATGGGGCCAACATTCGACTCATTGTGCCTACATATAAGCACTTAACTATTTTTGGGCTATTACCAAATCTGGTTGAGCAAGTCCTCTAAGGAAATTTAACTTAAATTCAGCCATGGGGAAAGGTTAAGCTGTAGAGATTAAGGCAAATCTTCGTCTTATATAGGCATATATAATTGGCTTCCCTATAGCCTAGATCGTAACATATTCCAGGCATTATTTATATAGAATTAGTGATGGAAACAAAAAATTATGAATCGATTATTAAACCGTATAATTTATTTAAACTATGCGATTATTCATTTCAATTAATCGACGAATAATTTACGATTAATCATTAATCAATGATTTAATTTATTTTTATTTTTTGTTTTTATTTACTTAACAGGTGGAAAATGATTAATTAATTATTTTTCGTTCCCGTTTCGCAATAAAATTAAACATTAACGGAATAATCAATAATCATTTCAATCCTGCTAATACAATATACATATAGGGCAGATTCCCGAAAAGGAAAATGAAGTCTTAACAAAACCATTATACCCTGATTTCCCATTTTCAATGAGTTCAGCGTATAAAAAGGCAATGAACTGAAGGACAGGACAAAATATAAACTTGAAGCTGTTGAACTTTTCTAAGAGATTAAGATTAAACTTAAATGTACCTAGAGCTGCTCAGCAGCTCTATGATATTAATACTAAGCAGATGTGTACAAAGTGCTCTAGCTTAAATAGCTCTTTCCTCATATTTAAACTTAACATTTGACTTTACGCTCTGATGAGCAAAACCTCTCCAATAGCTTGACAAACTGAGCTTTGAGTGAAGCCAAACTTTGGGACATAAGCAAAACTGTTATAGATTGGCTGCTCTGAGACAAAGGTCACAGAGGTCAATGAAGCCCATTCCATTCCATCATTATCTTAACTGCTTCGACTTGGCTATTGGCAATGGGACGGATTTGTTGACTGACCTCTTGGCGTGCACTTGGATATCTCTGAGCGAGCTCTCGTTTATCGCATTCATAATGATATGAGTGC
Source organism: Drosophila navojoa (assembly GCF_054131105.1). Taxonomy (NCBI): domain Eukaryota; kingdom Metazoa; phylum Arthropoda; class Insecta; order Diptera; family Drosophilidae; genus Drosophila; species Drosophila navojoa. Next base: position 26,825,573 of record NC_142895.1, read on the forward strand.
GTAAGATGATTGTCTTTGGATTTGAAAGGCTGAGCACTGGAATTGGTTCCAGAACCCTGCCCTAAGTAAACTGAACAGATGCCACGCCGGAGCTTTGTCGCTCCGATTTAGTTAGTTAACTCTAACAGTTAATAAACACATAGACTAGAATAGATATATATACATATGTGTATACATATATCTATGTGGAATGTTCATCTTCATGCTTGGCAGCCAGATAAGTGTATTCGATGTCAATGTCTTTGCTGCTGCTCTTGCTGTTAATCGTAGATCGCACGGTTTCGAGTCAAGGCCTAGGAAAATTGCCAGAGAATGCTACCCAAAGATACACTCACATGAGTTGCTTCTGTTCTTTGGGCTTGATGACATCATAATGTCAGTTGCAGTGCTGAGGCGGCGGCAACTGCATCCAACTAATTTCTAACTGAACAAAACGCATCTAACTGTCAATTGTCACAGCACGTTCCACGGATTTGCTCGCTTGGCTGATGGTTCCGCTTGTTCACAAATTATGGCTTCTACTGCTCCAGCAGCTGCAGTTGCAGTTGCAGTTACAGTTGCCTCTAGCTCGTCTCTGGGCGGGGCTTCCCTTTTCCCGACTGGCAAATCTCTCTAATATGAGAATTGGAGAACAAGAAATACTATATGGTTCACTGGAGTTCGTGTCTGGGCTTTCACTGTCCGCCCGTCAGCAGCGCCCAATTATCGGCAATCACTTTCTTCCCTGGCCAAGCAGATGATCTCTAGCTGTGTGGCTTACATCCAGCTTCCATGGCTCAGATCCAGGCTGCAACGTGGTCGCAGGCTCAGGTTGTGCTCATTCCCTGGTTGGGAAACTGCATGTAATGGAATGCGCAAATGAGCAAAAAGATGACTGAGCAAGCTTTGCCAATGTGAATGATCAACCAGCAGATACCCATCCAGTGTAGAGTCTTAGAGTTTGGAGTATGAATATATTTCGGATTTCAAAATAAGCCCTTCATATTTGAACTTTAATATATTGATATATATATATATATATATATTTTTTTTTTTTACGGAAATCAACATGGAAACTTTGTTTACTTTATTTACATATATTTTGAATTAACTAGATGTTTACATGATTTCTCTGATGGGGCGCACTTAGCCGGCCAGGCATCATCCCAATCAACATTAATTTATTCACTCAGTCAACGCCTCCTTCGCCTTGAGTGAGCACAGGGTATACGAGACATAAAACCCAGAAACGTGAGCCCCGCAGCCATCAATCGAACTGCGGAAAAACCATAACGAAAATCGAAAACTATTTTTCACAGCCTTTTCGCCAGGGCCAGAGTCAAAGATGCCTGAGCCCGCCAACGGCGACAAATGCATTTAGAATCATTTTTGGTGCTTTTTCTCTTATTTTTCCATTATTACCGAAGAAAGTTTTTTCCGTTTTTTTTTTTTTTTTTTTTTTTTTTTGCTAGCCCCCCCACAATTTTTGGACATTTTCAGATAGATTTTAGGCTCGTTTTTGGTGTTGTTTTGTTTTTCGTTTCGGTTTTGCTTCGTTTGGTTTTTAGTGGCTCTATTCAAGACGACGGCGTCTGTCTTGCGGCCCCGTCTGTGGCTCGGTTTGGCTTTTCGGTCTTTTGTTCTAGCTGCTGTATGTGGAAAATGCTATCTAACGGCATCAGTTACACTACATAACTGTTCTCACTTTCTTGACTGCGTCGCCGCTTTGAATTTATTGTTGTTTTGTCTCTCTTGCCGCATATCCGGTGCCGGGGCAGATGGTGTCCGCGGCCATTACGATTACTTAGAGCGCATTACAAAAAGCAAAAAATAAGCAGAAGAAAAACAGAGATGGAAGTGGAATCCCAAATAGAAACAAAACACAAATATATAGAGCCAGACGGAGAGCCAGAACCAGAATCCGAATCAGAAAATTTCAACTTCGAATCACCATCCGAAACTAGAAGTTTTAAATTCAAAGATAGCTCCACCGATAGTCTATCGGGCGATCTACTGCACACTCACTCTCTCTCTCTCTCTCTCTCTCTCTCTCTCTGGTGGCCAGGAGCGGGGCCTTAGCAGCTCTCACTTATCTTTAGTTTAGTAGTTCTATTAGCCACTCCAGTCGATTGCGCAGCCTAAGTTATAGACCAACTGTGCGGCATTTGCATAATGTCTCAATTTATAGGAGTGTGCCTCCGCTCGGAGGGCAGGGTATTCAAGCCAAGCAACTAAATGCTATTTATAGCCATGCAACCCGCGGATCTGTTAGCCAAAGTCGTTTACATCTATTAATATGTCGACGACAGAAAATATAAGAGAATACTCAGCACATTTAATTAAATTCATGTGCTGGAACTTGAATAACTTCCGCAACATAAAATCATTTTCGTATACTGATGCTTAGTTTTACTAGACATTAGATAATAGGCCATTGGATTATGGCAAGACCATAATACATAAGATCTTCTATATCTCTGTATCTATGTATATCTTCTATGTTACTGTCTTCAATATCTATTTCTGCCTTACAATTGTTGAACTAATTCTGCGTGTTCCTTCCCTTTTTGAAAACTTACTAAATACTCATATTTCTAATTGCCTAATTGAATATTTTAAAAGTTTGTTAATGAAAACTTGAAGTTTCTCATAACTACTTATCCATTTATGTAGCGTACTCAAATGAATTATTTAAATGAAGTTATGTAAAGTATGATATAAACAGACTTTACGAAGAGATATTGAACAGACTTAGTTCAATATCGTAGTCCATTCATCTAGGATACTAAAAAAGCAGACTTAGTTTCTATAAATTAACCATATGTATTTATATCGCGTGCTTTAAATTTATACCCATTCGTGTAGGGTATTCAAATGTCAGCCAGAACCGTAACGGGTTTCTCTAATTGGATTCTTAAGTGAATTAAAAAGCTGTCGCCAGCTGCAGACGATGTTGGAGATTGAAACCGAAATAGCCAACGTCGAGTCCAAGTCTGAATCAGATGTCATTTTTCTACGGCTTAGCACTTTCACCTATTGAACCAGATTACGGCTAAGAGAGCTGAATGGCCTTTGTGCGGCGCTGTCTGAGGCGAGCTTAATGAAATAAATCAAATCGTCGCAGGCTATTCAGAATGCGATTCTATTTAGATGCATAATTTATGATGCGTTGGCTTTTGTCTAATGTGGAAGCATGCTAAGCATTTCCAATTAATAACTTAAATTGGTGTTAAGGCCTCGGCTGAAGTGAAAAATTTAATCTCTAAGATGAAGCCGAAGAAGTTGGTCATTAAACAGATTTGAATTTTCTAGGCATTTCCCTAAGCCAAGAGAGACGTGTGTATGTGTGATCGAATGTCTGTATGTGAGCTTGAGTTCTCGATAAGAAAGCCGAGGCGAAGAAATCATAGCCCGAAGACGTGATTCAATTGTTTCTGGAGGAGCGAGCGCTAAAAAGAGTTGAAAAATTCATTGATCGGAGGAAAAGAAAGCAATGGGAATTTTCATTGCAGGAATGGCAGATGGAGTGATTGATAGATGCCCAACGAATTCTTGTTTCATACATAATCGACTGCAGCTTGTTAGGCTAATGACTGCTGAACGCAAGCACCTGACTCATTAAGATCTACATTAATACGGTTCCCACACAGACACTCACACACACGCATGCACGCACACAGAGATCTTAATTTGGTGTGTGTGAATTGTCTCAGTGCACAGTGTCAGGTGAAATCAACGACAGTGGCGACAACTGGCTCTATGCGTATGTACATTTGTCAAAATTGTAATGAAAGTAAAACCCATTAGATTCAATGAGCGACGATGACCATGACAAGAAAGCAGACGTGCGACACGTGCAGTACAAAGCCGCAGAGATATGCGAGCCAGACTTCAGTGCGGCTGGACATTAAAATAAAGTCAACTTAACACGAAAACTACAAAAAAAAAAATAATAATAATAATAACAATAATAAAAATCAAAATAAAAACGAAACGAAGCGAAATAAAATGAAAGAAAAGCAGTGTCTAAAATAAAAGTCGGTCTGCAGCCAACAAAAAAATAGTGAGAGAGAGAGAGAGAGACGCAAGCAGACAGAGTCCGCCAGTTTTAGTATTATTGCAGTTTGGTTCAGCTCAGCTCAGTTCGGTTCAGTTCATTTGAGTCGCGCCGAGTTTGGTTCGACATCGGAAACGACTTTTGTGCCCTTTCTGGAAGTGAAATTTTGACTCAATGCCACAACGTCTACAATGCGCCGCATGAAAAGCGAGCAACAAGTCCGAGAAGCGTGTACCCGAGACTTGAATACTCTTTCCCAGAGCAGCGCAATGTGAGCAATGCGAGGAGTAGGAATAGTTCTCAAGCTCAAATTAACTCAACCGCAATATGAAGCTCTCTGATATTCCAATTGCTGAAATGAGACTTAATGGAGTTAACTTATGATGTGTTGCTCTTCTTCCTCTTGCTAATCAACTCCGGGCTTTCACTGGCACGTTCGATTACATCCATCGCAACCAACTGGCAACCTCGTCAGGACCACACTCGATATCAGTGTTAACTAACATCTCGCTCAATCAATATTATCCAATACTATGCATGAACTTACATATCGATAAGATATGCTGTTCGAATAATGCTATCATTTCCGACAAATGTAAATACGAAATTTGTCCACAAACAATATAGTACCAATGAAATCTGTAGACTAAATAAGATTATTGTAGTTTAATATATGTAAAATAACCAACTTATCAAGTACTCTTCTACTGCTACTATTATAACTACTGACTCTACTACTATTACTACTTATGCATACATATTTGATAATATATTTTTATAGTAATATGATTATATTTATATAATACTCGTATGCATATTGAGGAAGGGAATTTTAGATCTAATGTCTAATAACCAAAAACTTTAAAATACATAATAAAATTTTTCTACCTAATATATAATATGCATTATGCGTCATTTAAAATGTTAAAAAAGAGCTTTAAGTATTTGTCAAACAACTATTAATTTAATTAAATTGTAGCTGAATAAAACATAGATACATATGTATGTATGTATGTATGTCCATACACATGTGACAAGACTTATTAATAAATTTTAGTTAAACAAAGGCCACACTTTCAACAAAGCGTTGCAAGTTAAATGCTCTAGTGAATCAGATCTCGAATGAAAAGTTTTGGAATTTAATAAAGATGACATATAGTGGATTGTGGTTAGTGGACAACAGTCGGCGGGAGGCGGGAGAGAGGCGGATAGACAACGACGCTGACAACGACAACGACAACGACAACGACGAGGGTCGGACACGGGTAATGAAAAGTGCGTAGATCATTACTTGTTTTCCGCTTTTATCATATTCTATGCGTCTGCTTCTTTCGTGGGGCACCTGCGTGAGCAAAGAGCAATGATAGGGACAAGGCAGGGGCAGGGGCAGGGGCTGGGCGTGCGAGAAGTACCGTAGCGGTTCATTGTCGTTCACTGCAACTTAAAACACAATTTATTTTGCGTTTAATTGCTATAATTGTGAAATTAATTTCGTTTTCATTTTCGTTGGCCAGTGAAATCTTCTTTAGTTCTCTTTCCCTCTCGCTCGCTCCGTCTCCGTCTCTGTCTATTTATTTTTTTATTATTATTATTTTTTGTATTTTTCGGCTGTCGGCACTTTATGAACTCGAATGATTGGGATCACCCAGGCGGGGCAGTATCTATCTTGCCTCATAAGCCATGTACTTAACAGCCAAACCTCAGCCGGGAGAGAAACTGAACAAGAAATAGGCTTTTCCATGGAAGAAGAAGACACATGGATATATAATAACAGCGAAGAGAAAAAACACAAGCGAATCCAGGGGGATTAGTTAATAATTAAGAGCTACTGTATTAGCCAGAAAATGATTCCAATCGATAGGTTGCAAAGCAGTCACCGATTACACTTTCCAAGCTGTCAAATGTCAAATTCGAGCTTGTTTGGTTGAATATTCATACATTGTTGAATTCATATCCAAAATTGGAAAAATATTACAATTTGATATGGCTTATAGACGCGACCGGGAGTATCGTCTAATGCAATTGGACTGCGTACGGGAGAACGTGGAGAATATTCTAAGCGAGCATCACAGGCTGGGCCAACTATTTGCTAACCGCCATCAGCAGCAGAACCAGGGGGAGAGAATGAGTACCCTGGAAGTCAGCGTCCAGATGGATGGGATGAGAATGCGCGTATATCAATTAATACTCAGTACGGTGCCGCGGCTAGCCGCAACCCCTGAAGAAACCGCACGCGTGACGGCAATGATCGAGTTATTGGTTGTGGCTTCAAATGAATATATTGCCTTGATGAATTTCGAGTTATAGAAATCCTTTGAAGACTTCCAGCGGGCCTGCATGCTTGTTCACTATCCAGTTAGCTTACCAAGTTCCAGCTGGTACTACAACGAAATCAATTGCCCATGAAGTGTGTGCATATTGTTTGATCAAACTTTGTAAACCTATTTGCATTTATGTCCAATTATAAGTAAGAATTAAATTCACTGATTTCCATTAGAGGAAAGCTGTTAATCAAAGAACAACCAGAAATGAAAGTCGGCTACCTATGATTTAGCGTCTATGTATATATGTATTATGCGTTTGGTCATATTCAACTATTGTAGGTCGTCTTGCTGCACTTCCCTAGTACTCGCTACTCATCGGTCGGCTACTTGCCGATGTGCCACTGCAGCTAGCATATTTAAATAGACAGTAATGAGCTCGACTGGCAGACAGAACTTGACGTATAATCAGTGAACTCAATCTGGAATTATTTGCACTCGCAATTGTCCCAAAATTGGCAAATAGAAAACGCCAAAGACTTGCACAAACAGCCGGCGAACCGCTCATTCAATATTAGCTGACTAAACATGGCCAAGAAGAGACAGTTGAAGAACTGGCCGTAAGCTAAAGCGGCGAATCGAGTTGACTCCCAGTCAGACGAAAAAAGCTAAATAAGAGAGGAGGAAACAACTCTGGCAAAAAACCTGGCTAACCGAAAATTATGCGCGTAAATGGCGTGCGACGGTTGTTCGACAAATGGTGGGGCAAGGGGGCACAGACCGAGCTGGCTGTCTGTGGCAGAGACACAACGTGAGGCAGATTTGAGTTTCAAATCAAAAAGCTAATGAAAAGGTTATAAATGCCGTTATGGCACACACACACACACACACACACACACATAGACCGCATGAAAGCCAGAAATTATGCCAATACAAACATGAATACAAATATAAATGCAAACACGAATAGAATTAGGCGTACGAATGCACTGAGAGAAAACAAAGCAAAAACAAGTGTAAAGCCCAAACGGACTCAGCATTTACCTCTATTTGTAATGTTTAGCGGAAATTTTATTATACATAAATACATATATCGTGTATCATATATACAAATATCGGACAGTATGTGAGTCTTCTATAAGGATAAATACCATACACATAATCATGAACTGAAATGTACAGAAGCCGAGAATTTTGATTATTTATATAAGTTTATCAGCTTTTATTATTTAGTATCAATAACAATCGATATATGACTATAGTTATCGAAAATATTGAAATGAAAATATAACTCCCATAGTCTATAAAAAATAGATCAAAGATAAATCACTATAATATAATGCCAAAAATCGATCCATAAAAGCCTATTTTAAGTACACTTATCTTGTAGCCCTTTTATCGATATTAGCCTAGCTATCGATTTAGGTTTTATAGTATTAATCGATAACAACTTATTCGCGAAGTCATCGATACCTGGCATGTGATAGCTAATATATATATGTATGTATATTTTTAAGCTTTTTAATTAATATATTTAAAAAATTAAAGTATTCATAGCACTCTTACTTCATTTATGTATGAAATTAATGGGAAATTCGATGTATAATGCTAACTTTTCTTTCATGGATCTGCAATGGGACTAGTTACATATGCATTACATTTACACTGACAGAAATAGGACAAGGCTAGCACTACTTTTTTTTAATACTGATACTCCCTATTTCTGTCAGTGTAATAGTGGCTGCTACTCCGTGTATTCTCTTCTAATTTCTAGCATAAGAAAACAAACCGAACCAAAGGAAATAAATCTGAATTTGACTCAGTCGCTGTTGCTGCCACTGCTACCACTGCTGCGGCTGCTGCTGCTGCTGCTGTTGCTGTGGCTGCCGCTGTAGCAGTGGAATGCTAAACATGCAAGAGCAGCAGGCAGCAGTCAACAGGCAGCAGCAGCAGCTTTTAGCCGGCTTTGGCCAGGTTCGCTTCACACGCTGACTGGCGATGCATCAAGCGGCGAATTGATGCCGCCGATGATGAGGTGCCACAGCCGCTGCCAGTGTCAGAGGCATAATGAGAGCTGGCGACTGCGACGTCAAGTCCGACAGCGACGGCGACGGCGACGGTGACTGCGACTGCTACTGCGACTGGGGCTGCGGCTACGAATGCATTGGCTGAGATTATGCTAATAAGTTGGCGCTGGAGTTAGCAGCAAACGGTATTGCTAACCAAACTCATGGACACAAAGCGCTGCAAGCGACGACACATAAAACAGAGAGAATAGAACACAGAACAGCAGCAGCGACAGCAGCAGCAGCAGCATCAGCAACAACAACAGCAGCAGCACCAGCATCAGAAGCAGCTACGGAACAGGCAGAGACAACAGTAAAAGCTAAAGCTGAAGCTGCATTCTAGGTCAGCGACTAGCACTAGGAGCGATGCTGCTCGGTTGGTTATGGTGTTGGCCAATGTCTCATTCATTTATCAGCCAGCCGTGGACCAGGAGCAGGCCATGGAAATCGGTCAATTGTTGCCTGGTCAACTGTTAGCAACTGCTTTTGGTTTTAGTTGTTGTTGTTGTTCATTTTTTTTCTATCCACCTTTCTGCGACGAGTATGTTGGCCTAAATGACTATTCGGAATTGGCATTTGATATGGGCTTTGATGTTGAGGGAGAGTTGGCTGGCCTCGAATTCAGCTCAGGTCTACGGAGGCGCCTACGCTAAATGACCTTCAGCTAAGTAGATTAAAGATGTGAGCTGTTTGCTTTGCCGAGCTGAGACACGGTTGCTTGAAGAGATACAAAGGTATTGTCAAGCTGAATCTTGGCTTTTTGGATATTATTTACGATTTTCTATACAGATTTTGTTCAGTTAAAGCATCTAATACTAAACCTAAGCTATCTAAAATAACTTTAGATATCTGATATAACTTTGTACTGCCTTGACAGTTATACAACAATTTATATTATAATAGAGCTTACTTTCAATTTTTTAGACTAGACTTTTACAAAATGATTTTTAATTTAGTAACAAGAGTAATATGAAATATGTTTTTTATGAAGGAAAACCTTTTTTGAATTTATGCAAAAATCAAAACAATAAGCTTGGGACTTATTTAAGCATTCATATTAAAAAGGAAAAGTAGTTAACTCGGATACCCAAGTTATTTCATAAGAAAGTTCTAGCTGCGTTTTCTCACGCCAGATAAAATCAGGCAAACTTTCAGCTATTTGGCAAAAAAAAAAAAAATATATATATATATATACAAAACTAAAGCAAAACAAAGCAAATAAGTGAAAAGTCAACGGCTGCGACTGTTCATTCATGGATATATTTAGCTGAGTATCTGTAGCTTGAAATTTAGCTGTATCTCTATCTGTATCTGTATCTGTATCTGTATCTGGTGAGCTTTACAGTTGTTTTTGCGCCGTTGTCGTGATGGTCGCTGTGGCTGCTGAGCGCGAGTTCTTGTTGCTCAGCCAATGCCAATGCTAATGCTAATGATAATGATGATTATGATAATGGCCGCTCGCAAGCGATAATGATGGCCAGCCAGCTGACAACTGTCCACTAACTGAACTGAGTCTAAAACTCTAACCGAACGCCAGACAGCGGGGAATGCGTGATAGTATTACCAGCAAATTACTGTTAAATTAAAGACCATTCCGTGATTAATTATACATAGCTCCAGCAATTATACACAAGTATGCAAACCCATACATACATGCGTGCATATATAGAGTATTGGAGACCTCCCAGGCGACAGCGGGCAACGGCATCGAATGAGCATTGACATAGCCGATCATTCAGCCATTTGGGTAACTTCTATTCGTTCTCGAAAATGTTGGCAAACATTGTAGAATTGAGTCAGAGCAACGCCCACGGTAAGTTGTCGAAGACCTGCCCCCACAGACCTCTATAAGCTGGCTATGGAAATTAATTAGCCTATGGCTTTAGGTTTTGGAAGTAGGCGAGGTCGTGTAGCGCTGCGCGTTCTGTGGGTCTCTGGGTCGCGTATCACTTTCATATTGATAATCGCAATAAATCACAGAAGTGCTTTTATTATTATTTATTTATTTTATGGCATGTATCGAAGCGTCTCGAGCAGCCGCTGAGACATCAAATAAAGTTCTTTGATTCGTTTTGACTGTTATTTGTTTTCATTTATTGTTGTTGATGGGGCTATAGCTGTTGTTGTTGCTGCTATTATAAGCGTAAAAGCCAAACAACAGCATTAGTAACAGCAACAACAAAAAGTTGACCCAGTAAAAGAAAAAGTTTATTTTTATAAATTTTGTTGCCCCTTCCTCTGGCTGTTTTTGCAATCTTATTGTTTTTGTTGCTGTTGTTGTTCTTGTCGTTGTTGCCTTGCAAATTTTTAAGCCAAAAACTTTGCATAGTTATTAATTCTTAACGGTTTTTACTTTCACGTTAGAACAATATGGACAGAGGCGATAATTATTTCTAAAGATGCCGCAAACTGGCTTCAGCTTGCGTCGCCCTGCGCCGCGTTCGTTGCCTAAGTCTTTTGTTTGCTCTTCCCCTGGTCGCTTTATCAGCGCGCTGCCCGCTCACGCGTACATCAGTCTAGCCCAAATATGTTGTTCAGATATACTTATATATGGCCAACTAACGGTTCGGCAATGACCAGCAAACTTTGCACTATTTGTAGAAGTTTAAAGTCATTTTTGTTTCTTTTTCTCACTCTCTCTCTCTCTCTCTCTTTCTCTCTCGCTCTTTTTCTACCAAAATTTGTTTTTGTCTGTTTGTTTTCTGATTTAATTCCAAAACAAAAAGCCCGAGACCTAAGCGAAAAGCAAAAGCAAATATATACATAAATGGAAACTAGAACATGATGCAAATTACACTGGACAATGGCCAAAGAGGTTATATTTGGCTCGGCCCAAAGCCGAGGTGAAACCCAAAGATCGAACAAACAGAACTGCAAAAACAACGGAAAAAAAAACTTTGTTTGATATATGAGAGCATTTACTTGTGCATATAGACATATAGTATCCGGGAGAAGTGTGAAAATATCGGTATTTACATAACTCAGCAGGAGACTGAATACTTAAGTAGACTATATAGGTAATGTACCTAAGTCAAATCCACAACCCAATGAACCCCGTATACTTTTAGATTGCAACTTCTCCATTTATGTGCGAATATTTGATACAACCTTTGGACTCTCTCTATTTGTGGCTGTTCTCATATTAATGATCAATTATGAACTTTGAATATCTCACTTTAATGACAGACATCTATATACATATATCAAATACCTCTCAAGAAACACTTCTGTTTCCCTTCTGTTTACATATGTTATTTTGACATATTGACAAAGCTTATCGTCGACTTTGGCCCCAATTCTCATGCTCCCATCAGATTACTCTATAAAGTAGCTTATCTAGGAACAAGCTAAGTTAGTTAATAGTTTCGTATTAAAACACTTTCATACGCAGCTGCTGCAGTGCGAAAGAGTTTCGCTCTTTCATGTCAAATGCATTTCAGACTATCTCCAATTTATGTAGGATATCATTTCGTTAGGATTGCTGTCGCTCATCTGCAGCTTAATCTCGTTTTATGGCCGCATCTAGCGGAAGATTTGGGTCAGTCCGATGGTGCCATCATCATCATCATTATCGTTCATAATAACAAGCGGCACATGACATGATCTTTGGAGATGAGCATGCAAGCCAATCGACAGGCGCGTTTTCCTCTTCAGATTCAACTGCTGCTGCTGCTGCTGCTGCTTCTTCTTCTTGTTTTCTGTTTCGTTTTTTTTTTTATTATTTATTGCTGTTGTTGTTGTTGTTATTGTTGTTGTTCATCGTCTGTTTTTGTTTAAACTCAATAATTTTTCTTGTTGTTGTACAACTTTCACATGTGAATGCGATGTCTGACGATTGCCGTCATCGCCTAGGCCCCGCCCCCGCCCCCGCAGCCGTTAAAGAGGCTGCCAGCGGCCCGCCTCCTGCCCAAGTGATCTCCTCGGCCCATTTGCCCCCACCCTTGGGGGCTTCGAGCTAATGTCTCGCTACGTTTATTATGCTGGCATTTTTTCATCTTCATCATCATCATCTTCTTCATCTTGTGCTTCTTCTTATCTTAATTTTTTTTTCTCCCTTGCAATTTTGCTGATTTTCTTCTAATGGCTCTTGCTGTAGTTGCTGTAGTTTCTGTTGTTGTTGCTGTTGTCGCCGTTGTCTTCTTGCTGGCAGTTGCTGCTCGAGCTATAAATTTAATTTCGATGCAAAGTTACAGCTTAATTCTAATGCCCAGCTACGTCGGACACGACCAAGACGCAAGCCCAGATGGAGACGGAGACGGAGACGTTCATCATCATCAACAGCAGCGAGAAAATCAGAATTCCAGCGTCTGTGTGACCGGCGGGGCTAGCTGCCTCTGCCTATTGCCTGCTTCTGCTGCTGACCGTTCTGCCCGCCCCCCGTTCGCCTTGCCCCTCCCCCGCTGGGGTTTGCGGGCATTTCACTTTTTTCGTGCCGCAAATGATGATCGATGTGCGCGTCGCATGTCGCTGTCGCTGCGGCCAAACGTGGCACGTCGAACATTTCGCCTCTTCTGTCTGCCAGCATTTAAATTGGCCAAATGCAAATGGCCTCCGCGCTCCAAGCTCCCAGTCCCAGTCCCAGCTTCAGCGCCAGCTCCAGCCAGAGCCGACGACAGGCGATGCCAAAAATTATTAAGATAAATGTCAAGCACGTCTTAGAATTGTGCAAAAATTAATTAGAGACTAAATGGACTCGCCTGCCAAATGCAATTGCAGCTTCCCTTGCTCTGGTCCGCGATCCGCGATCCGCGCTCCGCAATCCTTGATAATCAGCCCGGCAGCTCAGCTCGGCTCGGCAATCAGCCTAATAAATGACTGCGCTTGTCTCTGCAGTCAGCTGCGCAGTCGGCGTCGCTGCTAGCAGCACATCTTGTTAGCCGCAGCCCAGGCGCTAATTAGCTGCGTTCGCTTTGGGGCTGGCCAGCCGACATGGCCAGCGAATTGCTGCCAACTCTTTGACTGGCAGCGAACCTCTTGCGCCTTGTTGACAGCGAATGGGCCAAGAGAAGGTGCAGCCCGAGCCTCAGCCTGGACATGACTTGATTGAAAGCCCAAAGAACTCACCTGCGTTTCGGCACTTCCACAGCATTAAATGAGCTGTCCCCCACTCGCCATTTTCCATTCTCCACCCTCCATCCCCCATCCCTCCTCGCTCTAACAGCTCTGCGTGCCTCTGATCTTGGGCTGCATCAGCAAATACCTCAATGGGTAATTCACATACTCAGCGGACACGATCAACACCCGCTATAAAGATTTTAGTGTGTAAGCGGCTAATTTTTATAAATTAACATTCTCGCCGAGTTCTGTGAGAGATTCAGAGAGAGAGAGAGAGAGCGAGAGAGCGAGAGAGGTAATAATCACCATTTTTTTAGTTCATTTGAGATACAATATCTTAGTCCGCATCGCACTACTGCTCAGACGTACGCAGACATATCAAGATTTTAAATTTCATTTGCTTAATGTAGATGCTGCAACAACTAAGCGATTTGTTGAGCAATAGATCTATGTGAATGGATCTCTGGATTTTACACTCGATTCGTTAGCGTGCTTTCTAACTTTGTTATATTTTATCTCTAATCACAGCCCATATATATATTATATTACATATATTATTCCTTCCTCTTTATTGAAGAATATTTAACGACATCTGCTTAGTTTTTCATCGTGCAACAAAACGTTTCATCTACTACGTAATTTCTTGGGAGATGTACGAGAGAATTCCTTTGTTCGAGGTGCTGTCATAATATGCTCAAGTATAACGACTTCTATTTTCCGAAAGTTTGAAATTTACTTTGTGGCGTTACCTTAAATGCCAAGGCTCAGCTCTCAGCTCGCCTCGCACGAAACGGGGCTATTTGGTAGGCTTAGAAATTGGTGGCATTAGTGTAATAGCCCGACGCCTGGCCATTATGAAATTAATTTTTGGGCTGTACTCAAATTCTTGGCTGGGATGGGCTGAGCTCGTGTTTAGAATCTGTTCAGATCATCGCCGCCTTCTCCGAGACGACTTCCGGCCGCCTGGGCGAACGCTTTGTCTATCGAAAACTCGTTGGCCGCATTGGAAAGCTAACGGTTAATGGCTGCTGTCTGTGATTAACTGGCCTGTATGATAACAACTAATTAGCTAGAAATCAAATCGAATCAACAACCAAACAAACAAACAAACGAACAGACAGACAGTCGGACAGATGGACAGATGAACAGATGGACGGAGAGACAAGATTAACTATTCGCCCAGGGAAGTGAAAGGTTATGCGGACTTGGCGTTGGCCATCTTTTTGTCGCCCCGGCATCGTCGGAGCATGGAGAAGACCGGAACAGTGTCCAACTGAACCGAACTGAAGTGAACTCGGCTAAAAAAGTAAAAGCCTTCCACACACCCGACTTGAGCTGACCAGAAGAGAACCAAGTCAAACCAAGCCAAACCAAGCCAAGCTGAGCCACGCCACGCCACGCCAAAGCTGAGCAAAAAAAGAAAGGCTGTCTCGTCCACAAAATGACCAAAGCCGTGCAAATATTTAGAACAGAACCAAAAACAACAAAAAACAACGACGCACAACAAGCCCGCAAGTGTGTGTATGTGTGTGTATGGCAAACTGGTCAAAAGCGCTGCGTCAGCTGTGAGTTAAGACTGTCATAACAGCTGCTTGGAATGCCAGGCGACTGCAGGAGATGCTATGACAGCGGCTTGAGATGAGCGCGTGACACGAAATGGCCATGAATTGACAGCTAGAGATGACACACAATTTAGCTATGCTTTAAGCGCATATCAAGGAATAGCTAAATATATTTCATATATGTCAGGCCCTAACTGTAGAAAACTCAGTTGTGAAATTGCAAAATCAATTAAATAATGTTAATATTCAGGTTCGAATTCATTGCCAGAATGGAACAGCTGCAGTTCATTTGAGTCATCACATACTAATAACATTGGAATTCATCAAAATGAAATTAAATATTGCATACAATTCCGATAGATCGTATATAACACGATCAAGCGTGGTTCATAATATTTGAAGCTAAGATTGGAATAAGAACTGTGGCTGTAACATCATATATTGCAGTAAATTATTAGAGATGAGCGCTTTTATTTATCAGAATTATATATATTTGTCGGAGATGATAGTATTATTCAAATAGAATATCTTATCAATATGTCGGTTCATTCATAGTACTGGCTAATATTAATTGAGTGACATGTTAGCTAACACTAATATGGAGTGTAGTCCTGACGAGGTTGCCAGTTGGTTGCGATGGATGTAATCGAACGTGTTAGTGAAAAATCAGACAGTTGATTAGCAAGAGGAAGAACGCAGAAACGCGCTGCACTCCATAAGATTATCTAATCTGTAGAAATATCCGACATATTTCATAGACTTATAGCAATCGTATTTTCGTATCACGCAACCATCACTAGCGTATGAGGTAACTGATAGCTGGCGCCCAAAAACACAGCAGTTACTTGAATGCGGAGCAGTTGCAATGGCGAACAACGGGGCTTTTGGATCTTTGCAGCTGTGACATAGAACATGTTCTCAGGGGACGGTGGGTGGTGGGAGGTGCGGCGTGGTGGGTGGGGCTAGCCGAGAGCCAGGCTGCAGCTGGTGGGAGTGAGGCTGCTGCTCTGTGCACTAAACAGCGGCAGCTTAAATAAGCGGAACCCAAAGCGTCAAGCAATTTTCTTATTTTAAGTGATTTCTTTACGCTTTCGCGGCGGCTGCTCCAGCTACAATAACGACTGCGACGTCAACAGCGGCAGCGGCAGCAGCAGCGGCAGCGCGTTCACCATTCGTTCCGATCTTAATTATTGTCGCTTGCAGTCAGTCAGATAGTCAGACAGACATAGGCAAGTCTCCATCTCCATCTCCATTTTCATCTCTCGTTTCTTTCAGCTGCTGTTATGTCAAGGCGAGCTGCAGCTCAATTGATGCCGCCTCTAATGAATTATGATTACATTTACAGTCGCTCGTCTGCGGTAACTCTACAAGGCGCTGTTAGGGCGCTGTTAAGGCTCGCTGTTAACATTATTGCTGGCTGCGCCGTTAGCAGCATGGCAATGACCTGCGACTGCGTAGAGTTTACTTGACTAAATTCTTATTACTCCGCAGCAGCAGCAGCCGCAGCCGCAGTCTCTGCCCAAGTCAGCGCCGCAGTTGACGTCGCCGCAGACACAGCCTCTACCTTGGCCCGCAAAACGCAAAACGGGCAGCCACTTTAATATTTGTTTTCTTCATTTCCAGCTAGTTTATTGTTGTTGCTGTTAGTTCTTTGCGCCTCGCAGGCAACTCCGTTAATGTTTAATGCAAATATGGCCAGCGATTCAGCTGATTTTCTTCTTTCTTTCTTTTACATTTTTACTTAACATAGTTCGGACGTAACGGCCGCAGAATTTGTCACCCTTTGCCTTAATTGGCATAATATCAACAAAATATGCTGTACCCCAACCACTTTCTATTCGCATAAAAAATAAAGAAGAAATAACTAAGCAAAACAGTAAAAAAACATGAAACGAAATGCTTGAAAAGCTGAAAAATTCACATGGCCATTGGCCAGAGACCTCCATGTTTATTGTACATGCCAGATGTACATAAAATGTAATATTTATTTCTATAGAAGCTAACTGCAGCTTTCTAAACCCGCACTAAGACTTATTTATGTTTGGTGTGATTTGGCGCTGTATATGTAGGATAAACACTATGGCCACTGCTGAATGAGGATGTGGATTCATTAGAAAACAGTGATAAAATTCACATAATATGGTTCATGGACTATAGGTATTATCACCATATATTGAATGAAGTCGAAATAAAATAATATGCATGGAAATTCATAAATATATCGTATAAATACTGCAAAGCTAGATCAAAGAATAAATGCTAGTACTCATATAGGATAGCTCTGAGAATAATCATAACAATTCAGAACTCGAATAGCACCCACCTCGTCTCAAACTTTAATATGTTTTCTACAAATACCCCAAAACCAACAATTTGTTTGCCTTTTGCTTGAAGACAGTGAATGAATAAAACTTTGATAGAATAAAATATGATATGATAAACTATGATGCTTTATTTATTAGATATTCGAGTTCATCTGAAACTAACTTGAGAATAAGGCACTGTTAACTGAGAACTTCGACTTTACGATGATATATAATTGTACAAGTATTACTCGGTTCTCTAAAACGTATAAGATATCACATGATGTATATGCACTTTTAGAAAATAATTCAAATTGAAAAAAACCGAAAACTCTATATGTGTATATATATTTTTCTGTTGAAAAGTCCCATCCAACATTTGTAAATTAGAAGTTCTCTAAATTCAACAAACTTAGCATACCGAAAGTTATTCCAAAGGTTAACTGTGAAAGGTAAATAATCTAGTAAGACATTCAGGTATGCCAAGCAGCAGCAGCAATTAGTCAATATTTGTGACTCTTCTGGGAAGCACGTGGAGACGCATTCTAAATTCGAGTACAGTTAGAATGGATGTTTGTTCATTACATTGACGACCATCAATAAAGTACGCCCATATTTATCATTGGGCTGGCATCGCTGCCTGATTACACAACATGCCGTAGCTGCTGCTGCAATGACTGCGCATAATTCATTAGCATATTTATCGGTCAATAGTGGATCAACCGCATCACAGATGCTGACAAGATTACGACTGATTCCCAGCGGCTGCCCGCCTGCCCACCTGCCCACCTGCCCGCCCGCTCGCCCGCGTGCCCTCTACCCCTGCCACACTAAATAACGCCCCGAACGGTAGCCATGCAAATCGATGCGCTGTAACAGGTGCCGTTGTCTCTCAGCATGTAATGTAGAGACAACAGCAAAGTGGGGCGAATGGCGAGCGGAGAGCGGAGAGAGGCGTGCGAGCTGCTTGTCTCACAGCCAGCAACAGTGGGCGCTCTGTTGTTCAAGTTCAATGCTACGACCAAGCGAGCGCTGTTAATGCTGCTAGCTCTGCTGTTGTTGCTGCTGCTGCTGCTGCTGCTGTTAAGCTTGAGGTCGCCTCAAGTCCAACTCTCCGTGGAGAGTGTGTGTGCGCGCGTGCGCTATAGTTGTTGTAAGTTTGGAGAGCGCGCTCTCTCGTTCTCAGCTTTGTGAACTCTTTCTTGTTCTGCAGAAGAGGCGCAACGCTCGCTCGACCGTGTCTGTGTGAGTGCCCATGTGAATGTATGTGTGTGTGTGTGTAAAGTAGAAATGGGCTCGCGCTTTTCTTCGCTTCTGCTTCGTGCGTTTGCATTGCTGCTTCTACTGTTGTTGCTGTTGTTGTTGCTGACGCTATCGCTGCCGCTGCTGCTGCCGCTGCTGCATAGCTTTCTTAACATGATGACGACGACGCCGGCGTCGCTTTCTCTGCCGCTGTTCTTGTGCGCTCTCCCAGCTGGTTCTTCTACGCTGTGGAGACCTCTG
The DNA here is from genome assembly GCF_054131105.1 of Drosophila navojoa. NCBI lineage: Eukaryota > Metazoa > Arthropoda > Insecta > Diptera > Drosophilidae > Drosophila > Drosophila navojoa. The sequence continues at coordinate 26,844,359 of NC_142895.1, forward strand.
GGAAAAGCATAAAAGTGGCGCACTCGCTGGCCCACCAGCCATTGCGCGTGATGCAATTGAAGTGCCAACAGCGCCGAGTCGAGTCAGCATTAGCATCAGCAGCAGTAGCAGCAGCAGCAGCAGCATCATCAGCAGCAGCAGCAGCGTTAGCGTGGACATACTAAATACTTTTTTTTTTTCAAACAACTCTGTGTGCTCCTAGTGAACTTGGTAGTGTGCAACATTGCAACATTTGGTGGCATTCGGATTTGAGTACCAGACACCTCCTTGTGCCCCACAGCGCTCAACAAAGTGTCGAAAGTGTGAAAGTGCAAGCATTTTTTTCTGTTCGTCAATACTAAAAATAAAGAAAAAATAAACAAAAAGAAAAAAACACACGCGAAAGGATTTTCGTAGCCAACGCATACAAGCCGAAGAAGGTCAACGAAAACATAAAGCCTTCTCGAGAAACAACTCTTAATTCAATTTATTGTGCAATATAAACATAACGAAGGTAAGCAAAACTCCAAATGTCTGTGAAGTTCAAAACTCAACAAGTGCTGAATTTTTTTTATACATTTTTTTTATGGTATTCCGTAATTTTAAGAAGTGTTGCAAAAACCGAAATGAAACAAGAAAGAACAGCTAAGAAAATGGAAACTTACAATATAATGCCAAACATGTACACGAAGGTCGTACGAAAGAAAACTGGTAAATGAACAGTTATGGGAAATACTGCTGAGCTGAACATCTCCTAGTAAATATTATATTTCACAAGAATAATATTTACAAAGCTAAAAAAAAAAATATAAGACACAATTAAAATCCTATTAAAATTCATATATGATATTATCATATATGATATTATAAAAATAAATAACAATAACAATAGTACCGAAAATATAAAAATAAAACTCCTCAAGAAGCAGATAAACTATTTCTTATGAGGATATAAATATTTAATAAAAAATACAAAAAAAAAATATATAAAATAATAATAAACCAAAAAAGTTCCTTTGTTAAAGTTCTTAGGAACCCCAACCATACACCAAATCTTATTTTCTTTTTCTATTCTTTTTATTTTAATCAAATATATCAAAATATTTGAAATAATATAAATGAAACTAAATTAATAATATACAAATATTTGAAAACTATAAAATAATAAAATATAAAAAAATATAAATGCTAAATGAATTGCATACAATAATAAAAATATTTAAGTGAAACTACCGTCACTCCAAAGATAAAGTTTTTTTCACCTAGCTAGAGATTAGAGCAGTGCCAATCTAAAGATATATCAAATGATGATATTATCATTATATAAGAAATTATAAAGCAGAAACATTTTCAAGCTTGCATCATTGAGAAGCATAGTAAAATACTTCGTACTAGTTTTAGTAAAACCAGAGCTCAGGTTAGGCGGTACAGTTTTTGTTAAGTTTGTGTGCTCAAAACAAATGACTTAGGCAACAAACTTGAATGCAAATGTGAATAAAATCAAATATGAGTACACATAATGCATGCGTATTTCTGGAGTGCATGTGTGCGAGCATATGTGTGTGTGTGTGTGCGGCAGGATGAGCACTCACTTAGATTGCCCGCAGTCGCAGCTTTGGCTCTGCACAACTTGCGCCATTTTCAATTCATTGGAAAATGCAGGCAAGATCCAAACCCACTAAGTCTAAAGCCACCAAGCTGGACACGCTCTCTCTCTCTTACACACACACACACACACACACACGCACACAAGTACTCATACATGCGCTCGCAGCAATGGCACATTTAATGCTCTTTCTTTTTGTCTACTTTGGCTACTTTACTTTAGATTTTTTTTTTATTATTTTAATGCCTGCGCTTTATATTTTCTGTTAAAGTCATTAACGCAATTAACCGTTATTACCGGGCCGCCATCGTCGTCAGCGTCGACGTCGTCGTTGCTGGTCACCCAATTCATTAGGAAAGCATTTAGTGTAAAAGAAAGACACACACACAACGATAAGCAGCAGCAAAAAGCAACGGGCCGAGAGCATGAGAAACGCATTAAAAAAAAGCTATAGCAACAAAATTATGAAAAAAAGCGCACGCAGCAAAAAGAACTGAAATGCGGAGCAGCAGCAGCCCCCAAAGAAATAACTAGCTGCCCCGCCACGCCCCTGCCGCCACATGGCGCACAGTGCACTGCACCTACCCACTGCGCCACTCGGGCCGGCGTCTACTTTTATAGCTTTACACACACACACATGCACACACGTACACTTATGCATATGTGAGCACATCTTAAGCAGAAGCCAAAAAATGCGAGTTGACTTTGTTGAAATTAAAGTTTATTGTTTTTTCATACACACACACACACACCTATAGTGCGCCGCCCCGGAAATAACGTAATAATGTTGTATAAAAATGACTTGTTGCTTTATAATCGAATCGTAAAAGAGCCCCCAAGAAATAGAATGGCGGCCATAAAAGCGGTTTAACATTAGAGCGAAACGGTACGCGTTGCATGCCCCAAGACAAAAGACTTAAGCAACGAACTTGCCAGCGAAATGCATTTGCATTTAAGTGGAAAAACGTTTAATTGCAGCAGGCCACACAGACCACAAGACCAAACAAATTACGACCAGCCGCCCGCAACATTAAGCACCACCAGCCACCTCCACCCACCACCACCCGCCACATCACGGACAGCAAAAGAAAGAGATTTCTCTGTCGTTATCTGTCGCTCATTCTGCGTCGCCATCTGCACGAGATGCGTGTCGGGCGGGTGGGTCGTTGGGGTGGAGAGCTACAGAGCTGACCCACATCTGCCAGAGGCTTAAGAAAGCCAGCAACACTAACCAAAAATACATGAGAAAATGCCGATAGCAACAACAACAACAGCTTTAACTAAACGTTAAGCGCTAAAAGCTTTTTTGTTGTTGTTGTTTCTTGGCCCACTTTTAAATGTGTTTCAGTTCATTTGCTGGCAATCAAGTTGCCAAGTTTCGCAGCGGAAATTGATGAAATCGATTTTGATTAGATTAGAATACAAACAAATAAAAGCAACAACAACACCGACAACAGCAAAAGAGCTAAGTAGTGAAAACTAAATGTAGATTGAGCTCAAGCAAAGCTAATTGAAGGTCCATAAAATCGAGATCGAGTTTACATTGGGCTGAAGTAGAGGATAGAAGAAGAGTTAAAGCGAATATTTAAGTAGTTGATAAGATACAATTTTCAAACAGCTCACAATGAAGTACATATATGATATAAGACTGGAAGGAAAAAAAAAATAAAAGTTCAGAAAATCAGAATTTATTATTTAAATCAAAAAAAACGTATTCCACTCTAAATTTCAATTGAGTTTAGTCTGAAGTTCCACCTTTGTCCTACTTCTATTTCATCTCTGCTTAACCACTCTAAAGAGTTTCTATGACTTTTCATTGCTAAATCACATATCATTAAATTTAAGTCATGGCCACAAATCCATTTAGGCTTCTCTCACTCCAACTAAGTTTCGACAAATTGTGGCTGCTTTCTTCAAGTGGGGAAAAACAGCATATTCATATCTAAGTGCGCCATCTCATGCAGCAGCTATGCAAAATGTGATGCACCAGTTGCAAGAAGTTTTCTTTGCCCGTTCCGAGTTGCTATTTTTTTTTTTTTTTTCTTCCTTTAAGAACTTGTCTACTGCCTACACACTAGCAACTGCCACTAAAAGGAAAGAGAAGAAGAAGAAAATGCAACAGCAACTACAGCAACAACAAGATGCTTGTTCATCCTGTCTCACATTTCAGCCATCAGTGGCTCAACCATTTGGTGGCTCTGGCGGCTCATTTCGTTTCGGGTTTGGTGCCGCTTCGCTGCGGCAGTTGTAACTGAATGCGCTGTGGCACAGTTAAGAGTTGTTGTTGCTGTTGCTGTTCGAGTTGAAGTTGGAGTTGTTCTTTGGCATTGTTGTTGCTGTGGCGCTGACCCACATTCTGAGCAGCAGCAGCAGCAGCAGCCAGTCAGAGCAACTGTAGCAATCCCAGCAGCTGTTGAGGCACTCTGAGCAAATTAAGTCCACGAATTCAGCACCTGTTGCGACAATTGATTCGCGAGCCATGGGCCCGAATAACGAGACAATTGAAGAAATGTACAAATATACAATTGGATAAATGGTAAAATAGCTGGCAAAACACTTTGCGCCCAGTTCTTAAAGCTCTTCAAACAGCGAACACCTCAAGTGCCTGTTGAATGGTCAGCGATACATGTGTTGAGTGAGTATATGAGTGAGTGTGCGAGCGTGTATGTGTATATGAGTGTACTCAAGCTCAAATCGCTTAAACACTCGCTGAGTTGCAACTTCTGCTTTGCCATTTTCCTTTTGTTTTTTTTTTTCTCTGCTGCCTGTTCCAATTCCGAATTCCAAGTCGCGAAATGCTGCAAATGATGAGCTGGCAGTTTTTTTCAGAATTTTCTTTTCTATTCTTTTTTTTTTTTTGGCTGGTTCCACCTCAAATATTTTCGTTTTCTTTTAGAGGGGGGGAGCTAGCTGGAATCTGTGCTAGTCAACGGTTGTTTTTCTTCTTCTTTTTTGTTCACAGCACGCCCCACTGACCGCTCACTCGGCTTTATTTGTAGTTAGCTACGCGCCCTCTAAGCCAAATGAAAGAAAGATTCTACGTTGGGCTTTGTTCGCGTCGCCCATTATGAATTTGATTGTCGCAGAATCTGTCTGAGCTGACTCAACTTTCAACAACAGTTCCCAATTAGGCCATCAAATTATTCAACGCCCAACAAAGAATCCAAACACAATGGTCGCACGAGGGTGTGGATCGAAGACGGGCTGAGAGAATGAAGATGAAGTGAGAAAAGTGTATATAGGGCAACAGCTGAGGTCCTCCTCTAGATATCGGGTATTTCAATGGGCTGAAGGAATATTCGAATTACTAGAACTAACGCTCTTTTCATAGGAATTGCAGATACAATGGAGAAATATTTTATTGACTAAAGGAACGGCATATGAACTACAGAAATCGAGGTTTATTGGTTCTTGATGGAATCAGCAGTTATAAGCCCAGTCACAATGGAGAAGCTTAGACGTCATTTATTAGCAGCTGAGTCAGCCCAAGATCAGCTATTCATGGATTTCTATAAATACAGCTTTGCTTTCTACAATTTCCATTTCAAGTTCTGTCACAAAGGCGAACAAGCGAGCGAGCATTTAGCATCCGAAATACTATTTCATTTACAAATTCCACGACAAAAGTTCTAAAGCCATATACAAAGGCCTGGCCTTGTTATAATTCGCATTCTCCATGCCATAAAGATGACAGCAAAAAGAATTTGTAATATTCAGTTCTCTCTTTTCTCGAAACAAAAAAGCAAACAAATTTAAATAACTAACTTGATTAGCAGCTCACGGCTGGCGTTTGAATGATTGAATGATGATGACTCGCGGCATCATGTTGGACATTTATGATGATGAGCCGCAGAAGTGGAAAGCACTTGCCGGAGCTGGATTAACAGCTACACTCCAGCACTTGTGCCATTGTCCGTGCAACGTGTGAAAGTGTTCCCATTTCGAGTGTCATTTCAAGTTGGGCGTAGTGCTCGTCTCTTCTGATTCTTCTTCTTCTTGCTCATTTTTCTTTCTTTTCTTTTTTTTTTTTGGATTTCAACATGCTGCTAAATGATATCATTGCACTTGACGTGTCCAGCGGACAAGAGCCCAGTTCAACTGTATATTAGTGTTTGTGTGCTCATTCGTTGAGCCACTAGGCCGTAGTTTTAATGAGCAGCGTCAGAGCTTTAATTAGACTTGGGCAGCATGCAAATGCCTCACTCCAAGTCTGTGTGTGTGTGTGTGTGTGTGTGTAAGGTATATTTTTGGAGTGTGCGAATGCCAAGTGCCCTCTCTCTCGTTCAGTGCCTCTCCCACTCTCTCTCTCTCTCTCCTCTATCTATCACTCTGTTACCTGCCGCGCTCCATAGAATTTTCTTTTGGAAATTGGAGCAACTGCAGTGAGCTGGCATCGTTTTTTCACTCTGCCACTGCCTCTGCCGCTGCCGCTGCTTGTGCCTTTTGTTATTCACAGCAGCACCACCGCACCGCAGTGGTGGCAGCCGCTCAGCCAGGCGTTGCACATTTGCATAGAGCTTAATGGGAATGCCGCCCAACTAACCTGCCGCATAGCATTGCTCGGCCAAGTTTGTGTCTTAAGTCTTTTGTTTTTCTGTTTTTTTTTTTTCAAATTCGGTCAAGTAATCAAATAGAAAGCAAACATTTATTGTTATTGTAGCTGCAACTTTATATGAACTTATACACATACATACATATATATTAGTGTATATATATAGATAAATATGGCTTTTTTCTGGCTTCGAGGAAGACACGACACGTCATGTTCCTGTCTCCAGATCTTGTTCACTCTCTCCCTCTGTCTCTCTCGCTCTGTGCCTCGCTCTGTCTTTGCTTTTAATTGTTCGTGCTGTAGTTGTTACTTTAATTACTCAGCATGTTATTGCCGTGGATGTTTCTGTTGCTACAGTTGCTGTGGCTGCTGCTGTGGCTGCTGCTGTGGCTGCTGCTGTTGTTGTTGCTGTTATTGGTGGCATGCAAATATATCCGCTAGTCCGTGTCCCGATCTCCGGCTGCCTCAAGCAGCGCAACAATTTCTTTTTGCACTTTCCACTCGCTGTAGCTGCTGCTGCTGTTGCTGATGCAGTCGATTGAATGATGACTTGACGACTTGACGACTTGACGACTTGGCGGCGAGTGCCCCACCAAACTAGAGGCCAGGTGGGCTGGCCGTCTGCTTATTGCCTGGTGGCTGCCAGGGGTCGGGTCGATATGGGCGTGGCATGGCAATACGTTCGCCTGTTTGCTTGTTCGCTTTTCCAATTCTTCATTCTTTTCTGTGTTATTTTGTTTTGTTTTGCTTAGCTTTGCTTCGCTTTGTTTTGTTTTGCTTTGCGTCTATTTTTTTCTCAGCCAGTCAGCGCGTATATCAATAACCCATTAGACGAGCTGCGCGCTAGCTGGGAGCTGCTGCGAGTAGTAGATACCGTTACGCAGCAACTTTTCAGCCAAAGCAAGCGGGCCGGGTCGGGGCCTTCGGTTAGCTAGCGGTTTACTAGCCGAAGAACATGTTGTTGCCGCTGCTGGAAACCAGAATGAAGCAACTGCCAGCCAACGGCATAATGATCATAATGATGATGACAATGCCGCAACAGCAGCAGCAACAGCAACAGCAACAACAACTACAACAACAGCTCTCAGCTGACCATCAAATAAGTTCAAATATGCATTCGCCTGCTGTTCATCTTCAAAGCCAAAGAAAAGTAGCTTAAATTAAAAAAAAAAAAAAAATGAAGAAAATGAAAAAAAAATCCAAAATGAAAATCGAAAAAAAAACTCGTTCTCCGCGCTTGCCCAGCTGCATGCTCGCCCGTAAAGTGCATTTCCCCTGATTGTTATTATGATCAGATTCGGGAATAACTAATAATTAAGGCGCATTGTTTACGCGCAGCGTTGAAAGATGCGGCCGAGATGTGTCCGTCCGATTAGCTGCAGCCAAAGAAAGCTGCTGCTGCTGTGGAGTGGCAGCTGAAAGCGAAGAAGCTTGACTATTTTTGGGGAAATGCTGCCAGATGGGACTTAAAGATTTATGCATTGGTTTTACATGCATTGAGCGTCCGAAAAAAGAAGAAAAACAAAGTCAACAGAAGCAAAAACAATATCTTTCAATTCTGAGATAAGCCAAAACCCACTCATAATGCAAGTCTCAATAAACATGCTTCTAGACAGTATTTGTTATGCTAATTTTGCCTGGGCGATTATTCAGAATAGTGCTGAGAGACCCATAAAGCTCGAATTGAGTTGTAAATTAGCTGGGATTTTCAGGCAGTCTAATGGGACTTAAATATGGATGTAGGTACATATATGCAGACCTACTAAACACTTTGAATTTAAGATCTAAGATCTATAATCAAATTATTTTATATGCTCTTGCTTGAATAAAAAGCAATACATATATATATAATAAATTATAAATAAATATTCAAAATTTAAGACTAGCTGATTTGAACTCGCCACGCCCATCTATAATGTATATAAAATACAAAAGAATACTGAAATACTGAAATAAAGTTATTTAGCTATAGAATTTAGTGTTACATCTAAAACATTATTTTTGGTATTTGTATATTCTATTGTAAGCTCACTTAAAGAAATGCCACAAACTTGAACTAACTGTATTTTTATTTCCATTTCAAATTACAGTTTCATCGACATCACATTTCGAGCTGCAACTTCTAGAGGTAAGTTGCCATCCCGATGCGAATCCATGTCGATGTCGCCTCATCGAGTCTGCGCGAATCGGAGTTCAGCTTCACAGCAGAAGAGAGCGCGATGCGGTTTTGGGCAGCTTTTACTCAACTTGGCACTCAGATGCCAATGGCAGGTGTTGCTGAGCTGCAGCGATCTGCAGTTGATTAACTGCGCTGCAGTTAATGTTGCTATTGGGGGCTGGCAGCGGCAGCGTCTAATCGCTGTTGCTGCAGTCGACAGCCGACAGTCGGCATTGGGCACTGGCCACTCGGCTCAGCTGTGATCCGCTGCTGCTGCTGCTGCTGGGCCTATTTATAAGGCAAAGCGTTGCGCTGCAATCAGTTGGCAATTAGTCACTCAAACTGACTGACTGGCTGATCTGGCTGGGCCGATGTTGGGCCGGTGCTGGGCTGGCAGCAGTGATTGCAACTGTTGCTGGCCATACTTCACAATTAGGGCTGCGTGGCTGCAGATAAATGTCAGTGGTCTTTGGTCCCCACCTAATTGACGATCAGCCGCAAGTTTAGCTTTGGCGGCAGCGTTGGCGGCTTTCAATGACATTGAGTAATGCGAGCAACGCTTAGACAGCACCAACAGTTGCTGTTGCTGCAGCAGCAATAGTTGCCGCCAACAGGCCATTGGACGTTGCTTTTGATTTGTTTGAACCACCAACTGTTGACGACTGGCCAACAATTAAGTGTTGCTGCTCTTCTTCGTCTTCTTATTCTTCTTCTTCTTCTTGGTGCTGTTGCTGCTGACAAAACGAAAATGAATTGCCGCTTTCAAAATAGAAGAAGAAGAGCAGCCAGCCGCACCGAGACAAAAGACAGGCGGCAACAATTCCAGCAGAAACAACGCCCCAACGCCTAGTCAGAGTCGGTCCAGCGCAGGGCGCGTCTCACAATCTTTCTTTCAATTCGCCCGCGCCCGCTCTCTGCCGCTCACCATATAATTCATTATCTGATGCAGCTGTAGATGCATCTTCATGCCAATGCCACAAAGATGCCAAGATGCGTTTAGCTGTCGCAGCCGCACCCCGTCGGCCACATCGTTGCTTGGCCGCTGCCATTGCAATTAATTTCTATGTCTATTTTTAATTCGCCTTTTGATTATTGCTCGGGCAGGCGGCGGCCTCGACGGCCTCGACGGTTTGAAGGCTGCGCTGTAACGGTGCTTGCGGCAGTGGATGCTGGATACAGATTTGTGGGCTACGCGTGTGTGTGTGTGTGTGTGCGTGTTTTGGGCGTAAACGCTGCGCTTCAGCACTTCACATCAATATTATGATGGCATGAAAACAAAAGACTTAGGCAACGAACCCATCACTATTCTGATAGCTAGCAGCAAAAAAAAGACTTGGGCAACAAACTTGCAACTATTTCGGGTAATAAAACAAAAGACTTAGGCAACGAACCTGTCACTATTCTGAGAGTTAACAATAAGAGGCATGGGCATGGGCAGCCAAGCAGCTTGCAACTGTTTTATTGGCACTGTTTTATTGGAAAGCTCTCACTACTTCGATCAATGAAAACAAAAGACTTAGGCAACGAACTTGCGCTTACCGTAACGGTGCTTGCAGCTGTTGCTGCTGCTCGTTTGTGATTTGTGGTCTTGGCGTCAATATTTTGATAACATCTGAAAACAAAAGTCTTTGGCAACAACCGTGCGCTATTCGCTTCACTTGAAGCGAGGCACACACAAAAGACTTAGGCAACGAACTCGCCACAATATTGCACTAATTAAGCTATGCACCAGCCCCCTGACTCTCTCTCTCTCTCTCTCTCTTTCTCGCTCGCTGTCAAGCTGCCTGCTTGCCTAGATGCTGCTTGCTGCTGCTGTTGGTATGAGGAAGTTGTTGCTGCCACAAAACTGCGCGTATCTCTCGCTTGTATCTGGCAACTTTGGGTCTCATGTGTGTGCCACAAATCGTTGACCGTTCTTCGTGCGCAGCACTGGTTTATTTGTTGTTGGTGGCTCGTTTTGTTGGCTGTTTAGCTGTGAGCCTTTATCTCGCTTATCAGCTCGACTCCATCCATTTCCGCTGAGCTTTGTTTGCTCGACTTGGCCACAAAATGCTTAAATTGCATTTGCTCTTTGCCATTCGATTGCTCGTTAGCAAGCCACTCCCAACCAGCTATGAGCTGGGAAAGTGGCACACATTTGCCTGCAATTAGCACACTCGCTCAATTACTTATCGATCAGCGTTCAATTATCGATAAGTGCGAAATTTCATATTTATCTTGCACTTATTTTCAGCTTTAATTGCTTGGCTGCCGTCTGATTTATGTGCTGGCAGGCAAGCGAGCCAGCCACAAGGCAATCTCTCATAAATCGATACAAATTTATCGATTGTTTTCGCCTGCAAATTCAATTTCCCTTTTTTTCTGCGCCTCTCGCGCTGCGTTTTCATTTATTCGCCTGGCTTATTGGGTCATTTCTCATCGCTGCTCGAATTGTGCGCCCTCCGGCCCGCAGCGGCTTCATCATCATCATCATCATCATCGTGATTGAACACGATGATGCTCGTGCTCATTATCGTCATTTAGAAGTGGCAATTGTAAATTTATTGCTTTTGGCTGCCCGCAAGCGTTTATTGATTCAGCTTGCCAATTATTGTGCAAATAAATTCCAAATTGCGTGCGGCAACAACAACAACAACGGCAACAACATCCAGTACTACGATTGCAGCAAACTTGGCCAACGACAAAGTGTTCGCTTCATGAACTTGGCGGAATATTGTTCTGGTTCCTGTTCCTAGTTGTCCAAGCTGCTGCTGTTGCTGTTGTTGCTGTTGTTGCTGTTGTTGCTGCTGTTGCTGCTGTTGCTGCTTCTGCTTCTGCTGTGGTCATTGCCAATGGCTTGGCACATACATTTTTGTACTTTATGGGCAATTTCGAGCGTCCAACAAACAACAAGAACAAATGGCCAACAGCAGCGGTAACTCTAACAGCCAAGTAACGGATACACCCGCCCGGGCAGGGGGACGACGGGGCGATCTAAGAGTTCTGCTAACAATGCGTTCCATTGTGTGGTACAAATTGTCACACAAAGTTCGCTGTTCGGGCTGCTAATGAGCGCAGCACGAGGAGCTTAGCGACCAGGAAGCAGATGATGGCAGAGAGATGAACTGAAAACAAGAGTAATTGGAATAGAGCTGATCCTTGCCAGATTTAAAAGGAGGCTGCTAATGAGAGGCGAAATGGCAGAGGAGGAAAAAGCTTTAAAAGACACGCAAGTCCAAGCAGGAGACGGCAGACAAAAGAAAGAATTCAAGTTAAAACTTAACGAGTGACTAGATGTGAATAGGTGAAGCTGTAGACAATTAGAAGAGCAGAAGATGGCAAGGATATGAAAGAAGAAGTAAAATTAACGTAGCATGGGAAGGAAGCTGGAAAGAAATCTGCAAGTGGATGAGCAGAGAATTTCAGAGGTAGATTTACCATAAGCAGGAACTGGAGCAGCATCCACTACTGAAACAGTAACCATGATGCGGCTTATTTGAATTGCTAGCGAAAGAGTTGGGCTATGAGATTCAAGCAGAGATAGAAGAAGTCGAGGCGAGCGCTAGAAAAGGAGTTGAAGGCAGAGTCCAAGCACTCGCAGCTTGTCATTTGTTTGCGGACTTTATGAAAATGCCAGCGATGGTTGCTAGCCAGGCTGCCAACAATGCCAGCTTCATCTTCGTCTGCCAGCAGCAGCAACAACAACAACAATAACAGTAACAATAACTTGGCCTGCAGCTGCTGGCAGGGGCTGGTGCAGCTCCTCCGGCTGTAAGTGCTGCCACTGCTGCTGTTGAGGCACCTACCCACTGGCAGCTGACAGACTGACAGACTGACAGACACTGGGATTAGCATTAAACATCAGCGGCACTGCCATCAATACGACTGGCGAATGGCCTAAACAAAACAAAACTAAACAGAACCAAACAAAGGCCAACATCGAACGCAGCGCCAAAGTCAAAGTCAAAGCCAAAGCCAAAGCCAAAGCCAAAGACTAAGACAAAGATGTTGCCGATGGCTGGATGGATGGCTGGATGCTGGGCTAGCCAGGCCGCTGTTCTTGCTGCTGGTCGCGAATGTTATGCAATTTTAGCTACTTAATGCCCATCAGTCAATCAGTCAAATGTCTGTCATCACATTTATTTTTCGTTTTTCGCTGACGGCCTGCCGACTAGGCCTGAAAGCTGCCATCAGTCGCAATTCACACACACACAAACACACACAACACCTCGAGTGCAAGATGCTAAAGGATCATAGCCATTGGCTGACTCTATCATTAAAAGTTCTTATTGAAAATGCTGAGATACAATGAGGAGCGATGGCCAGCTTTGGCCTGCTGTCGACTCTGAGCGGGAAAATTAATTATGATTTTCCGTTCGTCTAGCTGTTTAAGGTCTTCTACAGCTGCGGGCTAGCAGAACTTTCATATAATCACGGCTTATCTCCAGCTATTAGCCACAGCTTGGGCAGCAAAGCAATCATCAGACGACACGAAATCCCCGTATGGGCAGCCAGTATCAGAATCGATAGCGTTCCGACCAAAATACACTCGTAGACAATTTGGCATAACAAATGATATTTAATGGTGTGTTAGATGCCGTTTTAGTCAGGCAGCTGCTGTGGTTCATTATGGCCGAGATTTGCACACTTCAGGCAGCATTTTGGGCAACGGCATTAGTACCGTAGGAAACTGGGCAATTGGCTAGGGCCGGCTAGCTGAAAACTGAAAATAGAAAACTGATCACTGGAAATTTAGACGCAATTGGGCAATTGAATTGGGCAGAGAAGCGAAATACACATTTCATTTTGGCCATTAAGTGCACACCATTAGCGATAGCACACACACACATGCATTAGGCCGGCGGGTATCGGGTGAATGGTTGGCAAAACTATCGGATGCCGGATGGCAAAATGGGGGCAGAGCACTGCTGAAGGAATGCCAACGTTGGCGAGAAAGTTGCGCCAGCAGCCATCGATCAATCGATTCTAAATCGATGCGATAACAACCCAGCGCCGCGGAGTCAACCAAATTTAGCAATTTAGCCATAAATGAAAGACCAAATTGCCAAGCTGGCTGCCGTTGGCCACTGCCTGACGGCCCGGCTGACTGGCAGTTTAAGCCTCATTAAAAACGCCCCAAATGCACCCGCTATGGCAGTGACCATCCGCCGTTCGACAGCAGCTCCGACTGCAGCTGCAGCCTTGACTTCAGCCACAGCTCCAGCTCCAGCTCCAGCTCCAGCTCCAGCTCCAGCTCCAGCTCCAGCTCCAGCTTCGGCTTTGGCTTTGACTTCATCTGTCTGTCGGCTGTCTGGTGGCTTCATTATTGAAATGTGCTCATAAAATATGAGAAATAATTGCAATTATTGAGTAGGCCTTTAACAAGCTGCAAAATGCAGCACATCCTCCGATCTTCACACTGCAACAAAAAACTTTGCTACACTGTTTCAAGTTCAAATATTCACAAAGTACAATTAAGTGAAATGCAACATTTACTAATATTGTTTGGCAGAAAATATATTGTTCAAATATTTGGCAGTTGTCAATTAAAAAAAAAAACTTAATGAATTTTCTCTTTACTTGGCATGATTCATTTTAGAGTCTTCATTTTTAAACTTTAGCAAACTTCAACTCTTGATTAAGTTGAGCTTTAAACATATTTTCTCCCTTCAATTCTTTGATAAAAATAAACCAAAACTGCTTAAAGCTGTCATCAAAAAGAAGCTCGACATTTGCAATCTACGAAAATCTCTTAAAGCGAACTTGAAGCTAGCTCAGATCTGGCTTACACCATCTTTAAGCAATGTTAAAGCTCTGCTTGGGCTATCTCAAAGCTGTCTTAAAACTATCTTAAAGCGAAAGCTCGATTAATAGCTTCGCTCTTTGTTGTTGTTTTTCCCTTATTTTTTTTTGTTTTTGCACAGTGTGCGGCATTTGCGTTGCCATTTGTGGCACATGCAGCGCCCACGCGGCCGCCAAACCAAACGCTCAGCCTGCCGAGGTTCGCTGCTGTCCACTGCTCCATGGCATTCGGTTCTCTTAAGTTTTTTGTTGTTATTTCTTCTCTGCTTTTTTTTTTTTGTGCATGTATTTGCATTTTTCATTCTTTTTCCCCGCGCCTTATTCGAGAGACGTGAACGTGGATGTGGACATGGATGCGACTGCAGCTCGGACGTGGCCGCGGACGTGGATGTGGATGTGAACGTTGTTGTGGCCATGGCTGTTGCTTTGGTTTAGTTTGTTTGTCAGACTCATTTGAATGCAGTCGCTATTTATGTTTTATGCTAAAGGCGGCCCCAGAGATAACACGCAACCGGCAACTGGCAACGGCGACAACACCAAATGGCTTCGAGTTCAGCTCACGTCTCTTCAGACCTATAGCTCTTCAGGTCTGCAGCTCTCCAGTTAAGGCCATGCCAAACGAGGCTGGGCTGGCCAGTTAAGATTGTTACCTTTTGTTTGGCTTCAACTCGAAACTCTCGCCCAGGCGGCCTTTTATGGTTACTAAGCTTCAAGTATATATATCTATATATATATATACATATATTTATATATGCAAATAGATCTGCAGATGCCTGCCCTGCCTTGCCTCAACCCCTGACCCAGTCGAAAAGTGTCGGAGCTAGCTTATTGAGTGATCCGTGCAGTTGATGTTTATAAATCAATGGAGAACCGAAACGCACTTAGCACCAGGCAACTGTCCAAACTGACAGACGAACAAGCAGACAAACAGACAGAGGGAGAATGAAACCGTCAGGAAATCTGTTAATCGATTGTGGCCTGGCTGTAGCACGAAAATGTTTACGATCACTGATTATAATATTAACTAGAACCTGTCTGAATCGTTTATATCTAGCACACGTTGTCATTCGAAATCCATTAACAAAGAGTCAATAAGGGAGCAGCAGAGAGGGAGAAGCCAACTGTATTGTAGAGGGACTGAAAGCAGCAAGAAGAAGAAAGAAACTATTGATATAGAAGCTGTAAGGCGATCAAAGTGAAAGATATATATGAAGAAGCTGTTATATAAAGGCATTAGAAAAACACAACTGGAAGTAAAAGAATGCATAATAAAGGTCGAAAATATTTTCGTATATCAAATAGATCAATGTGAGAGAAATACATATTAAATCAAATTAGATAAAATATTTATCAATAGCAAATTGATTCAGATTTCGTATATTGATAGTTCCTGCTCCAATATAATGACCGAATTCCCGTTAGTCACTTGCGATTCGGAAATTGTCGAGAGAAATGCCAAATGCCAAAGAGTTGGAGCATCTTCAACGCTCTCGAGTGGGGCTTAAAAAGGAAGTGCTGCAACAGATCAGCTGTCATTTTCAGAGTTTCAGAAGATGTCATACACACACACACACACACACACACACACACACACATACATACACTTCAAATAGACTGACAATGCAATGACTGCGTCTCATTTGCATATAGCTCAACTATTGCCAACTGAATGTGCATGTGTGTGAGTGTGTATTTATGTATATGTAATTGCATCTATCAATACACCGACTGACTGGCTGGCTGTTGGTGGCCAAGGTTCTGTTTAGCCGGCATTAACGAGATCAACGAACTGCGATAGAGGAATTCAATGTCAGCGCAGGGCAAGGATTGAGCAACGCTGATCCAAGATCGACAAGAGGGCTGGGGCCGGCCACGTTGACATTTGCATCGTTAGAGCAGTTGTTGCAGCGCTTTGTTGCTTCATTAAATAGATGCAGGGAAAATAAAAGAGTAGACGGCTAATAAGGCAGCCCAGCTCAGCAGTCAATCAGCAGGAGTAACTGCAACAGCAACAGCAACTGCCACTGCAACGGCAACTGCAACTGCTGCAGTTGTTAGCCAAATGGCGTTTGCCAGTTGCCACAAACCGGTCAAAATTAACCTACTTAGCCGCACGGCCAGCTGCCGACTCTGTCGCCTTTCCCAAAATAAAGGAACGAAAAAAAGCAGCTGAGCCCCAAACAAATCTTTGATACGTGCCCCAGCCAAGTCCACCGAAGATGCAGCTCGCAAGTTGTTTGGGAATTTTATAAACTTAAATTACAATTTTTGGTCGTCTCATTGCGGTAAATGTGTGCCTAAATGCATTTTTCGTGACTGCTCACGCACACATCGCTAGCCTCCCAAAAAAAAACGCCAATATTTATTTATTTGCATTTACATTTCTCTAAACAACTTATGAAAGTCTCTCATATAGCCAATGGAATATTCGTATTCAGCCTTCTCCCCTGCATACGATAGTTTCTTTTCCCATGCCGAGCTTGGTTCTGTGTAATTATAATGATAATTAAAATATCTGCGGCTTGTAAATCGATCTGAAGCTGAAGATCGTCGACCGTGGATCATGTGAAATTAGTTTCTTGCGATTTCTCCCAGCATGTCATGGATACGTGAACGTAGAAAACTCCATCCAACTGAAAAGCCTTACCTATATAGAGAAGAAATGACAAAGCAATAGAAAAGCAGAACTCGCAGCTCTCTGCCAGAACAAGTATCGTATTTCGCGATTTCTAGTGCGAGTGCGAGTGCGAGTGCGAGTGCGATGTTGTCTGGATTGTTAGATGCCTTCATGCACTGCTAATGGCTGGCCGTGTTTTGAGGTTAACCGCGATGCGAAATTGAAAATCGCCAATGGCAGCAGCAACACGTAAAAGCCCGAACCGCAATCAGGTCTAAGACAAAGCGTCAAAAGAGCACAAACCAAATGCGAAATGACTCGATATCAAAAACCCCTCTCCAGCTGCAGCTGCAGCTGCAGCCACCCAGGCCATCCAGGCTGTTCAGGCTGCCCATTTGGCCAGGGTTAATTGATTATCATGGCTCCGGCTCCCGCCCCGCCGAGTCCCTGTTCCTGTCGCCTGCATGGCGCGCAAATGAAGATCAGCGTCCGTCTCGAGTGCAATGACAAGCGTCACGAGATCAAAGCATATACAAAAAAAAGAGAGACAGACAGAGAACCAAATTAGAATTTGCCATAGGCCAGTCGTCCGACTAACAAGCTACGTAGAGTGGTAGCTAACAGCTAACCAAAATAAAAAAAAAGAGAAGTGGAAGAAGAAGAAGAGAAACAAAATCAAATTGGACGTGACTCTGGCATCTACTCTGGCCGCAGCTTTGTCTTTGGCAGAGTCAACACCAAAAACAGGCCGGCAAATGGCTGGAAAATCAAGTGATTACTGTCTGGCATCACGAGTAATGAAACGTGACTCAAATCGCAGTTAAACACCCCAGCGACACACACACACACACACACACACACAGATACACAGAGAGGGACAGAGGCAAATCCCCCAAACCGAACGAGCTAAAACACGAGGCAAACAGCAATTAGAACAGACCAAACAACCAAGCAACAAGACCAAAACTGGCAACTGGAGGAGCTGCCAGTCAGAGTGGGGGGAGTGGTAGGAGATGTGAGGCTGGGCTGGTCACTGGTTAGAGAACTACATCATCAATGTCGTTGCATGTCAGCCATTTGGATAATGGCGACCATTTGGTGTCGAGTTGCTGTTGCTCCTGCCAGGCCAGTACAGGATTTCGCTAGCTGTTGTCTGTTTGCTATAGGATGTGCAACAAGACACTCCACCTCTCGCCCACTCTCCCTCTCTCTCTCTCTCTCGGGGTTAACAAGAGCAACTGTTGCACCAGCAGCACAACACAAACAGGCCTCAAGGGAGGCAGCGCTGGAGCAGGAGCAGGAGCAGGCGAGGCAGGGTCACTCAATTGAACCTTTGGCTGGAACACACAATGTGCGCAGAGCTATCTATAGATACGAATTAAAGTGGGGGCCAGCCTGCACGCAGTGGAGCCCAGTATGAATAGTTAGATATGGAAAGAGATATACATATACATATGTATGGTATATATATGAGTGCATCAAACATGAATCGGCTGATAGACTCAGCCTCTATTTAAGCCGAGCCTGAAGCATATCCTTCACAAGTGTTGGAGCCAAAGCACTTGGCACAGCAGAAGCAATAGAAATGTTTTAGCTCATCGCGGAATCTGTATGCGGCAGCCCTTGGTATGTGGTATCTGGTATCTGGTATCCGGATATCTGCTGCAGTTGCACTTGGCCCGTTGGCATTCAGCTACGGTTCATAGCCGTGGCTGAACGCTATAAATGGTAATAACCGCATAGTCCATATCCGTTGGGCAATGCCCATGAATTTGCTGGTTGAATTTGCATAAGGTAACCAAATACCTTGGGGTCGGTAAAAGGTTGGGCCCCGTTAGGCCCCAGCTGTAGCTGTAGCTGTAGCTGTAGCTATGCAAATCTGTTCAGCGCGTCCACGCCCAACTGCCAAATGCAACTGCAACTGCAACTGCAACTGCAATTGCCAACTATACTTCTGTATATACGTGTGTCTGTGTGTGTGTGTGTGTTTTGGCCACGTTTCGCTCTGTTTACAGATGCAAAACTGACACTGCAACACCAAGCGCTGGCACTTGGTATGGCATTCGAGTAGCAGGAGTAGCAGAAGAAGAGCAGCTGGCTTAGACCATTTGGGTTCTTAGATATCATCTCGCACACACACAGACACACACTCACACATACACTTGCACTGGGCGGCACGTACTCATAGCTGCTCGGTGGTGTTTAAAATATTTCACTTTTGGCTCTGGCCCTGCCGCCCAGCCCTGCTCTGCTGGCCGCAACAATGCAGAGAAGCTGGCCCGCGTCTAGGCGAGGGCAAGAACTGCGAGTCAAATGTAATTCATGGCATTAAAACACCGAGGCTTCAAAATGGAAAATTGCCATGCATAACAATTTTTTCGCCGCATGCACATACACACACAGACATGTATATGTGTATATACATTTCCTTTTTGTTTATTATAAAGAGCTGCAAAGTGCCCGTTGCTGGGCAGCGGGAACAATTTATGCGAAGCGAACGCAATTCGGTTACAGAGCTCAAAGTTAGCGTGAAACTGGGCCCGTTTGCCAGATTCGCCCGAGTTGATTATGCGTTAAACATTGTTCGTTTTCCCGGGATTTATACGTTTATAAAGCCGTTAGCTTAGACACTGGAGCATTGCCAACCTAGATTAGCTGGAACTGAACTGAGCTGAACAGAACTGTGAGATTGACAGAACTTTCTGAGATTCAATGGGAAGCAGCTGGGCTCAGGATATATTGTGATAGATGTAAACAGATCAACATATCGTATAGATCCATCTAAAGACAATGAATAACTTGAGATGTCCGCACAAAACTTCTTGAAAAGTTAATTATCTAGCCAGAGATCTACACAATTCCACGAATCCTAAAGATAAATCTGACTAGCTCAAAAAAGAAAAGTATAAAGAAACAAATATAAAATAAGAGAACATAAATACAAATAATGAACTTTTCTAATTTAATATGCGGCATCTTCCAATGAAAAAGAACATTAAGAAGAACTTTAAAACTTTATAAACTAGATATTAATATGCTAATTTGAAAATTTTATAAAATAGGCATTGAATCATTTCTGGGTTAATTAACCAAATCTTGTCGTCAATTAAAACTATATCATAGACTATTCCTAGTTCAGCTCATATTCTAGATTGCCAAGATGAAATGAACCCAAGCCAGATCCTGTCTGGAACCAGTTCAATTTGCAGCTAACTGCGTTTGATCCATATGTAAACAGAGTCGACGTCAAATATCACGCAGCTTCTTTATTACAGATTATACTGGCAGGGGTTAGCCCCATCGGTTCCGATCAGAGTCAACATAACAATTGAGCTGGTTCGAGAACTCGAGGAACTCCACTCGCGCAACTAATAATCGTCAGCTTCTATGTACTCTGATGGCCAACTGAGTGGGCAGCCAGAAGGCAGGCAATTCAATTAACTTTCACTATGCGCAGCTCCATTATGATTCTGGCCAAGCAGCTGAACAGCGGCGGCTTTTGCTTCTAGCCGCTGCTGTTCAGCTGCTGTGGCTCTGTCTCTGGCTCTGGCTCTGTGGCTTTTGCTGTGAGGCTTATCTCATCGCCGGGGTCTGCGGCACGTTTGGAAGCGGGCCAGCGCCCTCTATACCCCATATGCCGTACCCTCTGCTCTCCGCCGTGCAGCCGCGTTCTGGTACGTGTCGTGTGTCATTAGGTAACGGTAATTTACCACGACACTGAAGCGATACGCGTTTGCCCTGAAGCAAAAGAACAGAAAACAGCAGAAGAAAAAAGAAACAGTAACTGTAACTGGGCAGAATGATGCGGGCTTTAGCTTAATTTCATGCTCATGCTTTTATTATGCCAATTTGCTGTTGTTTTCCATTTTATGATCTTATTAGAGCCGAAGAAGCGGCTGCCACAAAAGGAAGAGCTCCAGAGGAGACGTAGAGAAACCAGCAAACAAATGACTTAAGCGACAAACGCGCCGTCTAATACAGCTGGCGAAAGATCATTTATCAAATAATCTAACAACATTTTGTTCAGCTTCAGCTCAGCACTAAATCATATCACTAGGAGTTTACATTCAGCTAGACATACATACATATACATATCTGATATTTAAGATCTGCCCTATCAAGCTATGGCTTTGGTTTTCTTCGGGCTTTTGCCGCAGCCAATCGAAGTTTCTTTAAACTCTTTGGCTGTCCATCAATTTTCGCTTATTATTAACCTGTTCAACAACTTTTGCTTTTACTTTCAGATTCTACAACGAAAGCAAATTTTTGTGCAAAAAAAAAAGGTGAGTTCACAAAAAAAAGCAGACAAATGAAAACGCAAAAATGGGAAGAAAAAAGACTTAAGTTATTTATTATTCTTGCATGTTTCGCATTTCATTTTCGTTAAATTTTGTATTTGTTATTTTTCTCTCCCTCTCTCTCTCTCTGTCTTTATCTTTCGACTTTTTTCTTTCGCTTTCAACAATTTCATTGATTTGCGTCGCTTGTTTCGCGACAATTAATTGGAGAATTGGAGAGCAAAGCGAATTTATGATTTACTTGATTCACTTGTGTCGCCACGCATTACCATGCACATAACTCATTTAACATCTTGATGGATACGCGTCAGCATCTCCCTCTCTCCCTCTCTCTCTCTCTCTCTGGCTGTCACTTTAACGACTCGTAGCTAATGGGAAAACGTTAGCGAAAATCGACAGCAATGCATAGCTATGCAAAGTCTTTATGACCCAGGCTGTGTTGAGGCGGTGCTGAGGGGGTGTTGAACTGTTGGGCTTTCCTGGCGCTGTCTTGGCCATTAGCGACGACACGACTTCTGCTTTGGTTCGTTCTATGCCCGCTTCGCTTTCACCGAAATCATTTTATTTATTGAATTCTGTGCATGTCGAGCACGTTTGCACGAACGAAGCGACGGACAGGCCTTGTTTGAGACATTTGGAACATGTACGCGAATATGTGTTGGATAAAAAAAAAACAACCAAAACAAAAAAAAAGTCGCGACTGTCAAGGAACAGCAGCAGTAGCAGCAGCAGCAGCAGCAGTAGTGCAGCCAAGTGCTAAATAAACCAAAGTCTGGGCGGTGGGCGGCAGGGGGAGGGGCGGTGGGCATATGACAACGGCCGGAGCAGCACATGTTGGCATGCCAATGAATTTGAAGCCACGATCCCGGCCAATGTTGTTGCCCCCACTTCGCCTCGCCTCCGCGCTGCCCCCGCCCCTCTCTCGGCCCGCCAAGCTGAGTGGCATGTGAATGAGCCAAGCATTGGAGCTAAAAATTGGTACACAGCGCCGTGTTGCCGCGGCCAGAAATTGTCTGAGGTCGTGCCAACAGCGATGCGCATTATAAATGTACAACAATAACAACAACAACAACAACAACAACCACATGGCCTATGAAAATGAAAATGAAAAGTTCTCAAGCGACAAGAAAATTTCAATAAATGTGAGCCGAAAGGTTCAATAGAAACCTTTTGACAGCGCACGTTGTGCTTTATATGCAGAACGAGAGTGAGATAGAGATAGTAGGAGGAGGGAGAGAGACAACAAGTGAGTGGCAGTGTGGCAGCGACACAGGTTAACTATGTTAGTCTGCTCCACATACAGCCAGAGCCAGAGCCAAAGCAAACAAAGCCAAGCGACAAATTTACAAGAAAAAAATAAATAAATAAACAAGACTCTTGGCAATTAGAGTCTAAAAAGAAAATAAAAGAAAACTAAGCCAGAAGAAATGCCCGCTGAAGTGAAAACCAGAGCAAAGAGCAAAAAAAAAGTTTGACTTTCAACAAGTGAGCGAGAGCGAGAAAGAGAGAGAGAGATAGAGCGAGCAGGTGGGGTAAACCGCAGCGAAATGTTAAGGTGACTGAACAAATTGAATGACCGCAATTGGGTTGTAAAAATAAACGCAACGACACAGAAAACTATCGATAAACATAATAACAATAAAAATATGTGGAGGTTTTAGAAAGACGTATGAAAAAGACAGAAATACTTTAAAGGAGAGCATCGCTGTGTTATCGGTCTGGCATATACTTGTTATCTTTTTTCGATAACTTATCGTAAGAACTGTAGAATCTGAGCGGAATGCTAAAAGCTTCGTCAGAATGTAAAGACAAATCGATACTCGATAAAATCATAACCTTAAAGTTGAATTAGATAATTACATTTTCTCTAGCTATATAACACAAAGCTATCGATAAATATATGCATACCGCTAAGTCCAGTGTTTGACCGCAAAAACTCATTTGCTGACTGACAGCTAGCTTGCTCGGGCTTAGGCCCTAGAGCTTGGGGAAGGGGAAGTCGGCTCAATCAGCGCTGCGCATGTTGCACATGAAACTGGTTTGATTTGGCGGCCAAGATCGCGTCAAATGCCAAATGAGGCGCCCGGCTAAAAGAAAACTCAACAGCCGAAAATGCACTCGTATATCCGGCTGACCCAGAAACACTTACGAATTTGCATGACCAGGCAACTCGACGACTCAACCCGAATCTTGACAGCGAACCAAAGACTCTCTTCCACTTGAGTGTGTCTGTGTGTGTGTGTGTGAGTTGGCAACGCCGACACAGAACTTGGCCCACTTCCATGTGATGTGACCGCCTTTGGTGGCTTGTTGTCGCTGTATGCATGTATGCATGCATGTGTGTGTGTGTGTGTGTGTTGGCTTGTAATCGATGCAACTGCAACACGCTGCTGTCAATAAAAAAATAAAAATAAAAAGAGAAAGAGTCAGTAGCAGCTACAGCTCAAGCACTTTCCAGCCAACGCACTTTCCCAGCGATCAATTGTCGCTATCTTGACACCTGCGCCAACTGGGCCGAGTGCCAAGTGGAACGAGTGCGACTGGCCGACATTGCGTTAATTTATCGATTAGTGCGGCGATAAATGTTTGGTCGGACGTTGATTGAGTGCTGCTTGAAATGCTTATCGTTGAGTGCAAGTGAGCAAGCATTTATCGATAGCTCTTATTGAGTTGATTGATCTATCGAGCAAAGTTGTTAGATTGTGATGTAGCAATTGTGGAATTATCTTTGAAGGATGGATGGGCCTATGGGTCGAGAGGTAAATCGAATTGAGTTGTAAATTTCTAGCTGTTAAGCTGGTTCAATGGAATTAAGAGTTGAAGAACCTATCGATTAGTACTTGTAGTCTATTCATCGATAAGTGCTATACGCACAACATCATCAGACTTTAGCTACTTTTTATTTCACTTGACAGTGAAACTTGCGAAATTAGAGAATCAGAAAAGCGCATAATAAGAAAATCATTTCCGGCAAACTATGAAGTTCACTTCAATGCAAAAAAAAAAAAAAAAAAAAGACAGCAAAAGTACAGAAAGTGTCAGCATTCTATAGAGTTCAGACTCTGGAGTCTGGAGTCTGGAGAGCCCATTCGCAAAGAAACTATGCCCAAGCTCTGCATATTTTCAGCGTTGTCCTCAGCAATTGTGCGTCATTAAGATGCTGCGTCTATGCAGCAGCCTCACGAGAATTGAGCAAACAAAATGCCAAATGCATTATCATTAAGCCCCGATCAAATCATGATGATCAGCCGTCTGATGATGATGATGATGATGATGCGCCTAATGACAGCCCTGGCAGTCGCGTTCGTCCACTTATTCCCTGTCCAGTTGATGCTGCAGTGCCTGGGCAGCTGCTACGTGCGTAGCTGCTGCGGATTATGTGGCGACCTTTCGTGCCAACAATTTGCTGCCCAATTCAAATCGAAATCCCATTGTGATGGGCAGCAGCAAACAGCAAACTGCAACAGCAACAGCAACAACGGCAATAACAATTTGAAGCTGCAACAACTGTTGCTATCGCTTGGCTGATCGGCTGTCTGCTCTCAGCGACTGCAGCGACTGCGACTGCGATTGCGACTGAGTTATGCAGTCATTTCTCAAAGATCTTCAGTTGCCTGTTGCCCTGTTGCTGTTGCTGCTGCTGCTGCTGCTGCTGATGTTGTTGTTACCTGATTTCCGTTGTTGCCGTATTCTAACGCTTATCTCAGGCTCTTAACCAGGTCAACTAACGGCAACGGCCTCAAGCTGTTAAAGCCAACTTAAACAAATAACACTCATTCATTCAGTCGCAGCATCTCTCTCACTCTCTCTCTCTCTCTATCTATCTCTCAGTCGCCCTCTTCCGCTTGCTTCAACTGTCTGCATGCCAGACTCTCTCGCTGTCTCTCTCGCTCTTCCGCTGTCTCCCCCTTTGTAGCTCTCAATTTACGCACATTACGAGCACATTCAATTTTCTTATTGAGTTTTTCCCGCTTTCTTTCAATTCGGCTAAAAACGTCAAACAGGGTCAGGGGCCACGAGCGGCCAAGGAGCAAGGGGCGGGCCACGCTTCGGCATGTTTTTTATTTTTATTTGAACGAGCGGCGCTTTCATTTCGTTTCATTTCATTACATTTCATTGATAATGGCAAATAATTGTTACAAATGCCCGTAATTTCTTTTTCAGCAATTCCAATTGCTGACATTGGCTTTCTAAGCCGATTTGCCTAATAGCGCATACAGTTAGGGCCCAACAGCAACAGCAACAGCAACAATTTTTAGGTGCCAAACGACGCACCCATTGATCTTGGCGCTTAATCTTCCCCGGCCACGCTCATCTTTTTGTTCGCTCTGGTCATTAAAGCCTAATAGCTGCCTAATGAAGCAGCCCCAGCAACAGTTGCTGCTGCCGCTGCTGCTGCGAGCAGCCACAGCAATTTCCATTTGATTGTAATAAATGATGAACAACGGCAACACCAGCAGCCACAGCAGCAGCAGCTGCATAGTTGACCATCAAAACATTTAACGTGCAAAAAAAAGAAGAAGAGAAAAGCTGAGCGTATATAAATCAGCACAAGTTTCTTGCCTAAGTCTTTCGTTGGCCACAGCAGCTGCAGCCCGAGTGTTGTTATTAATGTTTAAGCAAACACATTGGCAAATGACAACAGTGTTGGTGCGATCAATCATGCCACAGCGTGCTCTGCATGCCATTACACCCCTCGGGAATACCCTGTAAATGGAGAGTACACGCATAGGAAATACCCTGTAAATGGAGACTTTCTGCAGGAAGCGACTAACAGTTGGAGGTTAAAGCGGACTAGTACATAGCCTAGTATATAGCTTAAGTATATATCCTAGACTTTATCTAAATCGATAGTATATATTATATATAGCTAGATACATAGATATATCTAATGTAGATAACTTTCATATTGCATATGATTGGACTATACTATATTCTTATAGAGTTGGTATACTTACAGGGCGTCTCTTAGTCGATCAATCCGTATGTCTGTTGTCTTTGCTTTCGCACCATTGACTTAATCAAATGCGGCGCATGCTTCAACTAGCTGCCTCTTTCACTCTGCCCCGTTGCGTGCTACATTTTCAAGCCGCAAATGAGGAAGGTGTGAGTGTGCATCTGTGTGTGTGTGTGTGTGTGTGTGTGTGTGTGTGTGTGTGTAAAATGCCATCAAAATCACACAGAACATAATTCTTAGCAAACACACCACATACGAAACATGCACAATCATTCAGCATGCAACATGGCATTCCATTCCACTGCCAGTTGCAGCGTCACGTGCGGCATTTAACTCCCATCCGCAAGCAGCCGCCGCATCGGCTCCCGCCTCCTGCCTCCTGCCTTGCGGCTCGCCCTCTATCCCGCTGTGGTTTAATTAAATGCTGGTTTTTAAAATTGCAACTGCGAAATGAGCCACAATGGGCCACTTAGTAGCACACACACATGCACACACACACATGCACAGTTGGTCGCATTTGCTTATCGAGTTGGCTCACCGCTGCTGCTGCTGCTGCTGCTGCTGCTGCTGCTGCTTGCTGTGGCATGTTGCCATGTTGCAAGCAAATTGGTCATCTTCATGTGGCATCTTTAGCAATGCCAAAGTTGCCGTTGTTACACAGCTTCCCTCTCGCTCTGCCTCCCTCTCGTTTTCTCTCTCCCTCTCTCTGTGTTGCGCCGTGGCGCATTCAATTATTTCCATGTCCTGATTGTCTTGTCGTGCGGCCGCGCGAGTTTTGCATTTAAAAATAGGCCGCCACAACGTTAAATTGCCACAATTTTTAATGAGCTGTTGCAGCGGCTGCGGCTGCTGATGCTGCTGCTGCTGGTATAGCGCCAGCAACTGTTGCAGCTGGTAAAGTGTCAGGGCTTGTTGTAATGAGCCAATGTCTCGTCTAAAAATACACGCTCACAGAACAAACAAGCCAACAGCCAACAGCCAACAGCAACTGCCTGCTCCGGCAGATAAGATAACATAGTTCAGTCTATCATAACAAGCTGTCATGCAGTACAATTCGATATGTATAAGACTTCTATATATATATAGAGGCGCTGGGATGAGCTTTATTTAGCTGCCCGACTGGCTGGCTTAAAGTCACATTGGAGTCACTTGGAGCTTCATGCGGACTGATCTCAATTGTGGAGCACAAAGAGCATGTCCAGCCCAGCTTGATGCTGAGTGAAAGCATAAAGCTGCTTTAATTAGAGTTAATAGATTTAAGACTGATTTTAAGAGTGCAGCAGATCTGACTTTAATCTCTAAACACATTAAATCTGAAAGCTTAAAGCTTTCACTATTGATGCCTTACTGCCAGTCAAGCTGCGGGCTTACAGAAAATTAATTAAGGATCTCACTCTCTCTATATGTACATACAGATATAACTTTCCATATTTATTATTCATATTTAGTATTCATATTCATTATTCCTTATAACAACTGGCATAGTGCTGGAAAACAGTGTTGCAACGAGCCGTAAGCAGCGTGAGAAGAAGCTCCTCCTCAAGTAAAACTCCCTTGTAAATCTTCTTAAAATAGACTTTTTTGTAAAGTGCTTAGACAGCTAATATGATGCATTAGCCAGTTACAGAGCCAACTCTTTGAGATCTTTGAACATATTTCACTGCACTTCATAATATACTTACTCAATTATCACATTGCCCAGATACAAAGGCAGCTCTTTCAAGTACCTGAGCATATTTCATTTCGTTTACTTGGAGCACTCCGCCGCTAATCACTTTCATTTGTTGCATTGGTTCAATAGATCAAATGGCCTGTCATAACATGCGTTTTGCTTGTTGGCTTAAATGGGCGGCAGATGGGGCAGGAGGCGGCGGCGGCGGCGGCGGCGGCATTGTTGTGGGCCGGGCTGGGCTGAGGTCAGCGTTTGCAATTAATTGTAATTTGTGAGCGCATTGAAGCCGCGTCATCATCATAATTGCCATAAATCATGCAACG
Source organism: Drosophila navojoa (assembly GCF_054131105.1). Taxonomy (NCBI): domain Eukaryota; kingdom Metazoa; phylum Arthropoda; class Insecta; order Diptera; family Drosophilidae; genus Drosophila; species Drosophila navojoa. Next base: position 26,872,302 of record NC_142895.1, read on the forward strand.
CTGCACTTGCACCACTTGCAGCACAGCTTGCCCTAACTGCCACAAGTGCTCATCTGCCCCACCCCCCTGTCAGCTGCATCTTCGTTTGCCGCATTCCGCAACTCAAATGCGCTCTAATGACTCCTGTTCTTTGTTGCCTCTGCTGCTGCTGCTGCTGCTGCTGCTGCTGCTGCTGCTGCTGCTGGCTAATGGCTTTTCGTGGCATAACTTCCGCGTACCCAAGCTGGCCAAGCTGGCTGTGGCAGCGGCGCGGAGTGGAGTCGTGCTGGCTGCCGCTTCCACGAATGAGCCGCGGCCCACACAGCTGATCGGAATCAAGTTGCCAAACATGCGCCCAGACAATTGAACGATCGATTGTGCGCTCCTCCACACCCACAATGCCAGCTACCCATCTCGCTTTCGCTGTCGCCCCTCTCACTCCCTCTTGCTCTCTCTCGCTCTCTTTCTCGCGCTGACAGCTGCATTTGCATGCTGCAGACAATCGGTTGGCCATTCCAAGAAGAATTTATGAAATGTGTGACCCAACATCGAGTGCCCCTAACAGTCGCAGTCGAAGTCGCAGTCGGCGTCGGCGTCGCTATCGTCGTCGCAGCGTGGGCAATGCCACACCCGTTTTTTAGCATTTTGTTGCCCGCATATCTTGCGCCTGCATCAGACGAACGCGCGATGCACTTTCAAATATGTTTGGCCCAGACCAGACCAGCCCTCCGCCTCCTGCCAGCCCTCTCTCTATCTCTCTCCGCCACTGATCCATCTATCAGCAGCTGCTGCCCGTATCCCTATTTCTTAAGTGTGGCTAAACAACCTTGGGGCAGGCGGTGCTCAAGCCTGAGCCTGGCCACATCCTCAGTTCAGTTCAGGCTAGCATGTGATATCAACTTGTTATGCAATAAATTTCCGGTTCTAAGCCACAATAGCAGCGTGCACACACACACACACATAAATAGCTTTGGCCAGCGGCAGGCAATCAGCCAGCCGCGTACCTGGTCCAGCGCCTTTCTCTGCGCCTCTTTTTTCCGGCCAGTTTTATTTTATTCAGCCGTTTTAGTTTTTTTTCGGTTTCGATTTGCACTTTTGGCATGAAATTCGCAGCGCTGGCCACTAAATTGAACGCTGCTGCCACTGCCACTGCCACTGCCTCTGCCACATGCAACACCTGTGGCACATCCCGGTCAGGCCACATTGTCCATGACAAGCAGCCAGGCAGCCAGTCAGCCCGTTTCTGTTTCTCTTTCAATCATAATGTGCAGCGCCTGATGCCAGCGACGGGGATGGAATCCAGAGCTGGACTCGTTTTTAAGTGGGTGTCAACTTTACAAATTAGTAACGGCATTTAATAGCATACACATATGAAAAGACATAGCGTGAGAGGGAGTGGGAGGGATAGAGAGAGAGAGAAAGGTAGAGCTGTATCTAACAAAACAAGTTTGTGTTCTAAGTCATTTGTTTTTCGTGCAATTTCTTTGGAATTATTTGTTAGATTATATATGGAAATATTATAATATGCAATATTTAACTAAATTATTTACTAAATTGAGGTTTATAAAATCATTTTATTTGAGAATATCAAAAGAAAATATAAGCTACGGAATAGTATAACGATTTCACAAGGGAAGAATAAGTTCGAATGGTGTATAAGGTATAATATATTGATTTAGATATTAAATTTAACTTCATTGCAATATTTGCTGCATTCAGGCCATATAGGAAGCAGCTGGTAGCTATAAATAAAAGGATAATGAGCGGATGCATTCGTGTCGTAGCCAAAGGCCCCGCCTTGATCTTATACGAATCACGCCACATCCCTGAATAACATTAATTAGTATATTCACTAACATTGCCCTAACATACATCATATTATCTTATAGGCAGCATAATCAGCCACATCCCTGACTAACTATTATTAATATATTAACTAACATTGCTCTAACACGTATCATCAAATTATATTATTATGGTCCGCAATGGTTTGCTGGAGGTGCTAGAGCCAGGTGGCAGATGGGAGCCGCAGCCATTGGCGTCCACAGCCTGTGGCAATGTCACAGCCTTGGCTCAGTTTCGGTCGCTGTCAATGCTAATGCGATTTGCCAGTCATTATCCAGCAGAGGCGCTGGCCTTCCAGCCTCCGCTCGGCTTCGTGCAGCCTGCAACTGGAATTTCGCATTTAATTTGCACTGGATTCTTACCACTTACCTGGGATATGCATGTGGTCCAGGTGGCGGAGCAGAGCATTTAGCTGCATCAGCGAGAGATCGCTTCGTGCTGTTAGCTTCGCTCACGCTTTTCTGCCATCTATTCACTCCTTTTTCTTTTTTTAATTATAACTTTTAATATTTTCACACACACACACACTCACACGCACACACAGAGGCAGAGTCGGGCATGATTTTGCTGCATGCAGCTGGCAGCTGGCAGCTCGTTCAGGTGTTGCGGCTGCGCCTGCGCCTGAGCCTGCGCCTTGACATGTTTTGCGATGCTCCATTGTTCGATAGCAATTATTGCAATGCACTTCTATTGCGTTGCGAAACGGGGCAATGGAACTGGGACTCGGCGTGTCTATAGGCGAAACACACGCAAAGTCATGCGCAAACACACATAGAGAAAGAGAGAGAGGGGGGCATAGAGTTTATGGCAGGTGCTTCAAGCTGAACGCTTGCACGTTGCGCATCTTTAAACTGCGATGATTGAAAATTGCATAATTGCAGCAAGCAGATAAACGCACACAGTGAGAGAGAAAGAGAGAGAGAGAGAGAGAGAGAGAGAGAGAGAGAGAGGGTTAGACACTGCGCACATTCACAAATGCACTCATTCACTTAGACACTCGCGTGTTGTGACAACAAATTGCAAAAATATGAAAAGGCCTCCATTTCCGCCGCCAATCGAGTGGACAGTCGGCCAACGGGGTGAACAGATTGCAACGCCAAAGGTGTAAGGCCCAGACATCCGTCTGCACACACACACACTTACACACACACTCAATCGCACGAGAGCCATGAATGCGACTAGAACAGTTTGCATGTTCGATACGAGTCAGGCCTCGAGTTTCGAGTGTTGGCTAAATGCAAAAAAGAAAACAAAGAAAGGAGAATAGCTAAACAGAAAGAGATGCCAGCAAGAGTGAGCGAGAGAGCCAGCAAAAGGAAGTGAGTTAGCTGGAAAGTCAGCTGCATGTGAGGGTTTTTCTTCGAAACTTTCAAAGATTTCTATTCAAATTCCAATTTTCAGTAAATGCCAAGCAGTGTTGGCTAACACTTGAATATCAGTTCGGTAGTGCTGAGTAAATTGCCAATATTTAGGTCATATTTTAAAATAATCAAAGCTTCAGCCTACATCAAGACATCAACTAGTGTTCCGATTCCACATTCCTATGACGGCTATCAGCTGCTACCTGCATGCCCATAAATCTCTATCCACTCTTCACACTCTCTCACTTCAATAAACTCATCGAGATGAAAGACACCAACAACAACAACAATAAATCGAATCTCTGATTCGATCTGATTGACACGAATAGCTCGAGGGGTCGGCTAACTGCGCTTCTCATAATTACATATTGATATTTCTATTTATATTTATAGAGCCGTGATAGAGCCGTCGCTTAGACTAATTAAAACTGTAACTCCTCTGGCGTTTACATATATACATATATGTATGTATGTATGCATGTATTGATGTCTATTTGGTCTCTCGCCTTTTCATCAATGAAGAAAAGATTAGAAAAGAAAAGGCAAACAAAAAAAATGCCGTTGAAGCTTGCAAATTTCGTTTCTTTGTTCAAAATATATTTTTGGAGAGCCGTCTCTCATTTCATTTTAATTGAGTTAATTGCATATTATTACTTTCACTGCTTTGTTCTATTCGCTTTGTCACTGTTAGTTTTTTTTTCGGTTGAGCATCTAATTTACCGTTTCTTCTTTCGCTAGTTTGTGTATTGTTTCATGGTATTTTTTATATGAACAATTATAATGATTCATTTATGTTTGATTCCTCTTCGTTTCTTCATCTCTTTTGCGGCTCTTTTTAACTTTTGTTCGTAAGCTTTTCTTTTTGATTGGACTAACGGAGTGACCTTTGACGGCTTTTCTTTTCGCCTCCTCTTTGCTTTGTTTCTTCTAACGCTCGTCTAATGTTGCTCATGTGTTGCTGGTGCTGTTGCTGTCGCTCTGCTTCTGCTTCTGCCTCGTCTTCATCTTCGACTTTACCTTCTTTCAGTACTAACTTGCAACTGGCCGTGGCATTCACTTGCTCAGCTGCCTCGTAATTAGAGGCCATACGCGAGGAGGAAGTAAACGTGCCTAATGATAACCTTTAGCTTGTTGCCTGCTGCTCAGCCACAGGGCGTCCAAGCTCACAGAGAAAGAGAAAGACAGTGAGAGGGAGAGAGAGGGGGAGAAGGAGGGGGAGGGGGAGAGAGCGCGGTAGGGACAGGCCAAACGTAGTGAGCGCCGGTTCCCAACCTCCCCCAGAACATGGCCATTGCCATTGCCATTGCCATTGGGGGGCAAGCGTACAATTTTCTTGATTGCCGGTTACCCGGCTCTACATCATCCATCTAACTAAGTACGCGCCACTGACCAGGCCGAGCAGCAGCTAACTGAGCCAACAGCAGATTGGGATGAGTACACTCAAGCAGCCATACTCCGAGCTCTGTCCAAGATCGTGGCAATACGAAAACCCACACCCATTCCCATTCCCATTCCCATTCCCATACTTGCGTTCACAAGCCAACGCAACGCATATTGCACTCATATTTTACTTCTTATACCCTGTACTGAATCGAGAAGGGATATTATATACAAAGTGAGCATACATAGCTAAAGTTTTATCTATATTAGGAGCTAGGTTGCCTGAAAGCGATGATTCCATGCCTAGATACATTCATTTAAGCGAAATCGATAAATATCGATTCTGGGTTGAGATAGTTTCTAGCTGCCTGGTGCATCCACCAATACAATAAGTATCGAATACCGTTTGAATTCTAGTTACCTAGAGTTTGAACATATAGATTTGATACCACTTTATATTTTGGTAAATGGATAACTTCCAATTGAGTTAGATCTAATTAACCTCAATTAATCAGACAAATCGGTATATCTGTCGATTGATTGAACTTATTCCTTGAGATATCGCCCTCATATCATCACGCTGTATTAACATCAGAGCTTGCTACAGGGTATCTGCAGATCGTGTATGCTGGCCATTAGCACATTCGCTTGTTGTTTTTATCAGCGTTAGTTGCATTCGCACTGATTGAACGCTCCGGGTTCTGGTCAACGCCCACCAGTGCGTCAATGTGGTGCGAGCACCGTCACAGCCCAAACACTGGGAGCATTTCGGTGGTGCTGCTGCGTGGCGCCACATATGCACATACATACATACATACATACATATGTACATATGCATGTGAGATGTTGCAATGGCAGCAGCTGCCGTTTCCTGCCAGCTAGAGGCGACATTTAGCAGCTGATTCGAGCTACCAGTGCCAAGTGGCAACAGCAACAACAACATCAATTGCAATTACAGCCAACAGCAATTGCAGCAGAAATGTGGCAGCCGCATTGTCGGTTGCAAGTCAAATTAGATGTGAGCTGCGCTTAAGCCAAGGACGCCCCAAAAATAAACTCAATTCGGGCTATAAATAAACCAAATCGTGAACAGCACTTGCCATTTACTATTTACCACTTGCCACTTGCCACTTGCCAGTTGCCAGTTGGCTAGTTGGCTAGCAGGCAACGCGGTGGCAATGACGTCAAATGCGCAACGCATGCGCTCTGCATTTTATCTGGGCAAGCAGATCGCTCGACTGTGGCCATGTAATTGGCTCCCTGTGCACTGCTGCAATTCAAACGCATTTCATTCTCAGCCGCAGCTGCTGCAGATGGGATTCTCATGCAGATTGCCAATTGTACAACACGAACTAGCAGCAGGCAAAAAAAGCAAAATAATAAAAAACAGCAACAGAGCTAAAAAAGAGGCGACTCCCTACGATGCTGCTGTTGCTGTTGTTGCTCTTGTTGTTGCTGCAGTTCTTGTTGCTGTTCTAGTTGTTGTTCTTATGGCTGTTGCTGCTGCTGCAGCTCTTGTTGCTGCTGTTGTTGTCGCTGTTTTTCTTTTAGCTGCTGCTGCTGTCGCTTTGGCTGAGAACACGCTACACATTCCGCGACCTCTGCTTGCCACCTATTTCATACATTTGTTGCTGCTGCTCCTGCTGATGCTGGTGCTGCTGTTGTCGTTGTCGTTGTCGTTGTCAATGTTGCTCATGTTTGCCATGTTGCTGCTGCTGCGACTGCTGCTGCAATTGGACACGGCGGCAACGATTGCTCGCATTCGTTGCGCGCGCTCCCTGAGTTAATATTGTTTGTAATAGCCACGTTCCCTACGCTGTAATCAGTCGAGAGACCCGCGTCCAGCTGCCCGCCTCGCCTGGCCCCGGCAATAAAATAAATGCAGTCGTATAAATAATTGCGCTTGGCTGGCTGCCCACTTGCCTGGGACAGTTCAAAGCAAACAAATTGAATTGAATATGTTAATATAATTGCATGGCCCATGCCGTCCGTCCGTCCGTCCGTCCCAGGGGAGCCAGGGTGCCCCATCATTGGGGGCGTTTAAGAAACCATAAATTGAATGGCCAAATGATTGCTTGAAACGCAACGCCGGCTGCTCATCGGCATTGCTATCGCTAATCGTTATCGACACTCTGCTAACAATATCGTTTTGCACACAAATATGGCAACGCTGTCAATGGACTTCCGCATTTCCATTTGCGGCACTCGAATGCAAATGAATACATTGCGCTGATGAGCTGAAATAGTCTTGAATAACAAGTGAATTAAACAGCATTTTATGCTCCATAAACAATATGAGTGCGAGCCATGCCTTGATGGAGCTACTCCACAGAGCTGCAGTGGGTGCCTGGAAAGACTTTTTCCCCATTTGAAGTTTTATGTTTGCTTTGATCTAAAGCCGGTATTCCGGTATTCCTCCATGCATAAAAAAAAGATCATATATGCATGATCTTACCTTGGAACTCATCTTACTAGATTCTTAGATATGGATAACTTCAGATATGATTCTTTTTTTTTAATACTAGAAAAGCCTAGTCATAAGTATTGCAAATGGAACCAACAAAAGGCAGCTTAACTACATTTAGACACAGTTAGATAAAAAGTTAGTTAGGGCTTTGACTCACGGCTCTCGACAGATAATACCCCAATGTACTTGCAGTCAATTGACAGGTCCGCTTGATTGATTCAACAGGCCAGTGAGGGAACGAGCGAATGAATGGTGGTGATAATCGTGTGAGTGCGCACTTGAATCATTCATGCACTCGAGTCGTGAATTCGTTTGCGCCATTAATGCGAATGAGTTGGCAAGTTGGCAGCTGGCGTTGGCAGGGCTTTCGCTTTTCAGTGAGCCCGCTTCGCCAGCCAGGTCAATGTGCGCGCCCCCGCATCTGCCCCATTTGTGGGGGTCAGCCGCAAAAAGCAATTTGCAGCACGCTCGACTGGAAGCCGCAGGAATGTCAGGCCCCAGTTTTTCTTCCAACTTTCGAGCATTAGAATTCGCTAAACCGCAAATTGTCGATAAGAGAAAGAGAAAGAGAATGAGAGAGAGAGAGAAGGAGCGGTGGGGTGGGGAGAGCTGGATGAGCGTACAAGTGGAACGCCGCTCCATGCCATTTGTAATTTCCGTCCGGGCAGCTCATTAAACGCTTTGCGAATGCAGGCAACGAACTGAAGACAAAAGTCTTGGCCGTTTGTTCTTATTGGTTCGCTGATTCGCGACTCGGTTAAGCGTGTAATGGAGCGGATGTATAGCATGGCTGTCAACACTCGCCGCCACCAAACGCCACCTGGCGGCCAAGAGAGATCCACTAGCCACGACTAATCGGCGTTTCTTCTTTTCCAATTCTTTCACTTGCAGATGCAAACCGCAGCAAGCAACAGCAGCAGCAGCAGCCGGAGTCGAGGCAGCAAAACACACAGAACGATCTCTAACGGGATGCTGCTCCTCGCGCTGGGACTGGCCGTGCTGATGGCTCTGCCCGGCCAGGCCGCGGCACGCATGGCCTTCGAGAAGCTGACAGACTACGATTTCGCCGGCACCACGTACTACAGCGTCAAGAATCTGTCGCTGTACGAGTGCCAGGGCTGGTGCCGCGAGGAGGCCGACTGCCAGGCGGCCGCCTTTAGCTTTGTTGTGAACCCATTGTCGCCGTCGCAGGAGACGCACTGCCAGCTGCAGAACGACTCGTCGGCAGCCAATCCTTCCGCAGCGCCCCAGCGCTCCGCCAACATGTACTACATGGTGAAGCTGCAGCTGCGCAGCGAGAACGTTTGCCACCGCCCGTGGTCGTTCGAGCGCGTGCCCAACAAGATCATCCGCGGCCTGGACAACGCCCTCATCTATACCAGCACCAAGGAGGCCTGTCTCTCCGCCTGCTTGAACGAGAAGCGCTTCATTTGCCGCTCCGTCGAATACGACTACAACAACATGAAGTGTGTGCTCAGCGACTCAGATCGCCGCAGCTCGGGTCAGTTCGTCCAGCTGGTGGATGCCCAGGGCACGGACTACTTTGAGAATCTGTGCCTGAAGCCCGCCCAGGCCTGCAAGAACACGCGCTCCTTTGCCAACGCACGCATGGGCGTCTCCGAGGAGAAGGTGGCCCAATACGTCGGTCTGCACTACTACACGGACAAGGAGCTGCAGGTGACCTCCGAGTCGGCCTGCCGTCTGGCCTGCGAAATCGAGTCGGAATTCCTGTGCCGCTCCTTCCTCTACCTGGGCCAGCCCCAGGGCGCCCAGTACAACTGCCGTCTCTATCACCTGGACCACAAGACCCTGCCCGACGGTCCATCCACCTATCTGAATCACGAGCGCCCCCTGATCGATCACGGCGAGCCCATTGGCCAGTACTTTGAGAATCAGTGCGAGAAGTCGGCAGCAAGCGCTGGCGCTGGCTCTGGCAGCACTCCACCCGGCACGCTGGACAAGATCGACACTCTGCCCGTCAGCCTGGACACCATCGAGGACCCCAACCTGACCAACATGACGCGCAACGATGTCAACTGCGACAAGACCGGCACCTGCTACGATGGTGGGTGATCCTAGCTACACCAAATGGAGCCAGGCTCTAATTGAATCTCTCTCTTCTCTCTCTCTTTGGGTACCTCCTCCCACCCTTAGTTTCCGTGCACTGCAAGGACACCCGCATTGCCGTGCAGGTGCGCACCAACAAGCCATTCAACGGACGCATCTACGCTCTGGGCCGTTCGGAGACTTGCAACATCGATGTGATCAACTCAGATGCCTTCCGCCTCGATCTTACCATGATTGGACAGGACTGTAACACACAGAGCGTGGTAAGTGGAGGAGTTCAGTTAACGAATCGAGACAGCTGCCTGCAATAACTTCATGAATGTGCTCCCTAGACCGGCGTCTACTCGAACACGGTGGTGCTGCAGCACCACAGCGTCGTGATGACCAAGGCGGATAAGATCTACAAGGTGAAGTGCACATACGACATGAGCTCCAAGAACATTACCTTCGGCATGATGCCCATCCGCGATCCCGACATGATTCACATCAACTCATCGCCCGAGGCGCCCCCACCAAGGATTCGCATCCTGGACACACGCCAGCGCGAGGTGGAAACTGTGCGCATTGGAGATCGTCTCAACTTCCGCATCGAAATACCAGAAGACAGTGAGTACATCAGCTTGGCTGTGCCTAGCAGTCTAGATCTCATTGCTAATGTTGCCTCTCTCGTTCTCAGCTCCCTATGGCATCTTCGCTCGCAGCTGTGTTGCCATGGCCAAGGATGCACGCACCAGCTTCAAGATCATCGACGACGATGGCTGCCCCACAGATCCCACCATCTTCCCCGGCTTCACCGCCGATGGCAATGCGCTGCAGTCGACCTATGAGGCATTCCGCTTCACCGAGAGCTACGGCGTCATCTTCCAGTGCAACGTCAAGTACTGTCTGGGTCCCTGCGAGCCGGCCGTGTGCGAATGGAACATGGAATCGTTTGAGTCTCTAGGAAGGAGGCGTCGTCGTTCGATCGAGAGGTGAGTATTCAATGAGTGTTAAACAATGCTAGACAATATATAAATATTCATCCCCCTCTTTCTCTCTTCCCCATTAGCAACAACACCAAGAGCGAGGATCATATGAACATTTCTCAGGAGATTTTGGTCTTGGACTTTGGTGATGAGAAGCGTGAATTCTTCAAGGCAGATCCAAGCACGGACTTTGCCAAAGGTAAATAACTGATCTATTACTATATGATATAGAAATTAATTTACATGGGCCTTATCTAAATGGAGTTCTATAATCATATTTGTTTCATGTCTCACCAACTTATTTCTACAATATGCAAGCTTACTTTATGTCATTCTCTTCCTCTAACCTAACCTCAAATACCAATTCTCTTACCATCTTAATCCCAACAATTGGAGACTCTTTTTCTCTTCATTCCTTTCATTCCCATACACAAGAGAGTAACATATTCTAATCATTCCATCTCTTTTCCGCCTACAGACAAGACTGTTACCATCATCGAGCCATGCCCCACGAAGACGTCTGTGCTGGCGTTGGCCGTTACCTGCGCGCTCATGATCCTGCTCTATATCTCCACATTGTTCTGCTACTACATGAAGAAATGGATGCAGCCGCACAAAATCGTAGCATAAGTTAAGGCGGGACACAATTCTTTATGCAATGTGTAGAAGGAGCAGTAAAGAGAGGAAAAAAAGAAAACAAAAACCATACAGAACCCACAAATTGTCACCATTCCATACAGAGATATATACACAAACATACACTACCACACATTCACGCCTACTCTCTCACACGCTATGTCTATTTCTCTCGCCTATGGCACGCTTGTCAGCGCTCAGCGCTCTCTCACGAGAGAGAAACCGGCAACGAGAGCAACAGTGCAGTTAATTAGGAAACGGAGCCTTAGCTTCGGCTTGCAATGGAAAACAATTTAAAAAGAAGAAAAACGAAAAAACAAAATAGTGAGAAATTGAGAACAATGAGGATAAAGAAAGTCTCCACAAACACACACACACACATATATACACATAGAGCAGCTGCCTGGCAAGCGTATATTTTTTGTTTTTTTTTTTTTTTGTGAGCATTAATAACTATATATACAATTTATTTATTTATATTTATTTAGATTTAGAACGTGAGTTAATTTGCAGCAGACTGGCTAGGCGAATGTGCCAGCCTTAGCCTATTTTTTTATATAAACTTATTTTCTAACGTTTAGTAGACAAAACAGAAAGCGAATTGCACATTTACATTTAAATGCGAATATTAATTTAACAAATTTTTCAAATGAAAAAAGAAATGAACGCGAAGGAGGAACTGCGAGCGCGTACTTTCTATAAAGTTATGAAAGAGACGCTGAATCGTAAAGCCAAGTAGCACCACGAGCACGTGACAGAGACAGGGACAGAGGTATGGAGTGAGCTTTAAGCTCTAACGATCGTTCGCTTTTATAACTTGTATAGAGACTGCGGCCGCAGATGCACATACTCACACACATATACACAGACACACACCCACTCATGCAAGTCCTACTAATTTCCCATACACACACACACAAATACAAACGCATACACACACGCACATACTCACATTTATTTAATATAACAATATAAAATAAAAAACAAAAAAAATATATATTAAAAAAATGAGAAGAAAGTTTAAGAAGCAATTAAAGGCAATAAAACAGCAATAACAAAAAAATGAGAAACAATAAAAACGAGCGATCAGAAATGAAGCAAAAATAACTAATTTCATAGTTTGTACAATGAAATTGTGCTTAATTGTATTGCATTTATTTAATTTAAATCTATTTATGATAATAAAGAATGATAATACAAACGAAAATGCGTCATCTCTGCCTTGAAAGTTGAGTATCCTCAGATGCTCAAAACTTGTTTAATATTTCATTTTAATTTTATACATATGTCCAATTGGACTTTTCCCAATTCCAATGCACAGCAAAAATGAATTTCCCATTAAAGAAAAAACAGTGTTTTATTGAAGTTTTTAATTTATTTTTTTAAACCAATGGTTCGTATTGAGTAAGCGTTAGTGACAAAAAAAAAGAGAAATACTTGATGAAGTTAAGATATTTTGTTTAGCATTTGACTCTTGTAGCAGCGCCTGCAGTTAGTTCGATAAGTTATCGAATCGGCGATAACGACAATTCATACTTATTTGAGTTCTGGTTGTTGCGGGTGCGTATGCTGATTTGTTTGTTTGATTTCTTTTGAGAGTGCATGTGTGTGTGTGTGTGTGTGTGTGTAGTTTAAGTTAGCCTGGTTAATATTAAATGAAACTCAGAGAGGCGACACCAGCTAATCAGCACTAGCCCTTGAGACTGGTCATGCCCGCACGCATCACCTCGTCAACGAGCAGCAAATTGCTGGCAATGATGGAGCAGGAGTTGAGGATCTGCTTCTTGACAATGTAATTGTCATAAACGCCGAGGTCAGAGGGTTTCATGGGCTCGCCAGTGGACAGGTCAATGCCGACCAGCTCCGGGCTGAGTCTATCCTCAACCGTCAGCTTAACAATGGTGTCCTGAGCATCGTAGCCGCTGTTGACAGCCAGTGTCTTTGGAATGACCAGCAATGCATCGGCGAACGCCTGAACGGCCAGACGGGCCTTGCCCTTAACACTGTCCTTATACTTAACCAGCTCGTTGTAGGCGCGCACCTCGAAGGCGCCAGCGCCAGGCACCAGGGCCTTGTCGCCAATGGTATTGTTGATGGCGCGCAGACCATCACGAATGGCGTCCTTGATCTGGGTAATGGTGTGCTTGTTGGGGCCCTTGATCAAAATTGTCACCGACAACGGATTCTTGCAGTCCTCCACGAAAGTGTATTTGTTCTCGCCGAGAACATGCTCGTACACGGAGCCAGCATAGCCCAGATGCTCCTCCTGCAGATCATCGAACGAGTTCATGGCAGTGCCACCGCAGGCAAGAGCCAGACGCTCCATGTTGCGGCGCTTAGCGCGACGCAGAGCCAGAATGCCCTCCTTGGCCAGAGCGTCCAGCGAAATGGGATCAATGCCCTTCTGGTTGATCAAGACGAAACTTTTGTTGGTGCCATCGCACACGGCACGCTTCAACTGGATGACCTTCTTCACGCGTTGGTCAATGAACTCACGCTCGGCACGCACAAAGGCCTCACGCTCCGCGGCCGTTTTGTAGAAGAAACCCGAGTTCACCTCGGCCTTCTCGTACTCCAGCGAGACGTTGGCAGTCAGGATGTAGGCGTTCTCCAGGCGCTTGGGCATATCGGGATGACGTGCTCCATGATCCATGACCAAACCGCGCACCAGCTGTGTGTCCGTGTCGGTCTTATGCTGCATCTCCATCAGCTCGACCATGTGCAGATCGATGGGTACCTTCTTATCGTTGGAAATTGTCAGCACTGCATCAACGCAAACCTCCGTCAGCAGGTCTGCAAGCAGCGGATGCACCTTGGTTCTTAAACTAGTGTTGGCAATCTCCATCAGATTCTTTTTGTTGATATCGACTGGCACCTTGACATTCTCGAGCACTTCCAGCGCCTTGTCGCGTGCCTTCTCAAAGCCCTCTGCCATGATGCGTGGATGCAAGCCCTCCGACAAATAAATGTCGGCCTGTTTCAGCAACTCGCCGATTAACATCACCGTGGTGGTGGTTCCATCGCCTGTGGAATCATCCTGTGCTGTACTCGCACGTGCAATCATCGATGCAGTCGGATGTTGGATTTGCATATCATGCAGCAGAACGTTGCCATCCTTAGTGATCTTAATGTCTCCAGCGCCGGAGACCAGCCTGCAAGAAATTATTAATTTAAGCAGAATTAAGATAGGTTTAAGGCTCATACCGATCAATAATATATATAATTTATAGATTTAGCATGTATCCTTATGTGCATTACCCATTCACTGACAAGTTTTGATAATAAATATTATCTAGTTATCGATATTTATCTATCATCATGTGCGAATGTTCGAGAATCCAAACAAATTATGACTCCATATGTTTGTGTGGGCTCGCATATGTATTAGTGCATATGTGTGCGTGAGAGCGCGTGAGGTATGACACTGACAAAAAAAGCTGTATGAGCATGTCGATTTGCAGACGCTCAGAAAGCAAATTTTGTTTGAAAATGTAACATACCGAATGTTTAAGCATAGGTTTCATTTAACATATTATTTTAAGCAATAGCATGTAAGTTTTAGCACTTGCATTTGTAGGCTAAATACGATATGGCTGTCTCAGTCACTCGATGACGCATGCCGCTATTCGAAAGCAACAAGAACGATTTTAACCTCACTCGAGTAGCGGCCGCACAGATGTCCGAAAAAGTTTGTTAATTACAATGCTGGTTTTGTGTAAAAGCTGAATGCACTCCGCATGTGCTAGATGCATGCTTTAAATTCATATTTAAGTTAATATACTTACATTTTAACTGTGCCTTTCGGTCCCAAATTGGTTCGCATTACATCCTGCAGACCTTTGGCGGCGCTGATGTTAATTGCCAAAGCTTGTGCGGCACGCGCAAATTCAGCCTTTGGGTTCAACAAGCTGATGGAAGCCATTTCTGTAGTTCAATTACTAACAAATATTAAATTGAGAAAATTAAATGCAAGTGCAACAAACACGCCGGACCAGTTGTTGAAGAAGAATCACAGAGATGTCGATTTTACTATCACTGTGAGTAATTGTTACAGACAATCGAGTACTTATGGCGCTATCGATATCAAAACTATAGGATAGTATGCTGCTCGCACAATATGGCAATGAATTGTATATTTCGTGTACCAAATGCGTTTGATTAGGCAACTCAAATGAATGTATCTTATACATTTTAATTAAATTTTTTTTTTTTTTCAAGCTTGAGTATGATTAATTACATTAACTATTGTTGCTGTATGTACAATGATTTCAGATGGATAATATCGATATAATTGGTAGGGCTGTCCAGTGAACCCTGCCATTCAGTAATGAAAACTAGCAAGTGGACAGCGCTAAATAAAAACATGTTTGCTTTTCTAGTTGTCCGAAAATTCTGTAATAACATTATATAGTCAAAATCTAAATTATGTGTTCTGCATGGAGAGTAAAAATGTTTTGCGCGTTATTTGCTTCCGCTTATTAATTGAAATGGCCAGTTTATAAATCTGATGTATTTAGTGGGCCACATTCTGCCATATTATAAACAAATCTTTGGTGTGACAAATATACATACATACATATACATAGGTTTAAATGTTTGTTAAACCATTTGGCTAGCATAATAATAAGACTCCGATACCGATAACGATATACACACACCAATACATAGCACGCATCTCTAAACGAAACTAATTCGGCGACAATTTTTTTTTTAGTTGAAAGAAATTAACACAAAAAATTAAATCAGTGCAGTGCTCCCACATATCCAGCGTGGAACGGGACGCCAAAAAACTAGAAAAGATACTGTTCGAGGTGGAATAAACAAACTCGTGTGGGGCACGATGAGTGTGTTGGCATATCCACGTAAAAATGATGAGGAAATTTTTCGTCAATGCACAAAGGATTGTGGCGTTGTGACGGCCACCGAGGACTTTCAATCGTTCGCCTTGTGCTGCATTTTCTGCAGCGAAAAGTTTCTCTACTTCGATGCATTTATTGGCCACATGCAAACAGTGCACATGGAGGACGCGCAACGCTCCATGGAGGGCTCTGGCTCCGCCACGGGAGCCAGCATGTCCTACCCCATGAGCCAGCCCATGTCGCTGGGCGTAGCCGATGACGATGATGAGGGAGTGCCGCACGACTACGCAAACAATGGCATGCACCAATTTGATGAGATCGAAGACTTGACCGACGCAGACACTGCCTTGCTGGAGCCCCAAATGGTGATTAAACAGGAGATGCATGAGCTGGACAGCAGCAACGGAGACGACGCCGAAGACATCGACGACGAGGAGGAAGAGCACGCCAACAACCTCCCAGTGCCCGACGATAATGACAACGACGATGTCGATGATGAGAGCGAAGCAATACTGCCCGAAAACGATGTGCCCACACCCAGCGCCAGACCTCGCATAAAGCTGAGGGGACCACCGCCACAGCCAGCCCGGCACAGGGTCTCCAGAATACATGTCAAAAGCGAGCCCCTGCCCATCGAGGGCGATGAGTCCATGGACGAGTACGGCGAAAACGAGGCCGAGAGCTATGCGGACGACAATTCCGGCGAGTATCAAGACTACAGCAGCAGCAGCTACAATGCGCAAGGCACCAATCCGCTGGCTGGCGAGTCCGATTTCCTCAGCTACGATGAAATGGTTGAGGAGTCTTTAATTGGTGTAAGTCCTGTGCAGCTCATGCACTGAATCTATGCTCTTATCCTTGTTCAATTTGTGATACCAATTGCAGCGGGATCGTGAGCTGACCATGCACATCAAGGATCGCAAGATGATACAATTCCTGATACACTCATACAAGCGGAATCCATTCCTTTGGGATCACAGTCACGCCCAGTTCCGGGATCGCGTGAAGCGTGCCCGCTTCCTGGACTGGATTGTGCTCGAGTTCAAGAACCGCTTCAACATCTCCCTGGCCAAGGATGCCATCACACGCAAATGGGACAATTTGCGCACCGTCTACAAGCGGGAATGCAATCGAATGGCACTCGAAAAGACGAATATCAGCACGCTGTGGTACTTCAAGGAACTCCATTTCCTCAACGAGGTCTATAGCTATAACTCGAAAATGTCCGATGCTGTTGTGAAGGTGAGTCCATCTATTAAATATATATATATATACATATATGGAGTATATATATGTACGTGTAATTCAATACTCCACGGCTGGTCTATATTCGCTACTGGGAACTGATATCTAACACAATACAAATGATAACAACATAAACAAAGCTGATTTGAATCAAGCGATCGGTTACACTCAGAATTTCATTTATACTGACTAAGAAACATTTCAGGTTTCCCAGCTAATTATAATATAAAGTGTATCGATTACTGCATACATTTGAAATATTTTCATCATAATGTCTCTGAACATGGTGAATAACTGTTCACAGAATTTTTGATTTCACACAGCTCAGATCTATGCAAATTTGTTGGTGCTTAAGTTAACTTGATTTTATTGCTCAGTCTTTGTCACAAATCATCTTTTGTATTTCTAGCCAATTTTTATATAGAAATATGATTCATATTTGTTTTCTTTTTTTTTCAAATAAACAAATATTGTGCCCCATTATAAACCAGTTTTCGACCGGTTTATAATATTTTCATATACTAGATAAATAAATTATATAATGTTATGCAATAAACTATATTAATAGGGACACAGATAGATATAAAAACGATTTATGTATATTACCTGAATATGTTTCGAGTGCAATGTAGTTTTATAAAAAAGGATTACATGGACAATAGGCTTATTTAAATTGATCAGATAAATTTGATAAAACTCTAATGAACGTACAAAAATGTAATTTATTAATAAAAATTGTTTGCACTGATATGAGGATATGATATAATATACATAAACTTAATCAAGTTCCCATGATTTTTCTCAAATTGTATTAATAGAACTGTTTATAAATAATATATAATATATATTTATAAATATATCGGATTTAGGGGCTATTTTTATTTTTATTATGCCTATAAACAAACTTATAACTGATCTGAGTTTTTAAATAACGTCAATTTATTTTTTAATGTAAAAATCGTAATAAAAGCGATTGTAAAAATTAAATTAATGTGATGCTTTTACTTTGTAATTAAATAATATTTTTTTTATTTGTATAATTGTTATCTATTAAATTAAATATTACCATTTTTTGCTAGTTCAATTTTCGTAGGATAATCAGTTAACTAATTGTGTATTCGTTCGCAGGAAACGTCATACCGGCGTCGCTTCTCGGCCATTTGGAACGATACGTCGACGGCGAAGCTGTTGGTGATGGTGAAGCGTTATCAGTGCTTTTACAATCGGTTCGATCCGGACTATCGGAGCAAGGAGCGCCGGGGCGAGGGACTGCAGCAGATGGCAATGGAACTGCAGCAGCTCATCGATGTGACCACCATACAGATATCAAAGCGAATCTCGCAGCTGCGCTTCGACTACTCCAAGCAGAAGAGCGAGCGTTTGAATGCGGAGCGAATGGGTCGTAAATTCATACCGAACTATATCTACTACGATCAGATGAGTTTCATGGACGATGACATACCGCCATTCAAGTGCCAGCATTGCGGCGAAATTGTGCAAACGCTGCGCGAACTGGATCTCCACATGCTCAGCCATCAGCCGAGCCTGGGCGGCGGCTACTACTGCAACGTGTGCAACATTCAGTTCAACAATGCGGACGAGTTCGAGAATCACAAGCAATTGCATCTGGGCGCCGGGCACGAGGTCAAATATAACTGCGAACTGTGCACGGCCAGCTTTCGGGAGAAGTCCAACTACGACGAGCATTTGCGCCGCCACAACGATGAGCTCTTCCTGCCAACGTTGGCTCTGAACCACAGCATCCTGGACAGCGCCAGTGGGGACGTGGACGGCGGCGACGGGCCATCTATTGTGGGGGCCGGCGAGGAGGAGGATATGTTTCCGCCGGACGGCCCGAAGCCGTTCGCCTGTGAGGTATGCCATCGCACCTTCGCCTCGCCGGGCCATCTCAATGCGCATCGCATTGTGCATCAGGATGAGCGCGAGCGATGCTACAAGTGCGACTATCCGCAGTGCAGCAAATCGTTTGTGTCCCGCCACAGTCTGTTCGACCATCTGAAGCAGCACTACAGCAACGAGGAGTTCAAGTGCGACATCTGCGGCAAGATCTTCAAGTCCACCAAGAATCTGCAGAACCACAAGCAGATCCACGACAAAGTCAAGCGCTACGTCTGCCAGATATGCGGCTCGGCATTCGCCCAGGCTGCTGGCCTCTACCTGCACAAGCGACGTCACAATCGTCCCAATGGCACCACCGGCGCCGTTGGCGGTCGATCCAGCCGCACCACGCTGTGAGCGATCCGTTCCAGACCCAAGCGGTTATCCTGATATGTGTTTTGCCTCAGATCAAGCACAAGCACGAACATACATACACACACACACAAGCACATACATACAAATTATTTCTAAATTATTGCAATGTCCTCCAATGCCAATGTGCGGCAGCTATTTTAAAATCGTTTTTTTTTTTTCTTTGGAATAATGTATTAAATTAGTTTAAGTTTTTTTTATGATTGTAGAAAAGCGATTATTTTTAATAATTGTATTGATTATTAGTTATTTCAGTTAATTATTTAGTGCCCCCCTCCTTTCCCTTAGCAACTTTTTGGCGCTTCCTCTGAACGAAGCGCTTTTCACAATTGTACTTAAACTAAACAAGTATTGCAAATTGTCCGCAACTAAGCCAAGAACTTTAATACATCTAAGACATATACTATATATACATAGACATATATATACACATACATACATATATTTAGATATCTGCCGTCTTGCTCGCACGGCAGCCGAAATGCTCATTTTGGTGGGAATGTCAATGTCGGTGAATCGAATGCGATTTCTGATCATTTGTTAGTTATTTTATATCTGCTTAAAAGACAATTCCAGCAAAATGTGAATGAATATGGTGACTTTAGATCTTCGACGAGGCAACGAGGCGAACACATTCCACACTAGTTAAATGATTAATAAGTGTCAAACAAAAACAAGAAAACAAAACAGCAACAAGAGAAAACAAAAAACAAGTATTTCATAAAGTATTCTATGTACAATTAAGTATGCATATAATCTATATATTTATTTAAAATGCGCGTGCGAGTTCATAAAATCAAAATAAGAACAAGAAAATCCAACAACAAAAAATCTGTATTAACTGCAGTTGCGCAAGTGCAGGGCCATTTAAATGAAGCAACAATCTAACAAACAAGAAAAAGAAAACAATTCATAAAAGTTTTAAAACAAAAAAGCAAACAAAAAAAAATTGAAAAAAGAATAAAAAGCAACAACAGCAACAATAACAATAACAGTTACTAAGCTCAGCACTATTGCATTAACATAATTCTATTGATAATAATAACAATACATACATCAAACTAGTTTTAGTTAACAAACATAAACGACTGAATCTGAAAAATACATTTACATACACATAATTATACACATACGTTTACATATAGAGATGTAAAAGCGAAAATAAGTAACATGTTGAGAGCCCGCTACGGCTAGCCGTAGCTTCTAAAAATCATATACATACATATTTGCACATGATATATACATATACATATATACACACACAAACATTTAAATAGAATTAATTTCGAATGCAGCTATATACATTATAAACATGAATTTGTTTACCAGCCAAAATGTTTGTGTACCTATCTGTAAAACCAAATCATTTAACATATTTATTTATCATCTGTGGCGTGCAGTCCTCTGGCGGCCGTCTGGCTGCTTCATCTCTATTCAGGGACTTCTTTTTCTGATCTATGAGCAGAAGAAGAAGAAAAACCTCATCACACACGCGCACATGCATCCATCTGTTCACATTCTTACGTACATACATTACATCGATTTGGCATAATAGTTCGTTATTGTCGTTGTATATAGTTTGAGATGTGCATTTATGAACTGCTTGCCGCAGATGCCTCGACGTTGCTGTTATCGATAAGCGACTGCAATCGATTGCATGCGCCAAATCAAAAACGATCAATGCAAAAACTGCAATAACCCTTACACACACACACATAACAAATGCATGCACATACAAGCATAATAACATAACAAATACGTATATAAATAGATATAAATATATATTATGTACTTTTATAAGACAACAACAAGAAATGCATACCTAAATATATAAGTTCATTTAGCACAATTAACAGCAACAAGAAAAAATACAAATGCAAATGTACCAACAGCAGCAGGAGATCAGCAGCAACAGCCGCTAATAGTATAATTAAGTATTTTAATAATAATTGGCTTACTCATATGCTTTAAGAAATAACAGGCGCGGGTGATTAGCGACACCTGCGTATATCAATTAAAACGAAAACAAACATGTTTGTGTTTTCTTTAACAAAACTTGTGAAATAGTTAACAGCAGCTGTAAGAGAGATTTGTACACGAATTGATCCACAATTCGTTTCAGAGGCCGTAACAAAGTGCGCTTCCTTAAGCTATTAAACAACTATAAACAATACAAATACAAATACATATATACCTAACTACTAGCATATTTATAATTACTTACATATACATATATATGTATGTATACATATGTATTTATTGATAAGCAAAGACAAACAACAATTGCAATACAAACGAGAGCAACAAACAAACAAAACAACATTTTAGGCGAGCACACAGAGATTATCAACTCCAACGCCAACTTCTACCACATGTAAATTTCAATAAAAAACTATAAATACAATTATATTTATTATATGATTTATTTTATTTTAACAAATTCAAAAGTATTTCCATTCCCAACAGATGTGCTGGAATCTAAATCAAAGTTTCTCCTAAAAGTCGAGTATTTTGTTACGATTAGGGTATCCTTCAAATGACGTAATCTAATCCAAAAATGAGCAAAGAAGAAGTCTTAACTATGATCTTGATTCCTGGTACCTCGTACCACTACCATTATCTTTATATTCTGATATTTTGCTCTTCGTTTGTGACATGTCGTGGGAATCGGTTTCCCGCTTCCCTCTGTTTTCGAACTTTTTCTTTGAATTTGAAAAATTGCCAAATCAGTGGTTAATACATAGAAATGTCTAATTTGATTGATATTCACATATGTATGTAAATATTCATTAGATTCACAACCCATTCTATGCCATTAGAGCAAACCTTACTGCTCTTTATACGTTCCAAAGACTTCCCTGTTCTCTCTCTCTCTCAATTCTTTTCGCAACGTCTGACCGGCTAATTCTTTTGCGGTATTCCCTTTCATCTAACTATCTCTATAATTATCGATGATACTCTCTGCATCTATATATGTATGTATGTATGTATATTGCTCTGTTTTATTTTATTCTTATGTACATACGCATGTATGTAATTTAACTCGCAATCCTTCTACACAATTCTTTTGTAATAAAATAAGAACATTTTATCTCATTCTTTTCTTTTATCAGTATCTCATTCGCAACTTTTAGTTGTCTTCCTCAAATTTGTTCTGTCTGTCTATTACTATCTCTCTCTCGCTCGCTCTTTCTCTCTCTCTCTCCGTTTTATTTCGTAGGTATGTTCTCATTCACATGAATACCAGCTTGTTTTAATGCTTCCGAACCTCAGCTATCCCTCTCTATTTCTGTGTCTCCCTCGACCAATAGAACTCTTAATTACGCCGAATGCAAATTGCTTATCAGCAATTATCAAGTATCAAAAAGTGCCATTAATTGAGAACCACGCATTTTTATCCGCACTGTCAGCGAATGCGATAAACTTATCAAGCGTGTGGGACAGTGATTTAATTGTGCCAGACGTCGGTGCCTGCACTTGATATTCAGATAAAAAAGAAACACGTTTAAAAGCTGCTACTAACCGCAAAAAGCTTGAAATATTTAAAACTTTGCCATCTCCTTAACCTTAGCGTTTTGCACTCGATTTCATTCAAGATCTGAATTCGCGTTAACAATTAGCGCCTGCTGATAATGCCCAACAATTAACAAATTCGTGCATTCGCGGACTTTGGATTTGTTTTTGCAATGTTACAATTAGCAGCAATCGCCAGCCAGAATTTGAACGAAACCCCGTCAGGCCCCTTGGGCGCAGACGCACGATGACTCGTTTGTCTCGTATTCGGGATTAGACTAGAGATGAGCGCGTGACTGACACGAACACAGATCACAAAATAACGAACTGGGAGATCTGATATGTTGCAATAGTAGGACTAATGATTTATTTATAAATAAAAATATATGATAATAATCATATATTATAATTATAATATATAAACTGAAACATTTATATATTCGTGTTTCGGCTGCGTCAGAGAAATAATTTCGCTCACCACTAATTAGATATGAAAGCAACTACGTAAAATCGCATATACTATATGCGAGTACCTAGAGACTATAAACAGCAATGCGGTGGGCGCGTGCTCTTTTTGTATCTATGCATGTGTGTACGAAAGTATATTTATATTCCAAGGAAATTAGAAATTCTGGTAAACACATTAATCAGAATGTGGGTACATTGGGTCGATCGATTGTCATTCGTCGATCGTCAGATGTCTGAGGCAAAGCAATAGTTAAGATTGTAGTAAATGAAAGACAACAATTTTTGATATTTGTTCAATTTGAGTTACTCATGGCTGGTTTGACCCGCGATAACAAATTATATTTAGCCGTCGGCTCTCATAATGTATACAACAAAACATAACAAGTCAAAAATTTGAGGCTTAAGTTGGTTCTTCGGTTATTTTTCTTCGTCTCCTCCATGTTCAAAAGGTGTTGACGACACGATGACACTGCATCGCTGTCCTGACTAGAACTAGATTAGTTCACCATGCTCATTCACTTTGATGATGCGCACTTTCTCCTGGCGATTCGATAGGATCTCATCGATATTCCAGCTGCCTCCGCTGGCGCTGCTGCTGCCATCTCTATTGGAGAAGAGGCCCAGATTGTCCTTGATCAAGTGATCGACGGCACAGCCATCGCACTGGAGTATGACCACGCCACTGTTGTAGGCCTCCTCGCTAATGGTCTTCGTGTTGCGTGTGTTGCACAGCTTGCAGAGATACACGATCTCCATGCGCCGTTGCATACGCCGGAAGCGTTTCAACGTGGTCGGCGATAAGGAGCCCTTTGGCTTGGCTCCAGTGACACTGCCCGTAATCTCGAACGGCTTAGCCGTAAAGCGACAGGCATCGAGAATGGACCGCGGAATGGATAGCGTCGAACGTTGGGCGTTATTCAGCGGTTTGTCCGCATCGGCTTCGGCATCGGACAGCGCCACTGGTCCCTGTTGTGTGGCATTGAGGATCGCATTCTGTCCATTCTGGCGTAGATAGTTGAGGGTACGCGACGTAAAAATATTGCGCAATGCATTCATTTTACATCGACATATTCACGGTTATGATGGATACGGATATGGATATAGGTTATTCGATGCCAAACACACTGCCGATCCGCGCGTGTGAGTTATTTAGATGATACTAAATTATTATTATCATAAACAAACGACGCAGTTTGCTCTGCCGAGAGCGACCACTGTAGCTACACCACCGCACGCCAATACGCGAGCAAGTGATGATACAACCGATAGTATCGTTAAATCACCGGCCAATAAGTTGATGGTGGAAATGAAGTACGAGCTTAAAAACAGATGAAATCGCATTCAATGGTTCTACAATTCAACTCATTGAGTACTTTACTTTAAAATATTATGAGCTCTGCGTATTTTCAATCATTTGAATACTACATTTATTATTTAATATTTAAACGTATTGATATTAGAATGAAGCGTTGCCAGACAAGCTAAAACACAAATTAGTTTAAAATCTTGGAAATACTATCATTTTCGGTAACAATTTGGTATTTTGACATTCGCGATTTTGGCCGCGCTCTATTTGTGGTCACACTTACGATTCAGTGTACTGAACGGTTGCAAGCTCATAGAAAATAAACAAAAAGAAAGGCATTGTAATCGATTGAACATGGGTGTAACCGTGTTGCAACCATATCCACTCCCAGAGGGCAAGTCTGGAGCCCACATCATGGACCATCTTGGCAAGCGGCTACTCTCGCTGGGCGCATCGCATGCCGGCCAATTTTTGGTTGACTGTGAGACATTCATCTCGACGCCGCAGCACGGGACGCCGGCTCGAGCAGTGCATGTGCTGCACAACTCCGAGTATCCGGCTTCCACGTTCTCCATAATCGATAATGGCACCGGCAAGCAAGTGGCCATCGTGGCCGACAATATTTTCGACTTGCTAATGCTTAAAATGACTTCAATATTCACATCAAAGAAGCAGACGAAGATTGAATCGCGCGGCGCCCGCTTTGAGTACGGCGATTTTGTCATCAAGCTTGGCTCTGTCACCATGATGGAGCATTTCAAGGGCATCCTAATCGAGATCGAGTACAGGCCTTGCATCACGCTCTCCTACTGCTGGGAAATGATACGCGAAATGCTGCAAGGCTTCCTCGGCATCAGTGTGCCCAAGGAGTATCCCACCTACTTCACCACTCAGACTATCATGAATGCCATGGGTCAGCAGCAGCTGCACGCTAAGCAGAACGACCTCTACGAGCCAATGGACACAGTCAAGCAATACCTCGAGCACTTCACCAACTACCGCAAACACGTCCAGATGCACGGTTCGATGGCCAGCTCCACTGCCTCCATGGGCTCTGGGATGCTACCCTCGTCCGTTGGGATGGGGCGACCCTGATGCGAGGTGAAGCTGGAGCCGCCAGATACCACTTAACCAGCCGGCCAACAGCGGATTTAACCTTACGATTCCCTTCTTTTCGGGTTTAAGTAAATAGTAAAAAACTGAAACTTTAATGTATTTATGTTCTCTTTTTATTATTATTTTGTATGTATTTGTAACACAATAGTTGTATATAATATATATAATAATATAATATTCATATATATATATAGAAATATATATATATGCGTGTATATGTATAGTAATATCCTATAATATGCGTATGTGCAAGTTGCTCTCTCGCACGACAATTTTTTCAAAGTACAGTTGCGTTCAAAGCGCTTACAAATTATTTAAAAAAAAAAAGTAAAAAAAAAAGTCGGAATTATTTAATTTTCAGGCAGAGCAAAATAATATTCTTTCATTTTTATACAAAAGAAATCAAAGAAAAATGTAGTCGAAGCCTTTCCAAATACTCTCAAACTGTTATACAAATAAACGTAAGAAAACGATGGAAGCTTTTGGTGTTTTTTTTTTTTTCAAATGTGCATAAAATATATGTATGTATTTTTATTCAAACTGTATGCGAGCATTACAAAGAAGAAAAATGGTGTAGTTTGTATATGTTTATAATGATAATAAGTAGATAATTTGTAGGGCCGAGTCTTCTTTCGCAACAAGACCAATTTTTTTATGCTTAAAAGTAAGAAACTGCTCTTGCAATTTTTATTATTGCTCCAATGGTAAAAATGGATTGTGTATGTGTTTATATAGGTGTGTGGTTGTAACGTGTAAAATGTAAAATACAATAAAAAAAACTAACCGCAAATTTTGTAATACAAAGCTAAAAAGTCTGGAATTGAAATCGATGTGCCTTATTTTCAATATACACACATGTATTTGAAATGTTTTCATAGGGCCAAACATGAATATTAAGTATGTATCTCTGTAAATATTTGAATAATGCATTCATTTGTTTGCAGCTTTCTTCTCTTTTCTGTCGCATGAAAACTTAAACATAACACAATTATCGTAATATAATCTGTAACTATTCATTTTTGTTTGCTTGCATGGATTTCTCTTAAACTTAGTTGTATATTCTAATCAATTTTAGTTGTGTGTTAGATGTCTAGTAATAATAACGGTGTCTCTGTGTCTGTGTTTCAGTTTGTGATTGTGTTCATGTGTATTTGTGTGTGTATGTATAACAGTTTCGTATAAGTAAATATGTTTGCAGTTCCATTTACTGCTGCAGCCTGCAGCCTGCAGCTGCGGCAGCGACGAAAATTGCTCTCATCAGCTTTTTCGCGCGCACTCTTTCTTTATCTCTCTCTATCTCTTGCTTTCCTGCACTCGCTCTTCGAAAGTATTGGTGTCTGTCTATAGGTCTGTGAGTGTGTGTGTACACGAGCGTGTGTGTGTGTTAAGTGTTTGTATGTAGTGTTTATTGCTGTTTCCGTTGTTGTCGTTGTTGCCATTTTCTTTTTGTTGCATTGTTATTTTACAAATATTTTTAAAATAATTTTATGTTTATACGTAGATATATTTATGTGTATGTATGTATGCATGCATATGTATGTATATATTACTCATATAGTTTAAACGGAGATCAATTTCCGATTGATTGTTATTTGTAGTTACTTTTTAGAGTTATTTGTATTTTATGTCCTCATTTTATTATTCCATGTGCAACAACAACAAGAGAAACAACTTTTGCTTTGTATACTCTCTCTCCCCCCTCCCTCCAGCTTTCTTTCTGTCCTCGTCTCTTAAGTTTTGTGTGTTAAGCTGTTGCTGTTGTTGTTGCTTGCGTTTAACGGTATTTTGCTTTGTGATATTGTTGTTCTGTTTTGTTTTTTGTTTTTTTTTTTTTTCATAATATTTCTGTTATTGTTGTATGCTACTGCTACTGGTGCTTCTGCTTCTGCTGCTGCTGCTGCCACTGCCTCCGAGTTGAAATCAATCGATCCTTGCTATTTAGTCGCGCATAGGCAAAGTTGCCGGCTTAACGTGTCCGCCGTCGCCCTCAGAGACAAAACGTTTGCGTCCACTGTAATTAGAGCAGAGAATAAAATCAATTGATATATGTAGATCAAAAATACTAAAAGTACTATAGAATTGCCCTTTCAGACTTCAAGAAACCCAATCAATACATCCAATGCATTCATCCTCCCTTTTTAAAGATTCACAATTTGTAGTTTATCAGGCAACAAAGGTATATTCTGTTTTGCATTATTCGCTTTTTAAGCACACTTGTGCATAAAATATTCCGTGCAAAACCATAAAGGCAACACACATTACGCATTATGCAATGCCAAAAACAATTACAACAAAAAATACCACAATCGCATTACGAAAATACATTTTGCGAATTTGGCAAGTGAGATCAAACTACAGCAACAACGAAAATGTCCTAAAAAAGCCCCAACAACAAATCTTGACGCGTTACTCGAATGAATTTGCAGCAGAGTTTATTCAACCGTTGACCCTTTTTACTCCTCTCTGAACGAAAAACTGCAGCGACAAAACAGCTGTGTTACGACTAACCTGTGCATATGTGTGTGTTTGTATGTGTGGGTGAGAGGGAGAAGGTGAGGAGCGCAGGGTGCACTATACAACTAGAAACTAGTTTCGCTGGTTTATCTGAAGTGCCGAACAAGCCAGTATCAAATTTTAACCTACATCAACTTCAAAGCTCTATTTCTGCTGCATGAATATGTATGTGTGTGCAAATATATGTATGTAATATGAAGCAAGCACAATTTGGAGACTGGGCGATCAACTATGTATGGAGAGTATAGGCAGCGAATTATTGTTAGCTCAAGCGAGCGATAGTGCGACAGACAGAAGAAACAACAAATAAATTAGGCTTATGTGCCTGGCTGCCCAATACTCTGTTTTCAAATAATAAATATAATAATAATAATAATCATACTACACATTTGAGCACAGCATACACCACACAGCACATCGTTTCTAGGGTATTGAGGGACACGTTGTCGCAGTAGCGCTCAAGTGTGTGAGCGTGTGTGTGTGTGCAATGTAAATGCTTCTGTCATAGTAGTTGGTGCTTTTTTTTTTCATTGTGACTATGTTAAGTGCCAAAGAGCAACAGCCGCAGCCAAGGCGAATGCAAAATGCAGCTCCAACAACTGCAACGACGGCAGCTAAGCTCATAGCAGCAGCAACGACAACAACAACAGCCAGCTAGCTTGTTCATATTGTTGTTGTTGTGCTGCTTTTGTTTTGTGGGTGTGGCAGAGCAGGTCGATAACAGCGGCAACTGTAACTGCAATGGCAACGGCAACAACTACGACTACGACTATAGTCAAGGCAGAAGCAGTCACAGTCGTAGTCGCTTAGCCGCCATTTTTACCTTCTCCATGGGACTCACGATCTTGAGCCACATGCAGGTTGTTGCACCACCAACAAAATCCACCATCACCACCCTATAAATGCATATGTAACTATCACAGCAGCTATAACTATTTGTGTTATCAATGCCAACTCTGTTGTGTTTTAGAAGTGTGTGTAGGTGTGACCTGCACCACGCAATCGATACGTACATATTATCGATATAAACACATTCTCTCTCTCCCTCTCTTCGCACACATACACGCACACACACAATGTTTGACTGAAAAATTCTAAATAAATTGAAAACGAGTCACACGAGTTAATAAATACTGCAGGTTGCGTGGCAAACAAACAACGAAATCAGCTTCATATCTTAGAAGTCGATAGTAAATAGAAGCTACTCATCTAATATTATATTTTTTTTCCCAGTACGACTACTGTTTACTCTATTGCGGTGATCATCTTACATGTACAATGTGTATATCTACTTATGTATATCATGTTCAGTATTTATATACGTGTATATACGTATGTGTTAATAAGAAAAAATTGCAATAAGAGCTTTCGATATTTTTTCGCAGAATATTGAAGTATATACATACATACATGCATACATACGTATATATTTTGTTTTCATTTTTCCACAAACCAAAGCAAAATCAATAAAAATAAAACTTTTCTAGGCCTGTTTGGCCGTAAAATCTTATAAAATAAGCAAACATACATATGTACATACATATGTATTTCTTAAAGAGTATATGTACATATGTACGTAAACTGATGCTTGTATGTACAAATATACATATATGTATGTATATTTACAAATGTATGTATATACCTTGAAATAATAACTAACCGGCGCTGATAAACCGGCCCCTCAAACAACGCCTGCGACTGCCCCAACCTAACGTAGACGCTGACGCTGACGACGCCAGCAGAGCCAACGCTGCCTTGCCGCAAAAATCAAACTGCGCAATAGAAATATCATAAACAAACACACACACATGCAAAGAGAGAGAGAGAGGGAGAGAGAGCGACAGACGGCACACATACATACTCACACGCAGCACAAAATTGAGAAAATGAGTCAAAAGCAAAAGTAGAAGATAAACAACAGCCAAGAACGACGCAACGGGCGACACACAAAATAACAAACAACAAGTCAAGAAGGGGAGCCGCAAAATGCCGGCAAAAACAAAAAACAAAATCAAAAACAAGTTGATGGGGTGTCTACATTCATACATACATGTATGCACATATACATACATATGTGTGTGTGCACATATCCATGTATCTATACATACCCATGCACATTGCTATATATATACACGTATACATGCATATGATATTTGTTGTATATACAGACATATACATACATATGTACACATGTATGTATGTTACAAAGCTTAGAACAATAATAAAAACAGCAAGACTATATAATGGGCTATATATTGTTGACGGGGGAGCCGCCTCTGACTGACAAGATTACGTAAAGTAAATTGTTTTTGTTTTTATTTTTGTTCCTTTTGCTTTGTTGGGCTGACGGCTACTAAACGTTGTTGTTGCCGTTCTTGCTGTGGCTTACAGGTGGGCCCGAGCAACGGGCCCTACTTTTACACACACACCCACACATAATGAACGAATAAGTTTATTGGCATGCCGATCATTCGTACTGCCTAAAAGAGGGGCGTGGGGATGGGGTGTTTAGCACACCCACACTTACCGCGATGGCACATTGTTGATAATCTTGTCGGTTAGGAAGCCGGCACGATTGCATCGTTCTACAAATCGATCGAGTATTATATACGCCAATGGCACGTCCAGCACAATATCCGCCATGTCATCAAAGACGCGCATGAAGCCCTGCAATCAAAACCAATCAAACGAATATAAACATTGATATAATAAGTGCATACAGATGTGCTAGTCATATCTATGTCATGTACAGACATGTGCGTGCCCGTATCAGGCAGAAATTAAAGTTTATTTTCACCGGTAATACTAGACACTGTCTAGTCTACTTTGTTTTATTTCTAGGTATCGTGCACTCACAACTTAAGCAATGGGGCAACACCAGATGGTTTGATTACGCATTAAGTTGGCTGCACCTTGATCAATGCTTCTCTTGTGTTTGTCTCGTATTACATTTTAATGTAAAATAATATTTTTGCATCTGTTTTGCCTAAAATATTTTTATATTTTTTTTTAATTATTAACTTTGCCTTTATTTTAATAATTGTCTATATTTTAATTATTATTTTTTCCTTCTGTTTCTTTGATATTTTCTATATTTTCAAATGATGTTTTTGCTTCTAGTTGCCCGATATTTTCATATTTTAAATTATTTTTCTGTTTGTTTTGCTAAAATAATTTCCTTGGTTCTGTTTGCTCGACATTTTTCACGTTTGTAAATTTTAATTTTTTATATTCGAAAAACATTTTGCATCACTGTTCCCCCAGCTTCAGCTATATCTATTTATACTATACTATATATTTTAATTTATTTTTTGGTATTTTTCCAAAGAGGTCACCGCGCGACGATTAACGGCTGTTTTTTGTTTTTGTATTTCACTGAATCTAATCTATTCTAAATTTAATTTGAGTTTTGTTTTGCTTCTGGCTGCTCTAGTTTTAAAACAATGGGTGGAAGTAGATATGGAACGATTTACTGACCTGCTCCATGCCAGCTGGTAGAACCAGACACGTTAGATCGAGCGACTTCAGCAGCTCGCACATGGCCTCCTCGGTGGTCTGGCTTAAGGATTCGAGTGTCATCACGACGGCCTCATAGACGAGCTCATGATGGTAGTGGGGCACCTCGAGGGCGCGCAGGCAGCGCTGCGCCTCGGCCACGTCGCGGGAGGACAGATACTCCTTGAGCAAGAGGGTCATCTGTTTTGTGATGGTCTTCACTGGCCGCAGGGGTCCGCCCATGCCCCAGACGTTGTCCAGATGGGCCCACACCTGCTTGTGGAGCAACGCATCGGCCCGGCGCAGCGCCTGCTCGGCGTACTCGTTCATCTGCTGGTGCTCCTCGGGTCGACTGACGAACTTCGGCGGCATGCAGTCGTCGGCTATGGCTCTGGCCATGAAGTTGCCCAGCATCACTGGCGCCTCGGGCGTGTCCAGTATGAGATCGGGCAGATTGGCTAGCACCATGTTGAAGCCCTTCTCGATGTCCTTGCCGGTGATGACGCGGCCATAGAGATCTGAGATTAGCACCGAGGTCATCTCCCGCTGCGAGTCCTTGTGGTCCATCGCAATCTCGACCAGGATGCTGGTAATGTACTCTCGCAGCGGGCTCTGCAAGATCTCGTCAAAGCTGACGGCCACCTCGTGGGTGTCCCCGTGCTCGTAGTACTCGAGCACAATCGGCTCGGCGAGCTTGAAGAATTCTTCGGGCGTGATTTCGGTGATGACTTCGCGTAGCTCCACATTTCGATCGTTGACCTCGCTGTCATAGTTGGGATCATTCTCATCTTCGTACACCTCGGCCAGCGCCTCCGATCCGGGCAATCCCCAGACCCCTTTGCCACCGGCACCGCCCTTCTTAGGCAGGCCCCGCCCACGTGTCAAAT
The DNA here is from genome assembly GCF_054131105.1 of Drosophila navojoa. Lineage (NCBI taxonomy): Eukaryota > Metazoa > Arthropoda > Insecta > Diptera > Drosophilidae > Drosophila > Drosophila navojoa. Next base: position 26,904,676 of record NC_142895.1, read on the forward strand.
TGCGGGATCTTCGGCTATTCTTCCAGCGCCGATGCGGCACCACATAGCCCGTGCCGGATGGCAACATGCCGTTGGCCAGCGACGACACCGTGGTACTGGCGATGCTCGGAACAATACCGCCTCCAGCAGTAGCGGCCCCATTGGTTAGGGACGTGGCAGATGTGCCGCTGCCACTACCACTGCCGCTATTTTGTCTTTGGATGAGGCGCTTGGCCTTTCGCTTGATGCGGCCATCATGGCCGTCGCCCACGGGCAAGGGCTTCTTGATGTGATTGTGCCCATTCGAGGGCCCGCCGTTCAGCTCTACCGCCTCAATCTCGCCATTCAGTTCCCGCTCCACGGAGCTCTCCTTTGAGTCGGAGCCGCCGTTGCTGGCGACGTCGCCGTTAGCTTTCTGGTTGATATTCGACTCTAGCTCCATTCTGCTGTTTTCTGATCCCTCACTTCCCTTGTACTCTATCCGCTTTGATCCTACTCTCCTTCTCTCTCCCCCTCTCGCTCTCTCTGGATTCTTCTCGCTGCTGTTTCTTCTTGGAATGCACAACAGTTAGAGCAAGAAACACAGTTTCTGCTCTCCGTAACCCTCGTGGAACCTTATGTATGTATATGTATATGTATCGCTCACTCTTTCTCAATCTCCAATTTGTTTATTGTACCGTGTGACCAGGTGCTACACTTTCCTTGTGCTCTTGTTGTGTTTACTTGCTCTTGATTTAATCGGTTGCTATAAAACACAAGGAATAATATATCAAGAGTGAGATATTAGTGAATGCCAACTTAGTTGATTTTCTTTATAATATATTTATGTTATACATATGTATGTATTAAAGCAATTTTTGAGAACGAAAATAACTATGCAATACTGGAGAAATATAGTTCAAATACAATCCCGTTATAACTTTCTTCCCCATCTCGATAATATTTCAATGTAAATGAATGGCAAATTTCATAAAAGCGAAAAGCATTTAAGAAGTCGATTTATTATTGAGCATTTTCATTCTTTATGTAGGGCATATATCATGTGACGAATTCTGAAGGAAGCAAAGCCCAAAGAATAACATCCCTATACATGAATGCATATTCAAATAATTCATAATACGTGGACAATGCATGTAAAGTCGCCCCAAAGTCTTGCGCCATCTATCCATATATATATGTATGTACTAACTTATACATTGTTGTGATCACTCACACACCCAAACAAGCACAACAGGCGGCTGACTAGACTAGAAAATGATAGCAACAGCGATACGGCGGCCGTCGCTTAAAAACTATAAATAAACAATATTGGCATTTATGTACATAGTTTTTGGTTTTTGTTGTGCTTCTTTTTGTTGTTACATTCGCATGCAAGTGCCGTTATTTATTGCAAAGAGACTGCCAAATGAATATGCGAGGCGAATACAAACATACTTTTGTACGTATTTACATATATGTATATCTACATAAATATGTACATACAACATATGTATGTATGTATGTATGTAAATGCAGACTGTGTATGACAATGTTTATATTCATAATTATTTGCTTTTAAACATTGTATACTTAAAGTCCTGAAGGCATACAATATAATAAATATATGTTTGTATATGTAGACATTGTCTTTCCACCAATGTATGAATGTATGTATATGTAAATATATACATACGTACATAGTACATATATGGACATATGTACGTTTATTTGTATGCAGATATGTGAGATACGCATATCAAACTCTCACTGGCGGCCTGGACAATTTCAAGGTCACAAATACAGCAAGCATAAATGTCGCCGTTAGCTTTCCAACCCTCACAATTGACTAATATTATTGCCATCTCTGTTGCTCTCAATAAGAGAACTTTAAACGAAGTTTGTCACAGACACATCGATATGTGCTGTGCTTGGCCGTGCACAGAGTATTGGATATGTGTATTAACAGAGAAATGTAAATACATACATATGTATGTTCATCGACATACATATGCACACACACATGTATGTATGTATTTGTATATGTATATGTTCTGTTTGGATATACACTAGTACGTGGAGAACAGCACCGATTCTTTTTAATTTGTTATTGCATTGTTTTGTAAAACTGCACATGGGTAGGCAGTGTAAAGAAGTACATATACATACACACATACATATGCACGTACACTTCCATACATACATATGTACATATATTAACATGAGTTTTAAATACATGTGTATTTACATACATTAATCCTATGCTATTGCGTCGCATGTTCCTTCTCAATACATATAAGCACACACACACGCATGGTTTTGTATGCTGTAACCGGTTTGATGTTTGTTTTGCCCGGTTTAACCTTGAAAATGAGTCCCCTCTTACAAACTTTCTATGTTATTGCCGCACTGCGTTGTTGTTCTTGCCTCTGTTTCGCACTTGTTGTGTCCCCTCTGCAAGCACACCCAAAACAAAAACCAACCACCGTTGCGATTCAGCAGGAGTGCCCAGTTCAAAATTTGGCAATGTTTTTAAAATAAACACATAAATGCGTATGTAGATATATGTATAAACAAAAGCACATGCATTAATATATTCTTATAAATACACACACACACACCTATGTATATATGTATGTATATTCTTGTTGTTTTCGTGCGTGCTTGTAATTGTTTTCGAAATTCTCTGCAAAGAGCATAAAACGACGCTTTGCCGAAATTGCGTCGCAAAAAATAAAGACAACGGCTGCAAAAGCGAATACATCAGCAACAGCATAACTAACGTACCTACAAACATAGGTAAGTATGCTGCACTAAAAACAGTAACGTCTATATAAATAAGTACACTCTATCCATGACGGACGCAATTCACACCACGGTAAATAAAAAATTGCATTCCATTATGTAATGTAAATACATGTATGAATTTATGTATACAAGCATACATTAAGAACATAAACAACATATAAAAGGAAATTTGCAACAGTGGCAACGCCAGTTATGAGCCGCGCATGGAAATGGAATGAGCTGGAAGTTTGCCGAATACAAATTCAGTGAGCATAAGAGAAGAGGAAGAAGAAAAACAAGTTGGCGCGCATGGTTGTATTCTCGGGCCGCCCTCTCCACCCCATCTATGTGTGAAGCTGTTTGGTTGATTGTGTGCGTAAATGCCGGCCGAATTTATCACGTACGCCATATACAAAAATATGCAGCATTTGAAATCTAATTTTAAATTTAAATATATTGCATCAATCGCAATTGCAGTAACTGATATAACAGAACATGTAATTTACAAATATGTGAGTGCATATATGTATGCATATATATGTATATATGTGTGCATACTCTTTAGCTGTATACTTATGTATTTATATCGCACAAGTATTTTATTTATTATGGATTCATATTCGCTTCGTGGTAATTGCCGGTAAAAGCCGGTTTTTGTTTGTTTGTTTCAAATTATATAATAATACATATACATATGCATGTACATATACAGATGTATGTACATATACATATGAACAAAAAAATATAAATTAAATATTTCTGTATATTACTCCATACATATCCACATGAGACTTAATTCTCACTTACCTCAGCGTGTGTACTTTCTGATTGCCTTTTGTTCTCTGTTCGTTTGCGTCCTCACACTCGCGGCGACAACAACAATAACAACGTCGACGTTGGGCTAAATGCAGCGACGTCGACGACGATGTTGGCGCGCCTGCAACTGCTGGAGCCTGTTTTGTTTTTGTTTGTTTGGCAACTTGCTTTTGGCGTTGAAAATCGTCTGTATGTATGAGGATTTTTATGTGAGTGTAAATGCGTTTGCTTGTGTGTGTGTGTATATGTGGTTCTGTTTTCTCTGCAACGCGTGGGTTTGCTCGCAATAGAATGCACACAAAATGCAATTGGAAAATACTTTTTGATGTTTATACTTGTTTCTTGCTTTCAACCATTCACTTTTGATCTAAGTAACTTGCAAAAAATATTGATGATCACGGATGCAATGGCGTTAATAGCAGATAATGGCTATTCGACACCCTCGCAGTTAAGAGCTCAAAACGTGCAATGCACTCTTATACACACACACGTGAGTATGTATGAAAGGGCTGGATAAGCGCGCTGCAAGTCGGCGTCCAATTAGACTTTTCTTATTAATTCAATTAGTTTTTTTTTTGTTTTTTAATCAACTTTAAAAAAAATTGTATTCAACTTTACTGAAGTTGTAGCAAAATTCAGTTTTCTTTTTATTTTAATCAGAAGGGTGCTTGGGGTATGAGATTTGAAATATCCGTAACGAAGTGAACACGACAACAATTCCACTGAGAGTAACATCTGTTATTCGCTTTGACTGGGGGTTTATATCGGAGGGAAATACACTACTATTGCCAGCTCAAACAAAAATACTAAAAAAATATGCTGTAAATGTGCGCAAGGGCTGGTCATATTGATTTTGGTGCTGCCATACTCAATATAGCCAGTACGTGCGAGAGCACAATTTATGAACAGCAAATTGATGATTCTGAAATCAAAAATAAATGCACATGTATATAATAGCAAAAACGTTGTCAAACAGATATATTTATAATAATTTATTTAAATTGAATTAAAGGCAAGCCTTTGTTGTGACCAAATTGTTGGCTAGACTAGAATCAGCTTTCAAACTAGTATTGAGTTTCTGAAATCTCTTAATATAAATACATATCATACTTGCGGATTTCAGGTAAGTAAAGAATCCTCATTTTTGTTGTTGAACTATTTTGATCTCTGTTGCTGGCAGTACTTTTTTTTTTTTAATATTTCAAAAGTATTACAGTGACGAGATACATTGTACTCGATATATCGATGTTAATTGTTATCGCGCGCATGCCAGATCTATTGTTTACAATTTGGACGCACGTGCAAACGCTGAGGATAGATTCTGTTTCTTTCTTGTGTTTATAAATATAATTAGAAATTATGCCGCCAATTGCACAGGAAGGCAATTGCCTAATATATCGCGGCAGCAATTTCCTGAAGCAGCGTCTTGTGCTGTCCTGCCTGAGTGGAAAACCAGTTAAAATTACACAAATTCGCGCCGACGATGAGCAAGCACCCGGTTTGCGGGAATACGAGATCAGCCTGATACGTCTGCTCGACAAGCTGACAAACGGCACCAAAATTGAATTAAACCCCGCCGGCACCAGTGTCATGTTCAGTCCCGGTCTGCTGCACGGCGGTGCGTTACAGCACGATTGCTGTGTGCAGCGTGGCATTGGCTATTTTTTGGATGCACTGATTGCACTGGGTCCGTTCTGCAAGTACCCGCTGCAGTGCACGCTGCGTGGCGTGACAAACAGCAGGGACTCGCCGTCGGTGGATCATATCAAAGGAGCTGCGCTGTCGCTGCTGAAACGCTTCATCCTGGTCGACGAGGGTCTGGAGCTGCGCGTCGTGCGTCGCGGCGTTGCGCCCCTTGGCGGCGGTGAGGTCTTCTTCAGCTGTCCTGTGCGCAAAAGCCTTCGCGCCATACAGTTCCAAGAACAGGGCATGGTGAAGCGTATCCGTGGTACTGTCTACGCCTGCAAGGTTTCTCCGGCGATGGCCAATCGTACCGTGGAGGCGGCCAAGGGCTGCATGCTCAAGTTCCTGCCCGACGTCTACATCTACACGGATCAAAATCGTGGCAAGTTGTCAGGCAACTCGCCAGGTTTCGGCATCTGTCTTCTGGCCGAGACCACAGACGGCGTTTGCTTCGCCGCCGATTGCATCTCCAACACCAGAGAGGAATCGGTAAGTACTCATACTTGGAGTTCTCACTTCTAATTGAATAACATTTGATTTGCTCTGCAGGATACGCCATCTATACCAGAAGACTTGGGGCGAGATGTGGCCATGCGTCTGTTAGACGAAATCTATCGCGGCGGCTGCTGTGATTCTGCCTACCAATGGCTGGCCGCCCTCTACATGGCGCTCGGTCAGAAGCACGTCTCCAAATTCTTAACAGGTACCGCAGTGCCATTTACATAAATACCTTTTACTCGACTAACACTTTATCTGGCCGTATTTCAGGTCCACTCTCCACATACACAGTGCACTTCCTACAGCATCTGCGTGACTTCTTCTCAATCACATTCAAACTGGAGAATCCCGAGACGGATGACGATGGCGAGGATGATATGCGAGGTGCGCAAAAAGTGCTTCTCACTTGTGTGGGCATTGGCTACACGAACATAAGCAAACGCGTTCTGTAATTTTTTTTTTTTTTAATAATTATTTAGACACAAATAAAGAAATACATTTATATAATATATGTATGTATGTAAGCCGATGTCTATTATTATGAAATGAAAAAAGTTCGAATTGCAGAATACTGTTATTTCGTGTAAATGCTTTTGTAACATAAAATTGCTTAAAATTTATGCTAATAAGTTATGCAATTTAAACAATATTTATTACGATACATATGCATGTATGTATTTATATTTATAAATATATGTACATTAAGCAAGAGTGTTCTTGCTGAGACTGTTCGACTAATAGGTCGATTGAGGCCGGCAAAGAGCTGGAGGGGGTATTATTCTACGAAATTTCCGCCTCTAACGGTAAACGACACCACGCTTAATGAACGAGCTATCGATTATTATCGCAGATAAGGAAATGACATGAAAATAATATCCTAAAGTGCGTAATGTCATTTGAATGTTTGATGGTATAAACGAGCATACGCTCAAAATATCAAGATCCCAGCTTTTGCGCTTTACGAGACCATCGACGGACGTGCCTACATCGCCTCAGGTAGTTGTCCTGATCAAGAATGTAAAGCCTTTGCGAAGTCTGCCACGCCTGCTTTTGCATGTTACATTCTTTCTGCAAAACGATTCTACCCTGATTTCCCACTTGCAATAAGTTGAGGGCATTAAGAAAAGTTGATAAGTTTTTGCTTAGCTATGCAAAACAGCCGCAAGTTTATTGAACAGCAAAATACTAACAGACATACATATATTATATATGCATACATATATATAAACTGTCATTTTTTATGAATAAAATATACCATATTGCGCAAGAAAAAGGTATATTATTTCAGTTTACATTTAAAAACGAATAATTAAAATTGGTGCTTTTGTTATCGTTGGCATTTACACCGATAGCCAGCTCGGCAATCGATTGAAATGTTGCCGTTGGATTGTTGTAATATGGTCACACTTTTAGCATTTAAATGGAAATTGAAAAGACAACTTGGCACAACTTTGTTGCAGGACGCGGCGTTGCAGTTTGTAATCAGTGGTCAGATCGGGCACAATCGGATTGGATTGGCGGGTTCAAAAACCTAAATATGGGTTGCCAAGGTAACCGCGATAAGCAATCGATGGCCCTTGTTGTTGTTTGATTGCACACTCAAACAGTTTTTGTGGTCTAGGTGAGAGGCTTGCGACACACACGCTTGCCAAGATCAGCAAAAATGGAAAAGTGCAAAAAACCAAAGCACAAAAATAAAATCAAATTGACAACGGCGGCAACTTCCTGCGACGTAAGCGCGGCTTAGGCGTCCACAGCTATAAAAAGCGGACGCTGAAGGGCAACACCTATCAAACGCCGATCAACGTTTGGACACCATTCATCTCTGTGTTAGCCCGATACGCCCTACATTATGAGTCTGAGACTGTGCCTACTGGCATGCCTGGTTGCGGCTGCTTGTGCCTCCAAGAGCGAGCTGAAGCCCACCAACTGGCTGAGCGCCAATGAGCTGGAAACTGCGCCATCCTTGAACGACATCTCGTTCGAGCGGCTGGAGAGTATGCCCCTGCAAAAGGGCGCTCATATGGTGGAGAGGATGTGTAAGTGTCCACGAAGTGCATAAGTGGTAGAGCGTTGCTAATCTGTGGCGAACACATCCATCCATCTAGATCACATCGCCCAAATCAACAACGAGCTGACGCCCAGCTTTGTGCCCAGCGCCAGCAACATTCCAGTGAGGATCATCAAGGCCAATGGCGATCGTGTGGATGCCAAGCTGAACAACTATGTGGAGAAGGCTTTTGCCCAGCCGCGATTCGGCCAGGATGAGGTCACCATTGTGCTGACTGGCCTGCCCCAGACCTCGCCCACCATCAAGAAGGCTATGTACAAGCTGGAGCAAGCCTACCTACAGCGTTACAATCTGCAGGAGCAGCAGAAGCACGCCCTCCAAAACCAGCAGAAGAGCACTGAGTACGAGTCGACCTCTAGCGAGGAAACAGCCGATGAGTGGAAGAATGCCCAAACCATTGCCGGCGACTTGATCGTAAGTGCATCAACGATAGAATATAAATATATATGAATTGTGTCACCTACTCCCTACCACTGGGCAGATCATCGACTTGGGAGACACTTTGACCACTTTCCAGCGTTACGCCCTGCTCGACGTGTCCGCCACCGGTGCCATGGTTGGCCACACCCTGATCGAGCTGACCAACAAGGGTGTGCCCCAGGAGATAATCCACTTGATCGGACAGGGCATTGGCGCTCATGTTGCTGGTGCTGCTGGACAGGAGTACACCGGCCACACCGGACACAAGCTGCGTCGCATCACTGGTCTGGATCCCTCCAAGCTGCTGGCCAAGCGTCGTGACTACCTCGTCGGTCTGTCCCGTGGCGATGCCGAATTCGTCGACGTCATCCACACCTCCAGCCTGGGCATGGGCACGCCCATGCGTTGCGGCGACGTTGACTTCTATCCCAATGGCCCCAGTCAGGGTACACCCGGCTCCGAGAACGTCATCGAGGCTGTCGTGCGCGCCACCCGCTACTTCGCCGAGTCTGTGCGTCCCGGCTGCGAGCGCAACTTCCCCGCCGTCGCCGCCAAGTCCCTGAAGCAGTACAAGCAGAACGACGGCTTCGGCAAGCGCGCCTACATGGGCATCGATGTCGACTACGACCTGCAGGGCGATTACATGTTGGAGGTCAACGCGAAGAGCCCCTTCGGCAAGCGTGCCCCCGCCCAGAAACAGATCTCATACCACGGCCAGCGTCACGAGATCTAAGTCATTGAACAAGAGCATCCGACCCAGAACTTGGAAAATGGAAAACAACAAACTAATTTTACATTTAAGCATCAATCAATAAACGAGCATATTTTCTAAACTAGAATGGCTGGGCTTTAAAATAGTTCACAAATGGAAAGAGCAGAGAAAGGCGCTTACTGGTCAATCTGTGATTGTATGTTGAAAAGAATCGGACTTCTTGATGGAGCACAGTAAATTCCGTAACTTGTATCAACAAGCTTTTAATTAGACCATAGTTTGTTGAATTCGAAAGTCTCAGATGTTGTATATATTATGAGTGGGCCTAAATTGCCAAGAATTCGGATATATTTCTAAACATGTTTTTTTTACCCTGAACCCATTGAATCTGGGTATATTGGTAAGTATGTAACAGGCAGAAGGAGGCGTGGCAGACCCCACAAAGTATATATATTCTTGATCAGGGCACGTCGATTTAGCCCTGTCCGTCCGTATACATATGTGAACGCGTCGATCACAGAAGATATACGAGCTAGACAGCTACCCCTTTAGAGGTAGGATCTGCAAATTTTAAATGTAGACTCATATGTATTTTATAGAATTTCGATTTTGTTCTAAATGTCTTAAAGTTAATCCCATTTGAAAAATCTCAAAGAAGTCACAATTTTTTTTTTTTTTTTTTTTTTTTTTTTTTTTTTTTATCTCAGTAATAAAACAAAAAATAAAAATAAAATCTTAAATAATTCCGATGTGATTTCCTAAGAATCTATATATTTCAAAACGGTTTACCCCCCTTGAATCAAACATTATTTTAATGCTAAAGATATTAAATAAAAAAAGAACTGATCGAAGGCCAATATTATCTTCCCAGTCATCACAAATATCTAATTTATTTTAAGACTAACAAACCCTTCCTCAGTGGTAAGAACTTATTGTCCAATATTTTTCCGAAAGATCCCGAAAAGGTTTTTTTTTTTTTAAGATAACCAGACCTACCTATATTTAAAAACAGATTTCTCAGACACAAAAAGCCAAATATGTTTTCTTTTGCAAGATTCCGTTATTTTCTGTTTGGTTAACGTTTATTTTTGACTTCATTTTGTTTGGTTAGTTCGTAATACTCATAGTTTTAACATTATGTTTAAATTCTTAGTGATTCTCAAAGAATGGAAAGAGATGTGATCGAGAAGATCAATTTCCCTTGCCTGGCTTCAAGAAAGTTAAGTTGCGTTTCGCTTAGGATTTCTGGTCGGGCTTGTTGCCCTCCGCGGGCAAAGGCCACTTCAGAGTGAGATCGTTAGCGTCAGAGTTCTCCACTTTCTTGGCTGGGGACTTCTTCTCGGCTGCGGCCGGGACATTGGCTTTGGCATCGCCGGCGCTATTCTTGGTCCCATTGTTGTTGTGGCTGAGTGGGGCAACAATGCCGAACGATTGGATGTAGCCGCGTGGACGACTGCGGCCCTGACGACGCTTTGTCTTCGAGCTCGGCGACAAAATGGGAATGAAGTTTTGGCCAGTTGCGCTGGTGGTGGCACTGCCACCGGCGTTGGTTCCAGCACTTGACCCCATCGGCATCTCCGGCGCCAGCTGGCTGCGATTGTTGTTGGCAGTGCCGTTGGAGTTGTCGTAAGTGTAGTTGGGGAAGTTACCGCCAGTGGGTAGGTTATTATATGGGACTGGTGGATAGGCGTTGTTATACCACGGCATGCCTTGGCCAAAGTAGTTGGCTGCCTTCGATGGCTGCCAGGAGTTCATGTACATGTTGTGACTGCACTTCCTCTTTTTCGGAGCACGCGGCGGAATGGCGCCATCTGGGCCGTTGTTTGGATTATAGAAGCGTATGCCATAGATGGTCGGCATCACCTGCGGAACACGGATATAAAACAAAATTCAAGTCAACCAAGAACTAAGCACTTACAGGGTCCATCGGATCGTAGGAGTCGTCTTCGGTCTCCAACAACGAATTGTTTGGCCCGAATTCTGGCGGTGGTCGGCCAAAGTCCACGGGGGGTTCGACCAGGTCTGCGTTATAGAGTGCGCCGTTCACATAGACATGCCGTGGCTGCATTGGGTGGCCGCCATAGGGTATCGAGTTGGCATTGGCCTGCTGATCCCAATAGGCCTGATCATATGGTGGATTCATATGGTTATAGTCGGACATTCCTGGGTAAAAACCTTGCTGCTGCTGCCCTGGCGGCATATAAGCCATGTTTGGCCCATTTCCCATGTAGCCATAATATGGAGCTTGCCCGTACGGGTAATACGGCGCGGATTGGTCCTGATATCCGCTAAACGGCTGCTGCTGCGGCACAAAGCCCATGAAATTCTGCTGCTGCTGCTGCGGCACCAGCTGCGACTGCGACTGCGATTGCGACTGCGGCACTATCTGCGACTGCGACTTCGGCTGCGGCATCAGTTGCGACTTCGGCTGCGGCATCAGTTGCGACTGCGGCTGCGGCTGCGACTGCCAAATATTATATGGGGTGTTGGTATTACGGTACGGCTCTGGCTGCGGCTGCCCCAAGTTAAATGGGAAGCTAGTCTGCGGCGGCTGCGACGGCAACTGCCCCAAATTGAATGCGAAGTTGTTCTGCAGCGGCTGCGACTGCCCAAAGTTAAATGGCATGTTATTCGGCGACTTCCCAAAGTTGAATGGGAGGTTGTTCTGGCTGGCGCTCTGCGCATGATTGTAGATTTGCTTGATACCGTCAGTGGCCCCCCATTGGCTTAAGTTATTATACAGCGACTGTTGTTGCTGCTGCTGGACTCCAACGGCGCCATGGTTGGCCGAAAACCAATTGTTTAGATTTGACTGAGCGGCATTAGTTGGTGGCACTTGACCACTGGAGTGGGCGGCTCCCGGTATATTAGCTGCACTTGTAATCTTCAGCTGAGCCTGCGCGTAGAGCCATTTGAGGGCTTGCAGTTGCAAAAGATTGACTCCGTTAGCCAGTGGCTGAGTCGGGGCTTGTGGATTGTTCTCACTCATCGCAATCACTAAGTTTAACACTAAGTTTTTCTTGAAATTTTAGCTACACATGTGAGGTTAGGTTTTTGTTTTGTTTTTGGTTTTATTGGGGTAAAATGATAAATTGCATATTAAAACAGAACGCAATAGAATATTGTTGTACATACTTGTTTCGATGGTGTGTTGCACAAAGATATTATCTTGAAAAACTTCTTGAACGTTGATTTTAACACGGAAATTGCAGCACAAATTGAAAATTTGATTAACTTACGCCTTTCCGTACTTACTCGGTCGAGAGTTTCGTTCAAACAGAAGGATTTTTGCTAGTGGCAGTTATTTCATAAATATATTTATCGATTTCAATTAGTTACTCAATAATACTACATTTATGCCATCCCCAAAGCCATTCGCGCAGAGAGCTTGAAAGCTGAATTAATCGGCAAGACTATTTCTCACGTTTTTATTTATTGATTTTTGATTTTTTTTTTTTTTTTGCTAATAACAACCATATAAAATGGCAAGTGTTAATCAATTATGATTGTTTTTCTTTTTATATATGATACATAAAATCGACAAGTTTGTATTAAAGACTACAATAATCAACAATTACATTAACAATAATTGTTTACATAAAACGATCATTTATTATATATTGTATATTTATTTATATATTTATGTTTAATAAATAATTATTTATATAAACAACAAATCAATACATCTTATATTATATAAATTAACCAACTTATTAATTGGGGCTTGAAAAGTAATACCCCTACGTGAGCGGCAAAAATAGCAGCTTACCAATTTCAAACTGCAATTCAAACTAGCAAAACTGAAACTACAATTGTTCGATATATCGAATACTCAGTGGGTCGAGAATATCGATACTTTCGATATAAACAACTAAAACGGGAAAATAAAGACAAAAAGGAAACAAAAAGACAAAACAAATTTCTGTGGAAAAGAGAGCTTTTTTTTATATTTACAAACGAGAGAGAACGGATTCTCTACAATTGACTAGAAAAAGCTGGTAAGAAAACACAGAATACTCTAGGCCTGTCTGAAGCATAATAATGTCGCTGTGGAAATAAAATCAATATATTTAAAGCATACAGCTGAAGCGCAATGGGTGCGGAGCACTCGCAGCAGCGCGTCGAGGCTGACGGCCATGAAATCTTCGAGAAACGCGATCCAGCTGGTATCAGTAGCATGGCCCAATCCTCCAGCAATTCTGACGCTGTTCGAATGAGCGATGGCAGCGCCATGGCTCTGACGGCGGCTGCGACGGCAGCCACAAACAAACGTAGGGGCGGCGCTGTACATCAGAGGCAACAGCAGCAACAACAACAGCAGCAGCAGCTCCTGCAACAGCAGCCTTCAGCGTTACCGCATGGCGCTAGTAATGGACCAGCTAGCATTGTGATTGCCAGCAAGCAAATCATTTCGGATACCGCCTCGCCCACGAGCTCTGAGCTTAGCCGACCGCCTTCACCGCTGCTTAGCGTGTGCTCAGATCTGCCGTATGTCTCCTATACGGATCGTCCTATCGGCGATTCGCCCAAGATACGCAACCGACCTGCCCATATGCTGCAGCAGAGCAGTGCCAGTCGGGCTGCCGCTCGCAAGTCGCATCCTGGCAGCATTACCACAACCATCAAGCCAAAGCGGCCGCAGTCGACGGCTTCCAGTCACAATATCGTGATCGTCAAGCCGGGAACACGGGACATCAATGACGACATTGACCCGGATCTGCTGCGCCTGCGTAACATACCTCAGTTCTGGCCCGTGCTGCGGGAGTCGATCAGCTCAGCGACATATACACGGGATCCCGAGATTCTGGAGCGCTTAAATTCGCAGCATCTGCTGAATATTTGCAGCCGCATGCAGACCCATTTGAATCTGTGCGCCAGCCATGTGGCCAGCGAACAGAATCATCTCGTGGAGCGGACTAAGGTGGTCAGCAACTCGATAACCACGCTCTTCGCCAGCTTCGTCGATATGCAGAAGACATACGCCTCGTATGCGGAGCAGTTCGCTAAGATTCGCGGCATCTCGCAGCAGCTGAGCCGCTGCAATTCGCTGCTGCACGAGAATATCGCCAGCCTGGAGGCGATCAATAACTTCCTGGACGACGACGATCGCCTGGAGCCGTTCGTCTGGCGCACAGACGACAACAAGCTTCGCGGTGAGGCCGAAGGCGCCGCTGGTGGCAACAGCAGTCGCCTGTGGCGCCTCTAGATGCGGCCGCACTTCTGCAAGCTCGCTTCCAAAGACAGTTCGTTATTTGTTATTGGTCTAACTCGTAGGTCTATGCTATGTATTTATTGTGTATATTAACTTTAAAGTTTAAACATTTATCGTATAAATAACTGGGCATGTTAAGAATGGTTAATCGGATTTCTTGTTGCGGACTCAGCTCGATCTCGTACATTTGCTGGGGCAAAAATTCTGCTCCACCATTGGAGCGGAGACCAACTGTGTAAATAATGATTTCTTTATAAATATATATATGTGTCATATATTATATGCAATCAGGCAGAAGCAATTGATGTGTTTATCCACATATCCATTAGAAGTGTATTATAAACAAATTTAAACAATCAAGTGTGTGTCGGGCATGTTCATAAATAACAAAAAACAAAAACAAATTCCATTACTAAAGGCTAACTAATGAGTAACAAGCAATTGAAACTCCATTTAAATTTTACAATCAGCTTTTACGTAAACAATATAACAATTTCGTGTTTAACTCTTCTTGCTTAACTTTAGAGTATGAGCTCTGGAAATCAGATGAGATTGCAATTAACAAGTTTAACTGCCTTAAGACTAGTAGCGTTTGAATAGCACCCGATTACTAGTTAGGCCCATTTAGTTAAGTAGTTCTAATCGCTTGAGTAGCCAATGCAATGCTAATGCAAACAGAGACGTTGACAACACTTAGACACAAGTTTATTACACATGCAAACGATTAGCTATTAGGATAACAAGCCTACATGGAACTAGATATATATTTATATATATATATATATAACACACATACACTTATAATACAGACGAGCATGGTTCGCTTTAACGTTACACTTACAATTTGACGGCTCTCGTGTGGAGGCCTTACTTATGATAGATAATATTCCTAAATACACATTTACATACAACATATACATTTCTTTCAATATTTGGCGATTGATGGCGTAGTAATGGCATTGCAGAAACCGTTTCAGATGAAGATGAAGGCTCGAAAGGCTTACAGCTAGGCTAAATGCCATTAACGGTTCAACACAGAAAGATATAGCGACAGACAGTGACAGAGACATAGACACATTGAAACACAGACAGATACAGGACAGAAGATGATAGAGAGAGAAAACAGAGGCAGAGTATATTTGAATTTGATCTTATTGTTGCCTTCCCTACTACGCACCGTTGTGGCGCCCATCCTCAGCCGAATAGACGCCTCAATCTGGGCAGGAGCAGCGTCTTGAATATGATCCAGCAGCACAAGAGTTGATTGAAGAGAAGGCAGAGCATTACAAAACCCTTAGAGACATAGAAGACCAGTGTATAGATATAGCTACTCTGCCAGAAGAGAAAGGTATTGGCTAACTGTTAACGCTGCGCATAGTTGCTCCAATAAACGAGGAGCATGAGCAGTACGTTAGCACAACTTATATTCTAGAAGAGCTTCTGCATGTGGATGCGATCCTGAACGTTGCGTTCATGCTGCTGCTCCTCAATCGCCTTCAGCTCGCGTGCGACAGTGGTCTTTAGGCTCGCATCTAGACTCAGAGCATCAAGAAAGTCGCGGCGCGCCTGAGCCGGGTTCCAGGCACCAGCGTGTGCCTTGGCACGGCGGAATAGCGCCTTTACATTGCGCGGATCAAGCGTCAGCACCTCGTTGCAGTGCTCAATCACAGCATAGTAATCGCCAGCAATTAAACGGCATTGGGCGTAGTTGAGCAGCAAGGGAACCTTGATGTTAGCCAACTCCTGCCATTCCGCATCGTGGGGCTTCTCCTTGAGCATCAGCTGTTCAACCATGCCCACGGCATCGCGGTAGCAAATCTCCGCCTCGGCGTAATTTTGCGCATTATACAGCCGGTTGCCGCGCTCCCGCAAGGTGTGCGTTGCGAGCATTTTCTCATCGTCAGACATTTGCCAGCGCTCCTTCTCGTATTCCTCGGGCAGCTCAATTGATATTAGTTCTATGATGAACTCCAAGTCGACTGGCGTCTGCAGCAGCTCATCGAGATCCTCGTAGCCCATGCCCTCGTTCTGCAGTGTCATGCCACAGCAGTGGCGACGCTCGTCGGGTTTCTTGCCAATATCCCGTAGAGTTTTCGAAATGAACGGATATTGGGCACAGAGCTGTAAGTACAAGTAGTATCGAATTAATCAACTAATATATCTATCGGTTTGCTTACCGATTTGTGGACCGTGAACTTGGCCACTTCATTTAGGGACATTTTCTGCACCATCACCTCCCACACTTCCAATTTGAATTTCTTGCCCAAGACCAGCTCCATTGGCTTGTTAATTTTCTTGCTATCGTCAATGATTCGCACATCGTTGGCCCGACGCGTTTGGAAGTGAAATTTAACCTGTAATATTCGTATACCGTCAACTATGGCCTTGGCCCAGTTATGACCTGGATTTTGTTGGCCACACACAACTGTTGCCTCTTTGTGATTTTCATTTTTCTTACCCTGGTGCCTGGTTTGAGTTCGATGTATTTGTTTCCAGGACTGATAATCTCCTTGCGGATGGGCTTCAAATTACTTTGTTCCTTTGATTCTGTATCCATTTTTGATTGGTAAATGTTTAAGTAGCTTTTTAGGGCTGGCTGGATTTATTTTGTTATTAGATGCAGTTCCTAATCCTGCTCGGCAAAGGACAACAAACTTCCTAGAGGGAAACGCAAATATTCTAGAGCTCACTAGGGATGAGCAACACTAGAGTTTCGTTTGAAATCGATTGGGCTGTTACTATCGATAGGCGAAAATTGTACATTTAATTTTGAAATTTAATTTATTTAACTACATTACAAACAAATTATTTTGCGTGAACAAAGCCTAATAATTAATTTCAATAGATATGCACATAGCTTTGGTTCTAATAGGTTGGAGAATTAGAATTGTCATAATATATGTATATGAGAGAGCCCTCCTTGGCAGTGTTTTAAATAATTATGTTTTTTTTTTTAAATTCAATTTTCGACTATGAAATAATAATAATACAATTTTTGAAACACAAATAGCCATACTAATATGCGATATATTATAATCATAAAAACGGATATTCAAATGAATATATGCGCGCTAAGGATGAGCAGCAAAATGTGTTATCGAATGCATCGAACAGAGTTGCCGTCCTTAAGCCACATAGAGCTGCCAGCTTGTTTGAACTCTGTCAGCTGGCAATTCTGCCAGCTGGCCGCCAACTATGAATTCATTTTAATTTTATTCGGTCGCGTATAGCCTAACTTGTCAGTTGTGTGCGCATGAACGGCTCTTGCTGCGACTCCCGTTTGAGCGAAAAGCCGTTACGAGCAATTTAAAAATTGTAATCGAAATTGAATATTGAATTAGTTAAAAGCAACTTAATTGTTAGTAAATTTATTCGTATATGCTCTAATTTTTGTTTGTGTGAGTGTGTGAATGCTGGTGTTCTGTGTTTGTGCAAAAATTGATAATGAAGAACAAACAACAATGCTTCTTAATTACAATCTCAACGATCGCATCACAATCAATTATATTTGTTGCTGTAGCAGCTGCTCTCTAGTTTTTTTTTTTACACTGTTTTATGTGTATATATTTTTCAATTAGAACTGTCGCGACTCATTCGACTTACACCCGCTATATTAAGCAAATTTACAAATACAATACATACAAATACTTGTACTCTATGCAAAATATATTCAAATAACGCTTGACGATTTTGTTGTTATTTTGTATTAATTGCAATTCCAAACGAGAATTTATTTGTGCATGGGATATGCGGCGTATGCGTGATATTAGATATACAAATAATTAACTGTGAACTTGGCTGGAAATTCAAATCGTTTTGTCATCCAAGATCCAAACTAAACGTAGACAACATTACGCATATATGTATGTATGTATGTAGTACAACAAAATAGAAAGAAATACAACAACAAATCTAAGATCTTGATGCTGCTTTTTAGACCACCTGAGCACCTTTTCCGCTAGCGTGGGCGTGGGCTATGCTCTATATATAATCTCGCATATATCGTTCATAATTTATACAAAAATGACACATCAACACTGTTTTGTTTCATTGCTGAGAAAGCAAGAGAAACAAATATGTACATATATTGCTAACAAAAATCAAATTTTGTCTGCCTACTGAATCTAAAAGTAGAAGAGAACAAGTGAGAGAGAGAGAGTAAGAGCAAAGCAATATCAACAATATAGATTTATGCATATATACATACATATATACATATGTGTCTATTTACATAAATGTGATCATATGCAGCCCACACAGCATCCAAAAAACTCAAACAACAACAACAAAAGGTCTAACTATTCTGCCAGTTAATAAAACTTTGGCTCTTTGTTGCTCTTTTGCTCTCACTCTCTATCTCTCTGCCGTTCGATCTGTGTTTGCTTGTGAGTAGGCGGGGTAAGACGGCCATCAACTAGCGTGAGCGAACAACATTCACAGGTACAAATAACAACAACAACAGACACAAAACTCTCAGCTACAGATGCAGAGACAGACACATTGAAACACATCTAATAGATACGTATGCTTGTGGCATGTGTTAACTTAAGTTTTTTTTTGTTTGTGTGTTTTTTTTTTAGGCCAATACGAAACTTTTCGCCTGCTCGCAGTCGTTCTACAAATTCCGCTTCGCACGTATTGGCGGAGCGAACACAAACGAAACGTATTCAAAAATTAATTATAATATTTTAATTAATATTTAAACGGTAGTACGCGGCGTGCCTCAACCATTTCCAACAACAGTTTATTTAAAATATTTTTTTATTTAAAAAAATTGCATATATTCTTCACATTTTTTT
This sequence comes from Drosophila navojoa, assembly GCF_054131105.1. NCBI lineage: Eukaryota > Metazoa > Arthropoda > Insecta > Diptera > Drosophilidae > Drosophila > Drosophila navojoa. The sequence continues at coordinate 26,923,629 of NC_142895.1, forward strand.
TATAACATTTTTTTTTTTTTATCTTATAAATGTGCCAAAAATACAAAAGTGACGCATAAGCTAAAGAAAAAAATTAGTGAATTTAAAAACAACGTTTTTTGCGACTAGAAAAATACCCTGTGCTTCCAGTTTTCGAATGATCTAATGCTAATTCGTCTACACATATACATACATACATACACATATATGTACGTGTATATGGCGATAAAGAAACAAACGTATTATACAATATTAATCAATTGAAGTGATTCGAGAACTTGATTTGAATTCTTTGAAATAATCAGAAAATCTTTAGAAATAACTTGATTTACAAAATTATGCCAAAGCTCCAACAATGAAATTGACAACGAGTTAAAAAATTTTCAAATTTACTCTCGAGCTTTAACCTTCACACACACACACACACACACACACACAGAGACTTGGTTAATTATGAGCAAATATGTATATTTTTGTGTTGTGTCTTAAATTTATAATAATACTACAATACATATACATACATATGCACATAGGTACATTACATATACATACATACATATATATATTATTCAAGCTTGGCGTCTAAGAACTTCGTCTACTCCTCGCAGTCTTGCCAGCAATTGTTTAGCTAAAGATGCTTATTTTTATAACAGTCTAAGGTATACATATGGATACACACACACACACATGCACATATTCGTGCACACATGTGTGTGTCGTATCTCCTCCACTGGGCATCAGTGTTGCCATTGCAGCCTATTTATGGCTAGATCTAGACTATTTGGAAATGAATAAGCCTGTCGAAATGAATTGCGCCGTCAGGGCAAATATTAATCTCCTTCAGACTGTCAATTAGGTAAAATAAGTGCACATAATATTTATGTATTGTTTAGTTTTTGGCTTTTTTAAGCCTGTTTTTTTTTCTTCGAATTTTTAGCCTATTCTAGCTTATATTTTTGAGAAATTTCGCCTATTTTGTCGTTCAAAATCTGGCACCACTGCTGGGCGGGCATACGCAACGTATCTTTGGCATCGATATTAGCTCCCCTTATTGCTCCGTTAGCGCTCTCGCGATCTCCCTCTGCTACATATGTACATGTGTGTGCGCCCATGTATTTATTATATACTTACATACATACATACATTCATACATATGTATGTGTGCTGTCGTTGGCCATATGGCGCGTTTACCGCAATCGAATTTTTTATTTTCTTTACGATTTGCTGTTACTTATACGTATGTATGTGTATGTGTTGTGACACTCAATGAATGACAACCATCAATGAGCTTGAATTTGTCACTACTCACACACACATACAATACAACTCCACGCATGTGCAGCTAGTGCATGATGCCCACTTGTCAAATGTTACCTGCAGCCTCAACTCTAACGCCAACGGAAACGATAACGCAAGCGCAAGCGCAAACGCCAACGTTAACGTCAACGCCTACGTCAACATCGACGTCGACGCCGACGCCGCCTTCAATGCATATGCAATTTTGTGCCATATACATACATACACTTGCCAGAATAAATATGTATATGCGTTATTCGTTTTATTTTGTTGGCGTCCGATATTAGAGAACAATCTCCCTCACAGTGAGGCTGTGCGATGGTTGACTTCCTTGACTCCACAATGGATCACAAGGCATATCTACAAATTTTAAAAGAGAATTAGCTCAGTAGCTGCAGGAAATTAGGGTTTGGCGATGACTTTTGGTTCCAGCAAGACAATGATCTAAAGCATTCAGCCCACGATGTGAAGCTATGGTTACTATATAATTTGAAGAAGCAATTAAACTTGCCACTCCAGTTGCATTATTTAACTCTTGTAGAACATATTTGGGATTTTCTGCAACATTGGAATCGATTACGATGAATTAAATTCAAGGATATGTTGAAAGACGCATTGATAGAGGAGTGGCTTAAACTACCCTCCAAAATTACTAGAAAATAAAAAAAATTCAATGCCAAAGAGATTGACAGAGACCATTAAAAGGAAGGGGTATCCCAAGTCTTACTTAATTTAATTTTATTTTAATGAAAAAGTTCCTTTTTTGTTGATATTTTAGGGTGTACGCATACTTTTTCTGGTCCGATATCCGATGTTTTTTTAGTCTTTTAATCATAGAAAAGTAACCAAATGTCATAGCGACTTTAAATTTGTTGTAAACATTTCATAATGAATGTGTTATTTATCAAAAAATATCATTTGGTCAACAGCACACCTACAAGTCCTTTTTTTAACCACCAAAGTTTTGCGTACAGCATATTTATTCTGGCAAGTGTATATCGATATTTGATTTTGGCAACATGTTCTGCTCCGTGGGTTACGTCAGCAGCAGCAGCATCCGCAGCGACTGTTGCTGTGACAAGCGAAGAGAGCGCCAATGCAGGAATCAAAAACTAAGCACATAAATAAACAAGAATTTGATGATTACGAACGAACGCACAAAAAAAAACGTGAAAAAAAAAAACAGCCAAAAAATCCGCTCAAAAAACTTGATTTTTTTCCACAATTGTGTGTGTCTCTCTCTCTCGCAGTTCTTGCCACTGGCGGCTGCTTTTTAATTTCGCTGAGCTGAGCGTTTTCTCAAGACATTTCGGCCAAGGTTGTCAGCAAGCGACAACTTGAGATCATAAAATAAAGCTTGTCTACGTATGTATGTATGTATTTGTGTATGTATTAGCTGGCATGTGGGTGCGAACGTGTAGGTGTGTGTGTGTGCGCGCGCGTGAATTTGTGTTGACCATATGTGAGATTTGCAATGTTTAATGTTGAGTTTATTGAAATAGTTTACACAATAATCAGATCCAACAATAACAACATTAACGAAAATGCAATAAAAGTGCAAAAAATCAACAACTACAACAACAAAACACACAATTTAAGGCTAAGGCCAGCCAAGAGCCGACAAACAACAACAACAACGCCAACAGCAGCAGCAACAACAACGACGAGGACGTGGATCATAACAACTGTTACATCATGATCAGCAGCAGGTGGAGTAGCCTCCAGGCACTGCTGCTGCTCCTCATGTTGACACTGCACTGCAGCCGACACCCAGCAACAGACGCCTACAACATCGACCTGCCAAGCTACGTGCGACATCGGCACGCTAGCAACTCGATGTTCGGCTTCAGCATTGCTCTTCACAAGACGCGCAGCAACTATGCCAACAATTCGTAAGTACAATTTAAATTCTGTCCATCTGCCCAAGTTTCTAATTACAGTGAATACTCAATATAAGATATGGTCTTCAATTACATATGTATGTACATACTGTATCCAATATCAAGATTTTGTGTCTCTGTCTTAACTCCTAATTACTGTGAATACTCTATATATCTAGAGGATATTTTGTCTCTCTAACAGTCTTATATTATATTTATATTAAACCAACTAGTTTCTGTCTATCTGTCTTATCATCTGATAGTATATACAATATTATTAAATACTATGAACATTCGAATACAGTGCACATTCAATATATGTACAATAATAGAAATCCTGACTACCTGTCTTAGCTTTTAGGGGTATATGTATATAGAATATTCAATGTATAAGAAGATATTCACAACAATCTCTTCTAATAATACCCTTGATATTCAATATATGATAATCTTATCATAACAATCGAAATATTCACTCTCTCTATCTCTGTTAGCTTTCGAGTACAGTGAATATTAAATTTATTAATGACAGTCGAAAGTTTGTCACTCTCTCTCTCTCTTTCTCTCTCTCGTTTTCTCTGAACATTTGCCTCTCTATAAGTCTCTAAGTACAGTGAAGCATATGATATTAAACTTTCTTCATATCAGTTTTCAAAAACTGTGAATATTTAATCTATGTCAGGGAAACAATCAATATTTGCTCTCACTGTCTTAGCTGCCCAAGTAGAGTGATTATTCCATATATGTCACAGTGTTCCAATTTCCAGCAGCATCAGTACATCATTCGATAGTTCAGTTCCAATGTTTAATGAATATGCCCTCTGCTGACTGTTCACAGCATCCCTAGTTGATCGAGTTAAAAAGGAGAAATATATAGAAATCGAATACTTTTGTGCTCTTAACTTTTGCAAGTTGGCAAATTAATTTGCTAGACGTGCATTCCTGCATTTCTGCGAAGATTATGAAAGAAGTGGATTATGTTTCGAATATTCACAGATAGATGATCAGATGAGCCTGTGAAAAGCGATAGCAACTGTCTCTCAAATGATTAAAGAATTTACAAATTCACTTTTGTGTTTTGTTAACTCTACAAATTCAAAGAAAACATTCAGTCTGTAGTTCGGTTTTTACTTTTCTTTAATTTCTGTTTAGTCGAATATGTCGAAACGTAGACAAAAGCAATTATGTAAGTCGAGCGAACGACCTTCTGACACCCGATACAGACAGAGCCCAGCCAAAAAAGAGTGACAGTGACATATGCATACCTAGGCAACATACCGAAGCGCACATACGCGCACACACACATGTATGTACATATGCATATGCACACACACACACAGACACTCAGACTGAAAGAAATTTCAATGGCACACTGCGCATGCGCACCGGAAACAATCAGGCGTTGACTTCAAATAGGGGCGCTCCAAAGCAACACATTGATGCATGCAACGCGAGCGAATGCCGACAGTCACCAAAGAGAGAGATATGTAAACATACATATATATATATATATATATATGTATATATATGTATATATATATATATTTATATATATGTATATCACATATTTTATTGTTCTTTTTAGGCAGTTCGCTTTGTGCTCGCTGATGAAATACTGAAGCTGCCTGCAGTCGCCGCAATCATCACAGCATTGAAATGATAAGCGTGATAAGCGTAAATGGCGTTTTATCACTGCTCTGTCGCGGCTTCCCAGTTTCTGTTGCCACTAGGAACTCGAATCAAGTGAGATATTGACACTGCCACTGATCGAGGGCTGTCGTATTCTTTTAAAATATCGTGTCGATGATATTTTAAGTTCTGGAAAAATATCAATGCTATATTGCAGCTTACAGCTTACATTTTTTTCAATTTTTGTCATAAGGTTTTTCCCACAATAGACTTATAATCGGTTCTAAAACATACTATGTATATGGACACATATAAAAATACAAGAGAAACATATATAAATGCAGATACAGATACTAATATGAATAGAGATACAGATCTACAGATACAAATACTATACTCACTGATATGATTAGAGTATTAGCTAGATAGTTTCATATACAAATACATGCAATTTTCTATGTGCACACCTATTCAGATACAAATATACATATATAAATGAAAATTTTGATAGCTATAAAAATATAGAGTCCAGCATGTAGACATACATACGTATACAACTCTATTGTCGCATAACATATCTTATTACATATTCATGACACCCTCTTCGAGAGTATCAAATCAGAGAACAAATGCACCCGGAATATGCTGACAAGCAGCTCCGTATCGGGCACAATTGCATGTTTATTTGAAAATCAATTGAACTGTCATATGGAGCAAGCACATCCAGCTCATAAACAAAAGATTATGCCGCAAATAAAAACAAATAGTTCATAAATAATGCGAGGGAGATACTTTGAAAGGCGATTTACTTAATGAATGAAATGAAATAACTTAATAAATGAAATGGTCAACAATATATTACATAAATACGCCAAACCCGTTCGTATTGCTATTGAAAACTTCAGCCCCATAAAGAATTTCGACAGATCTATATTTACGAATGCACTCTTCGGGAGATACGGAAAGTGGGCGCCCACTCCTAGGGGATATTATGTTGGTTGCGTTTAGTGCGAAGTGTGTCAACACCAGAAATGCCATTAATTTCAATCAGTGCCCGATCAAAATTTATGGGCGGCAGCGTGTCACATTGCACTATATATGAATGTCGCTGGCTGCAAAGTGCTATTAAATAATATGTGCCATATAAAAACATATGTGAATACATAAACACATATGTATACATACGAATATATGTGTATATGTGAATGCTCTGCGATGCTACAAATGAGGCATTTTGGCTGTGAACCGGAATGTTATTAGCCGAATGCAGCTGAACCATGGCAAATGGGGGAAACATTCGCGTGTCTTGCTGCCTTTAAGTGCCGGCCCTCAGTGTCGATTAGTTCATGTATTCGCATTCGCATTCACATTCACATTCACACACAGTAAGATTCTTATGTACCCGATAGCCTATTGAACTTTGAAAGTTCGTCAACGTGAACGGTTCGGCCAGCTTCATTGAGCGTGTTAATCAAGTGGCCACAGCTCAGCTCAGCTCAGCTCAGCTCAGCTCAGCTCAGATGCAAAGATGCCTTCCACAGCCACATTTGACTTTTCGCACGTTCAGAGCATAACAACAAGAAGCAGACGCTGATGAGCAGAGATACGAGCCATGTATAGAGACGGAGGCGAGCTAGTGTGCTAGCTAGCGATAAACAGTATACAAAGAATAAGAGGGAGATAGACATAGAGAGAGAGGATGCAAGCGAGACGGAGAGTGGTGGGGAGAGTTGAGGGCAATATAGAGACAGCAGGCGGCTGATAGACAGAAAGTCTAAGTTATCATCGCATTGAACATGTGTTGAATACTGCAATTAAGTTATGTTGTTCAGCTATACCCAATAGAGCGCTCAGAAGAACGGGTATATATACTACAAGCAGAGAAAGTTGAGCAATGGCCATAAACAGATCTCGTCACTATTTCAAAATATTTACCACAATTAAACGAGTTAATTCTTCTGAAAAAATATATTCACATACATGTATGTATATACATATTACCTTTAGTATCTACATATATATTTATATATTACTCCATGAGTTTAAGGTAATATATTTCTACTTATCAAAATCCCTCAAAAAAATATTGTGAATTTAATATAATATCAATCGACCATAAAAAAAGAGTATTTTTATACCCTGAACCCATTGAAAGTGGGAAATCAGGGTATATTATTAGTATGTAACGGGCAGAAGGAATCATCGCAGAACCAATTAAGTATATATATTCAGATCGATACAGATACAGATACAGATACAGATACAGATACAGATACAGATACAGATACAGATACAGATACAGATACAGATACAGATACAGATACAGATACAGATACAGATACAGATACAGATACAGATACAGATACAGATACAGATACAGATACAGATACAGATACAGATACAGATACAGATACAGATACAGATACAGATACAGATACAGATACAGATACAGATACAGATACAGATACAGATACAGATACAGATACAGATACAGATACAGATACAGATACAGATACAGATACAGATACAGATACAGATACAGATACAGATACAGATACAGATACAGATACAGATACAGATACAGATACAGATACAGATACAGATACAGATACAGATACAGATACAGATACAGATACAGATACAGATACAGATACAGATACAGATACAACTCGTAAGTCTTATACCCTACAAAGCTACAGTTTATAGCTTATAGAGATGTTTTGTTCCATTCAGGCCTAAAGACTTTATGAATATTAGCAAACGTTACAGAATCGTTGTCTTATAGCTTATATGAGCTACCATTTAAGCTAGTCAAACAAAGATTTTGTATCTTTATCTTTATTGCCCTGAGTAGCTTTATAATGATGGCTCCTCTGGAGAACTTGGACAATTATAGCTCTTCTTGGGTAGCTAATGGGTATTGTCAGTGGCTGGGCTTTCCGTCTCTCTGTTTATGGGTTAGGTTTGTCTAACAATTAACACATATGTTTGCCCTCAGCTCAGGGCTTTAGGTGTTTGTTGAGTGATACTCGAAGGGTGATGCTCCGGCACCCGCTACACCCCAGCTGCGTCCGCCGACTGTGCGATCTGAAGTGCACTTAAAGCTGAAAATTACCTGGCTCCATCTCCATCTGCTGCACAATATAATTGTGTGTTAAATGTGCGCAAACAAAGCCGGAGGCTGTTAACAGCTTCAGGGCGATGGAGATTAAGGTGGAGCCGCAGTGGAAGCAGAAGTTTGCTTCTTTTTCTCTTCTCTTCTCTTCTCGTTTAATTTTTGTTGTTTTTACTTTAGTTTTGTTGCTTTGTTTGTAACAAGTTGTGGTTATTGTGAATAAGGCAAGCCATTGGCCAATGCGGTTTGCCCTGACGCATTGTCGGCGGCGGCAATTAATACGCGCACAAATATCCAGAGACTTGTAGTAGAGCAGCAGTAAATGTATCTGAATCCATGTATCTGTATCTGTATGTGTAGCTGCAGCTGTTGCTGTTGCTGACACAGTTAGAGCTGTGCGTGTGCTATTTACGGTCAAGTGTTTGCCACAAGGTTGGCCATTTGTCCGCCAGTCCGCCTGTGCGCTTCACCCAATTGGCCAAATAAGTCATCATCGGCCGGCCGGGCGACCGTTAGGATCGCCTCATCTGCAGGTGGCTGCCGCTTTGTTGAGCTGCCCAGGTTTCCTTATAAACTGGCATGCAGCATGCAGCATGTTGCATGTTGGATGGAGCTCCCTCATTAGCCTGGCCTCGTTCGCAACGGCCAGTGGCGAAACTGGGTTACATATCATGCATATAGGGTGCGTCACCAGATCCGTTTCTAAACATGACATAGCTGTGTAGCTACGCAGATGGCCTCCAAGAAGAAGCGTATAATAGCTGATATCTTCTCACTTATCTCCCATTTTGTCTTTGACTGCATGAGATATCGTGGGATTACACTGATTAGATTAAAAACATATTTGAAACAACAAATCACAATTAGATAAGAGAGATATTTGATATTGAAATCACAAGATACTTTTTTTTCTTTGCCCTAGCTGCTAGATGAAGCAACAAATTTATTTTTAGATTACCTAGAGAGATGAAAGATCATTTGAGTTTGCCTTTCGCAAGGCGAAAGTTAAACACTTTCTGATCGCTACAATATCTAGTTATCTATCTATGAAGAGGAGCCATTGCATAAGAGCCGCGTTCAGCAATTGCTTTTGGATGAAATCGATGCTGTCGCCTCACGTCTTGGTGCGCTCTCCCCTTCGAGGTCCTATAAATGGACTCCCAATTGCCAACGACAGCTGCTGTCGGTCGGTCGCCGCTTTGTTGTGGTGATGAAATTGCAAACAGCAGCAACAGTAACAGCAACAGCAATAGCAGCAGCAGCAACAGCAGCCGCAGATAGACAATGAAATGTAATTGATTTCAAATATTTACTGTACTTTTGTACACTTTGGCATTTGGCTGGCATTAGCGAGTCTCGCTCAGTTGCCGTCTGTCTGTCCGTCCGGCCGACTGTCTGTGTGGCTGGCCGATCTAACTGCCATTTAATTGATTGCCGCTTGACTGCAGAGTCGAGTGGCCGCAATGCAGATAAAGATCGCATCAAAACGATGTGGGCTGTGCCGGAGTTAAGCCGCACAGCTACTGGGCCATGCCGTATCCTGTGTTCCACTCATTTGTACGGAAGTGTCAATGTGTAAAAAAGGTGTTGGGAAAATGCACACACACACGCAGAGAGTAAGAAAGACAAACACACTCACACGCACGCAGGCACACACAGGAGGGGGTGCGAGCGCCGGCGCAGCGCGTTGTCACGTGTGTACAGTTAGTTGTTTGTTCTTTCCCAGCCGGAATTCTCTATCCATCCATCTCTATCTGCCATCCAGCGTGAGAGCGTGAGCGCTAGAGAAATGAGGCGCGCACATGTTTAGCGCCGAAACGCCCGCGCGTTTCACCCATACAAAAAGAAAAGAAACAACAGATCCGACGTAAAATGTCTCGAACCGAGGATAACCTCGAGCCTAGGTACCCTCGCGCGCAGTCACTCAAAATGACTTAGCGATTTTGGTAAATTAAATGTAGCCCTTTCCTATAGTATTCCTATAGATGTATGTGAATGTACATATGTAAGTATGCACAGATGGCATGCATTTATATAGATACTAGTATTTGCGCTGTGCGCGCACAGTGCGTGCCAAAAGTAAATGCCAACTGCTGCTCGCGATTGTTATGAGATAGTAAAATCATTGTTATCTCCAGATCTTACGTGATCGCCTAAAGATCACTTTTATAGACATTACTCATCAAGAAACTATTTTTATGTACTCTTATCGATATATTCATTTTTATATAATTAGTTTCTTATTGAGTTTATGGTTTATTAATGACTAATTGAGTTTAAAGCCTATTTCATTGTAATATTATAAGAACTGAAATATCTCGTAAATCTCAACAGTTTGTAGAAGTTGCTAAGCCCTTTAGAGGCATTCGTAGTTGTTTTCTTATAATTTAAATTTTTCTTATCTTACATTATCTTACATATTGTAAAAAAATAAGTTTATATGTATATACAATATTACTTCTTGTTAATCCATCGTAATGGTAGATATTTATATATGTATACAATATATGCAAATATGCATATTGTTGGTACTCGCCGTTGCTTGAGCTGTACGCATAGAGTTGGCTCACACTGTAGATTCATTCACAGCAAAGCTGAGAAGGCAGGAAACATGCGCAGCTTCACACGCATGAGGGGTATTCACTGTTGAGCTCGTGCTGTCCTGCCGAACGGATGTTGTGCATGTGTTGTGCCCAAGTCACAAGTCAAGAGTCGGGCACGTGAAGGCGCATACATGCTTCCAACGACAACAGCAACAACAACAATAAAACTTAAGTTTATTTTTAACATAATTTTTATTGCGGCTGCTGCACGCGACGAGCAAGAAAACACCGATCGATGGATCGATTTGGCATTCAAGGCGCGTTGCGGCTCACTCACAGACAATTCGAAGGGTTTTCAATTTCTATTCAGTATCTCTCTCTGTCTCTCGCGCTCTCTATCTAGTTCGCTGTCTCAGCTACCTTGGAGTTCCAGTTAAATTGATTTTCCTCATGGCTTCGTCTTGAATTTCCCCTAAATATGTTTACGTTCCTCTGCGGTGAGCCATGTGTGCGGAAAACGTTTCGTTTCTGGAATGCATTGTGTGGCATCTTCACGCTTCGATTTCCATGCACGACCTTGCGGCCCATTTCTGGCTATTGGCCATTTTTAATTGAGACATTGCCCAGATTCCATTAAAAAAAAAAACAAAAACAATTGAAGCAAATTCGTTTTTTTTTCTATTTTTTGTTGTTTAAATTTGGTTTTACATTGTTTTTTGGCGCCTTTACTCAGCGATCTTGCCGCATTGTTTTTTATTCATGATGCGTTTTATTCGTTCTTTACACCCTGTACCCATTATACCTATTAAATGTGCTCGAACGAAGGGTGTGACGTCGTTTGCCGTGGGCAGAATGACATTTAGTTAAGTGCGAGCTCTTAGTTCCTAATTGATAGCAATCAATATTGATATTGATCTTAGTGATCAGTTCTTTAATATTATTATAGTATTTGGATAAACTAGCTTATTAATTACAGGGTATTTTCTAGGCTCGCACTCTCTGCTCTTTATATGTAAATTCTTCTTTTTGTATTGCCCATTTTTAATTGAAGCGCATTGATTTTGATTACTCTTGTGTACCCCGCTCTATAGGGTCCATTGTGTATTCATCTAGTTGTCTGTGAGTGTGAGCTCGTGTGTGTGATTTGCAATTGTATGAGTTCTGGTTTTGGTTCATTGCACACACACAGACAATGCTGACGCGTGCTGCTCTTGATTCGAAAATTGCGCCAGCCACGTTCCCCATAGCCATTGACGATCATAATATCTGGTATATAGGCTAGATTCTATATCAATCTATCTATGTCGATTATATATCGTTTTAATTAGACAAACTGCACTACATTGAAATTGAAATCGTACTCTCTAAAACAGCTTCTTATTGCCGCTTTCGCAGAGATGAAACTTTGGCTTATATCAACTTTATGAATACGACGAGTGACTCTTTTCGTATAGTATTTTATTTATTTGAGAGATAGAAGTCAATAACCCCTTGAGTGATACACAATCTGCTGCATTATTCATAATATGATTTGGGCATTGGGCATTCCAGGAATGGAATTGCGAATTTGCCAAAATAATGAATGAATAAGCATATATCTACAGTATATATATGTATGTATATATTTATGTGTATATATAATTTGTAAACTAAGATCTTCAACTTTTGTACAAATGACGCACTCAATGTGATTCATTTGGACATCTTAGAGTTTCGTGAACAATTGTCTAGATGCTCATTCATACATGAAATATGAACAGAAATTTAGATTGCTTTGGCGTAGCGAAGGGAAATTTAATTAAACCTGTTCACTCTTGGCGCCGCGCTATATGCGATACATTGTTATTAATTATATATATGTATATGTACATATATATTATAGCTACGCCAAGCATGATCAAATGCTGTTTCTATTGCCATGATGTCAGAGCCTCTACAGCTATAGATTGTGTACAGACTGTAAAGCTGAAAAGCAACTAGTTTGTTTGCCTGCTTTTACTTGAGTTAAACAAAATGTTTAAGGCGACTTTGAATAGTGAATAACTAAGTCTGAAGGCTGAGTTCATTTGTAAAAGATACCATGTAATATACATATGTATATCTTTTTATAAGAAACATTTAAAATGTCTGAACGGAATGTGAACAAAGTTTTCCTAAATGATCATGCTAGATCAAGATTTATGTTAGATTTTCACTTAAAGACTCATAAAGAAATGCATAAACTTGAACTATGAATTCTTGTGGTTGAATCAATTAAAACGAATTAAAAAGAATAGAGAGGGAGAGAAGATCGAAATGTGGTGGCCAGAGTCTTCAGCTGCGTGGCTGGGCCAAAGGTGGTTGTCCAACAGCGGCGCATTGGCCATTGTCAGCGCGCACCCTCGCCGGTGAGGAGTTCGCCCTAAGAGTAGTACATCATGGCACGCACATTGACAGCTGTCATTAGCATTCATTGCGGAAGCGCGGCAAAAACCCATTGAAGGGCCTCTCTACTAGCTGCTGGCTGCTGCTGCTGGCTGCCGACTGCCGACTGCTGCTGCTGCTGGGGGAGTGCGGTAAATGGGCATTCATTAAAATTGAAAATAATAAAACTGAAAACTGAAAATAAATATCAGCAATGGCACAACTGCCGGCCGCAACGGCAAATCAAACACTTGAGAGTTTATTAAAAACGACCCGACGCGGCCCGGCCTGCCCCGCCCCGCCTTGGGTTGCGCCCATATGCAACAATTTGACGTTTGACTAGAACTGAAATCTGCACAGATGCGTCTCATATGAGGGCAGGGCGAGCCAAGGCGCCCATAAGTAAATGAATGAATGAATGAATGAGTAAGTGAGTGAGTGAGTGAATGTCGTAGCACTCAAAGTGCATGAAATGTGAATAAAGCCTGCAAATGGATTGGAAATGAGGCACTTAAGTGTTGCTATAGGTCAGCTAGCTTTGATCCCTCAGCCATTCGGCAAATAACCAAGCTGATCGCATAACAATGAATACCCTTTTGTATACATACATAACTATATGTTTGATGATGTATATTTGTTGAATTGACAATGAAATTTGATATCTGAGATAGCTGTATCTCTGTAAATTTGTTTATATAATATACGAAATCCATTTAGAATAGTGAACTGATGAGTCAAATAATATTTATTCACTAGCAAATAAAGCTTCTTATACAACAGTTGGATATATTGTAATATGTATACTCAATATGAAAATCTATAGTAATTCTATCTAGGACTCTTATAGATAGATTGAATAATGTAATTGAATAGAGTCTGGAACTTCTTTATATAGTAGTCAGATATATTAATCGAATTCTGAAATGTGATTCCCACTACATATCCTGAATTTATATTTAAATTCATCTTAGTTAATTCTCTTATTTTTCTATGCAATTTTTGTGTTCCTTCAGGAAGTGAAATGAGCATATATATTGCTGTCTATCTTGTTTGTTTCGTATTCTCAGTTAACAAAGTGTAAATATGTGTTAGATAGGTACATCACATTTGCATATAAGATAGTTTCTCCATCAGACAGTTCTAGAAAAATAGGTAAATTATATTAAAAAAAAAAAAAAAAAAAAAAAAAAAAAAAATATATATATATATATATATATATATATATATATATATATATATATATATTATATATGTATAACAAATTTATTCTTTTAATATAGTAATAAATATATAAATATAAATCCTTTAGTAAATATTTACTAGTTTTTTCCAAGGGAAACAGCAAAGAATGAATTGGGAATCAAGAAATATAATAAATATTTATTTTGTCTCTATACAGAAAATTAAATTGAACAAAATGTATATATTTTACATACATATATAATTTGTAAATTCGACATTTGCTTGCATAATGTTAATGCTATCTCCATCTACATCTTTTACTTTATTTGCAGTTTGGTTGTGGGCGCACCCAAGTTCGACACGTCGTCGTATCAGGAGCACGTGGTGGAGGCTGGAGCCGTATTCAAATGCTCGATGAAGGACGATGACTGTCATTTGGTGCAATTCGATTCGAAAGGTAAGTAGACGGCAAAAGTCAACATTAAGCAACCGAGCGATCGGAAAGTCTTTGGGCCTGGTCTCTGGATCTGGCGCCAGCTCAGAGAGCTTCCAAGCCCAGTGTCTCCGGGCCTTTGAGTCGTCGTCGAGTCGTCGAGTCTTGAGCTCTCCCAGTCTTGATATACATTTCTTCTCTTTCGTATTGGCGCCAGCGACAACAGCGCCAAATGCAATTAGTTATTTATGGCTCACACGCATGCGCAGCGTTTTTCCTTAGTATGCAAACTGCGAATGCTAATATGCAAAGCAGCCACAACAGAAAATATATATATATATAAATATGTGAAAAAAACAAAGAGAAAATTAACTGCGAAAAAATGCGCACGGCTGCAGTTGATTATTATTTTTATACGTTTGCCATTTCGCCATCCCAGCACTTCCTTAAGCGCAAACGGAAATGATAAACAGACGGCCTTTAAGACAAACAGACGCCCATTTTCAAGGTCCGCCCCGCACGGCCTACCAGCTGCTGCCCATAGCCAGCTCCATCCCCAACCCCACCAGCTGCCTCTCCTGCCAGAGGCTCCACGGCTCCACGACTTCACGACTCCACAGTAACGGATGCGTATATACAAATTATTCGCTTTGTCGACGATGACGACGCCGACGACGATGTGGTCGATGGAAATGCTATGAATGCACCCATGTCTAGAGTGCGTGCAGTGTGTTCCGATTCGGTGCGGCTTTTAATAGAACAGACAGACTTCTGTGCAAAGAGCTGCAAATGCATTCTTGATCGCATAAACGTATCTATTGCGAAGCGTCATCTGTTTGTCCATTTGGAAAGCTGAATCAGAGCTGCAGTCCCATTTACATATCCCATAATTTAGCTAGCCAACATTCGTAAGCTCCACTGTAGCCGTTTTCGAAGTGTGTCATAAGTCGCTCGGCAACATCTCGAGGCATCTGAATCTAACCAAATGTTTTAATGCTCGCTCCTCACTCTTGTATCGTATGCTTGCTAACACATTATTAATATACAAACAACAAAAAACAACTAACAGGAGTCAACAGGTGCTTCATTCAGCTCGCAGGTTTGTTCATTAATTCATTAACTTTTCAACGGACTATCGATCAATTGCCGTTAGTCAACGAACTTTTCTAACGAAATGTATCTGAATCATGGCAAAACATTACTCACCTGCTCTCATGTACATATTTATCTATTCAAATATACAGATACCTATAATTAGCTGCATATTTCAGCTTTCTCATTAATCATAGTGCACCTTCAGTTTGTACACAAATTTACTTATTATCTTATCTGTGAACTCATTGCAATTGTTAATTAAGGACATTGTGAATATTTATACAAACAGAGAGCGGTAGGACTAATATAGTTTGTAACATATTTTTTGTCAAACAGAATAACCAATGGAAGGCATAATATAATTATCCCTCCGTCCTTATAGATGCTGATCTTCTTTCAACTAAAGTCAAAAGTCTTGCATATCTATTGCAATGTACTAAGTACTTTTTTCCGGATTCACCTGAGGGATTCTTTATGGTCTCTATACAGGCAGATCCTGATTATTAATATGTATTTTTGATTTGTAAAATCGTTAAATAGTATTTTTGATATAGTTAGTATAAAGATTATGTCAAGTATATTCATATTATTATCTGAAAACATCATTTAGAAATTGCATTTATGTTAAAGTTCTTGAATATCCCAATCTTCCGTAGTTAATTACCACTCTTAAAGGTTCTGGGTAGCGCCTAGTCGGTATTCCCAATGATAGTACGCTTGTTTGTATTTCCGATTGCTATTAAGATCCCAGTTAGGTGCTAACATATACAATGTTTGTAGTTTTGCTCTCTAGTTAGAGTTTTCTTAGGATATACGAATTTGAGATTACATCCGAAGATATGATGCTCGTGATTGTCTTTAAATTTGTTTGCATATATAAGTCCCTAGAATCAAGTAAAAAGTTTGAAGTTCTATAGTTCAATATTTTTTAGGAGTGAATACATCTAGATCAGCTCAATTATATTGCAGTATCTGGCGAAATTTTCAATTTATTTTTCACTTTGTGTTTTGATTGAAGTTTTAAATTTCAAGCAAACGCAGAGCAGGGATGTTTTGTTCGTTAGATGCCCAGCATTCATTCATCAGGGCTGTCGCTGTCACACATCATTCATTGCCTCTAATTCTATTCAATCATCACTCAATCAGCATTTGTAAGTACTTCAATCAGCATCAATCACGCACCCCAGACACAGCGCTGCACCTAGCACAAACACACTTATGTATGTATGTATGTATGTGTATCTATGTCCGCACCACCCTCGGCAGGAGCCGTAGAATGAAACGAAAGCGTAATAAATCATTGCCAAACATCAACGGAAGTGGCCATTATGCCGTTATTTGCCAAGTGCCTTGTTTAGATCAACTTAATTAGTTTGCTTTTGTATTTTTTGTTCTCTTCGCCTCTCCTCCTTCCCTCTCTCACCGTCACTCTTGTGTGGCCGGCCGTCCGCCCGCCTTTGCTTTCACTTTAAAAGACATCTGTATTAATTTCGGCAAATTTTTCGTTTCCGTCGTTTTTCGGTTTTTGCGTCGCCTTCTTACTTAAAGTGAGTGAAGAGGCTCTTTTAAATTTGCAGCACTCGTTGTTAATGGCTTTGCGTTTGTTTTCTGTTTTTTTATTTTTTTTTTCCTTTGTCAATATTTCTAATTGCTCTCTCCTCCCCCCATCCACTGTAGGCAACAACAAGAACACAATGGGCGAAACTATCGATCGAAAGTCGTATCAGTGGCTCGGCGCAACTGTCGCCACCGGACGGGACAGCGACTTGGTTGTGGTGAGTACAAAATGAATATTAATTGAGATTCTATATAACATATTATATTTTTATCATATTTCTCTTTAGAGTTATATATATATATAGCGTTTTTATCATAGTGAAAGAGTTTTGTGGTCTCCGTCTGTCCTTTCCATCCGACTGTATGAATGGTATCCGTTTCTCTAGAAGCTAGAGATTCGAAGCTTTAAATTTATGTCCAGTATTACCTTCGTCCTATAAATATTTTACAGTATAACAGCTAGAAAACCAAAATTAAGACATCATGTTATATTTCCTATTCAGATAGCTTGAATTGTGAATAGCTCAATATTGAAAACTTCCAAAAACTATATATTTTCGCTTTAGCTATGCAATGCCATGCCCATATATCAATTGCCTCTAGAAATCGTTTCGACTCTGGCAGAACAGCCTTATTTAGTCTTTATGCATATTTATTGGCTCATTGTTAATGATGATGTGAGACAAGGTTTCACGCTAGTCTCATGAAAGTTAATTAAAATAATGGTGAGCATCACATGCCCACATGCCCACAAATTGGACTTGGGCTATCTTATCGCTCTTTGCTTAGTGCTGTAAAGCCGTAGTTAATGTGACAGCCCAAGCGAGATACATTTTCTGTCGCTCACCAACTGACCCACTGACTGACTTTGTCTGCCCGCTCGCCAGCACCAGCACCAGCACAAGCACCAGCAGCAGCAGCAGCTGCAGCCAACGTCCAACGACACCTGGTGCTGTGGCGGTCGATTGTCTGATTGTTTGATTTTCATGCGCATTGATGGCATCATCGAGAAACGCGATAGCTCGTTAAATGGCTCTCTTATTAACAACAACATCCCATGGGCACATTGAAAGTGCAAGCGCAGTCGGCCAGGAGATGCCGCCCAAGCAGGTGGGCGGCTGTCCATTGAGGAGCCAACCAATGCCAACGTAGCTGGGTCACTGTGAAACTGAAACTTTCAGGTTACACTAAGGAAAACAAAATCCAAAATGACATTTTTTACGACGCGAGTTTCGCTTTTGATGTCAGCTGCGGTGGGTGTGCAATGCCGTTATGACGTGAATGTGTGTGCGCCTGTGTGTATGTGTGTGTCTTGTACATATACCCTACAATCGTAAAAATGTCCATAAAAGATACAAATCTGTCTATAGCTCGAAATGAGCTTTGTAGTTGCTCACAAGATATCTTCTATCGTTCCATATTTAGATTTATCTGTGGACAGCTTTTATTAAATGACATCGAATTATTGCTAGTATATTAAATACAGCTTATGGTTGAGAGAGAAATATTAGAATATCTTTAGGATCTATGTATCTCTAACTAGCTATTCCTAAGCAGAATATATTTTTGAAAAAGTCAAGATTTAGATAGAACTGGCAGATGTGTCGGGATTAGGCTCAATAAAAATGTACTACAATGATTTCGTTTATAAGTCAAACTTTATTATTAATTTCTATTTTCTATCTTATGCATAATTTAATATTTAAATGAGATAAAGAAATAATGAAAAAGGAAAAAACAATATTTATATATTAGACTTCATTTTCAAATATACTATTCTATCTCAGGCATAATTTATTCTTATTGTATTCCTATATCGAAAAGAACATTCATAGGAAAACTTTCTGTTTACTACTCATTACAGGGTATTTGATAGCTGGGCAAGCTTAAGTTCTACTTTGACTTGTTTTGATTTGTTGTTGGGGTCTTAGCCACAATAACAAAGACAGCAAAAATTTTGAATGCGCTTTGATTCGAATTCAATGTGTTGCTGTTGTTGTTGTTGTCAACTTTTTGGTCACAGTGAACGTGGTTGTTTCTTGGATTGCGTCAAGTAAACTACACACACACACACTCGCACACACACTCACTCACACACACATACACAGCCATCAACTGTATAAAGCGTGCGCCGTTTAAGGTGCGCCACAGTCGCAACTTTGGTTAATTGCGTTGGCGTTGTTGGCCAAGTCAGGCTAAAATGTAGAAGAAGCAGCACAAAGCAAGAACAGAACCTTACCACCCACCCGATGCCCGGCAACATTTGATTTTCACTTTAGTTCTCAATTAACTTTGATTTGGCCCATTTGATTTGGCAACCATACGAGCCGTTAACATTGATGGCCAGCCAAGGAGTCTATTGTTGTTGTTGCTGTTATTGTTGTTGTTGCAGTTTGGCTTTGTTGGCCATCAGAGTCCAGGTCACTTCCGCCACGTGCGCACCCAGCGCTGACCTGGCCTTCAAATGCCCATTAACAGGCCATCGATTTATGTTAGCACCAAGTGCGCAACGGGACTTGAACTACATCATCATAGCTGGCCAACAACAGCAAACAATGAACTCAACATCTTGTCTATGCGGGAATACCTCAAAGTCTGTCCAAGCTCAAAAGGCAGATTGCGAATTCTTCCAATACTCTTGGCTTGAATACGAATAGAAGGATCAGTTTAGGTCAGGTCAGCTCAAGTCAGTTCAGGTCGGGCTTACTTTCAAGAAGTAATATAAACAATTTTTAGTTAAATTATCTACCAAATATGTATATGATGATATATGTAGTGATACAATATAATTGATATATGTTTTGTCTATACCAATAGCCAGACTAAATATCAAGGCTATGTTCCCATATGAGTACTGAAAGATATTACAAGATATTCTCCCTGACTCTCATTATGCCAAAATCATACTCGAAGAGCTGCAAGCTTTGTATAATATTGAAGGATTGGATCTCTCTGCGATTCTCATGGGGCCAGAATTGTACTTAAAGAGAACAAGTTTTTTATTATACTGAAAAGTTAACTCTCTTCTGGCATACAGTTGTAATACAAAACGTAATGTAGAGTAAGAAAAAGAAAACGCATTGCCTTACTCTGCGATTCTCATGGAGTCAGCTTTGCATTATACTGAAAGCTGTAATAATTGTAATTTTTGCTCTAAATTAGATCTTGTCTCTTGGCTTTATCTCTCTGAACTGTTTCCTCTCATCTAGTTTAGGGTTATGTCCGAATATATTTGATTGATTTTAGACGCCTCGTTCGCACTTGATGTAATTGACCATGAAAGCGAATAGCGTCTGATGAATGAAGGCGTCTGGTTGGAATGGGATGCAAGGTGACATCATCGCCAATGGGTGATCGGTTTGTGTGGCTGGGAGTGGTACACGCTACGTGGTACGTGGTACGGGGAACGCGGTACGTGGTACGTAGTACATGCTCTATGCTGTACGGGTGGACTGTGTGGACTGTGGCAGTGCCGCTTTGGGGGCAATGTGGCTTTGGGGCATGTGCCGCATGTCGTGCGGTCTCGTTTCATTTTTTGTTTGTTGTTGCGATTGCGACATGATCATCGACACGATCTGTGAAATTGCCAGCGCTATTGAGCTCAGCTCAAATATGGCCAGGGCCACATGGGCGCTCGGGAACTCAGAGGCCATGGATTGGGTCGGCGAACGAGCGATCTGCGATCCTTGCTCAGAGAATTTTGCATTCGCAATGATAACGTCTGCATGTCGACCATGTCAAGCGTGTTGACTTTTGACTTTTGCCTGTTGTACGGGCCAGGCCGGCAAGGAACCAGCCAACATCGCTCCATTCTCTTGCCATCTGCGAAAGTGCAGTTTAATGTCTCAAAAATTTATCGCTGGCATTTCGGTATGCGCTCTGTGCACAACATGGACAATAAGCCAGCAGGCCGACGCCGAGATCCAGCAGTCGCACAGCAACAAACATAATAATAATAATATTAATAATAGTGCAGAATAGCAGACGAGGCTCGATGAATAGTGAGCGGAGCTATATTTGGCAATGCATTGACTTTGAGGCATTGCTAAATTATTCAAGCCGATCAAATATCAATTCTCATTAAATTGACAGCCAAGACATTGGCCCAATTTGGCAACAGCTCTACAATATCTAGATCAGGAAAGTCGCCCAGCCGACGCTACGACAGGAGCACAGCGAGCATCTTTGCCTTTTATTGATATATTTATTGTGATTCGCGGGGAATGAGTAATATTATTGCAGCTTCTAGCCAGGGCAAGGCGATGGACACAGAGTGCGCTGCAGAGATTTCCAGTTCTATTCCATTCAGCTGGAAGCCATTTGCATATCTAATGTATCTGGGCGCAAGCAACTCAACACTCTGGGAGTCAAGTCCTATGAATTTTTACTCAATGCGGCGCTGATAATATGAATATTTCTCTTGTATTTTTAATAGGAAAACGCTATTAGCTTATTGGCCGCACGGTGGGCAGCGGTCAAATGGGGCCAGGCCACGATGAAGTTGCTGTTGCGCATTCTCAATTCAATTGAATTGTTGTTCAATGGCTGCGGTCCTGGGCCTCCAGCCGCAAGCCCTCAACCACCAACCACCAGGCTTCTGCCTTCAGTTGATTGTCTTTATTTCGCATTTTATGGCCGCACTGAGTGCACCTGAGAAGTGCTCCAAAACAGCGATCTGAATGCGACTATGCAAATATGCGACAGGGCTGAGCCAATCCAGGGCGTTGGGCTTCACATTGTACAGAGAGGATAATACTGTTTACCTTACGAAAGAGCGATTAGTCATATAAAAGAATTTCTATTGTATATTAGCTGCGAATTTCTATAAAAAAAATTATGCAATATAGCAATATAGTAAATATACTCGAGCTGAATTCTATTATAAATACATACATTCAGCAAATTCATTGAATGACTATAATAGAAAAAAATTTCTAGAATGAATCCCTTACTCTAAATAGCTTTTGTTCCTTATCTTCATCAATTATTTTTCAAATGAATGAATCCAAATATAAGTTAATTTATAGAAACAAATCATTTATCCAACACCCGTTTAGCTATCGTTAAATTTCTCTATTTACTCTAAATAGGTTTTAAAATAAATAAATCAAAAGATGAAGTATATATACATATCGACTTAAATAAATAAATATTGACGTATATCCAAAAATATAATCAGAGCTTTCAAGAAATAGAATTAAGCGACTAATCAATGTACGATATATGTGGAAACATGCTTGGAAGAGTCGATTATTGAATGCCATAACAATATTAATGCATTGCATGCATCAAATGTTTCGAACTCATAAATATGTGCCGAATATTATGGGCATTATGCGTCCCTGGTTTCGCGGTCTGCGACTGTGATTTGGCATTGTCGCTTGCATAATGCGCGAGCATAGATTTCAAATTCAATGGGTATTTGAATGAGTTGGGCGTGGCCGCAGCGCCAGACTTGGAGCTGCGATGATGATGTGATCAGCATGCATTTTTGGCGAACGCGCGTCATTTCGGATGTGGATGCCTTGGAGGGGGGAGGGGCGGAACAGAGGCACATAATGGAGGCAGGCCGTTGGGCGGCGAAGTGCGGAGTGGCGTGGCGTGGAGCGGAGCGGAGTGGCGTGGCGTGGCGTGGCGTGGCAAGCGAGCAGGAGCAAGTCAATAGAGCTGCTGGCTTCTGCGATCCTGCCACTGGCAATGCCATAAAAGGCACAATATGTATAAATTTGTAAAAGTAATTGCTGGCATATGTGCCACAGAGCGAGCATCAAACAATGCCACTCCGTTCCGTTTCGTACCGAGCCTAGTCGGGCCGGGCCAACTGCATGCCAGCCATATTTGGCATGGGCCATAGGCCCAAGTATTGCCAGTCTGTGTGCAGCGCCGGCAGCGTGCGTGTTTTATGTCCAACTGCCAGCCATTTATACATTATAAAACTATATGTATAAACAGACAGACAAATGGACAGACGCACAGACAGACAAACAGGCCGACTGACAGACAGACAGATAGACGGACAGACAAGCCAATGGAGTTAGAGATGGAGACGCAGCATCAGGGTCGCATCGTACCATATTCTACATATAGCATAAGATCAACCGTGCCGTACCGCACCCTGCAGCACCGTTTCGCCCAGTTCTGTTCCGTTTCGCTCCGTTCCGTTCCGTTCGCCTCCTGCGTCTCGTAATTCACCTTGGCCATTTTTGGTGTGCAGCATTTCATGATCTGCTTGATGCTGCCATTGTTTCGCATTTTCACAACTTCACATCGTGGCATTTGCTGTGGCTGCGGCTGGTGCTGCCGCTGCTGCTGCTGATGCCACCAAAAGCTAAATAATTCTCATGTTGTTTTGTCATTGTTTTGTTTTTTCTCTCTCTTATTCTCAATTTGGCTTCCTCTCTCACTCTCTCTCTCTGTCTTTCTCTCTGTCTCTTTGCAGGCCTGCGCGCCGCGCTACGTCTTCCACACGATGACGCCATCGAGGGCGCTGCGCTATGATCCGGTGGGCACCTGCTTCACCTCGCACAACTTTGCCCAGTTCCACGAGATATCGCCGTGCCGCACAAGTAAGTGGGTCGAACCAAATTAGACCAGTCCAAATTACCAACCGACCGACCGACCGACCGACCGACCGACCAACCTTCTCTGATTTGCGCCTCAAAGTAATTTGAGCTCGAGCAGGGAATCCCTTTAAACGCAACATTTTAAAGCAACATAAAAA
Organism: Drosophila navojoa; assembly: GCF_054131105.1. NCBI lineage: Eukaryota > Metazoa > Arthropoda > Insecta > Diptera > Drosophilidae > Drosophila > Drosophila navojoa. The sequence goes on from NC_142895.1 coordinate 26,947,462, forward strand.
GAATCACTTTAAAAGCGCGCAGGCAAGCGCTCCGCATATGGAAGCCAAGGCCAAGACTGAGTAATGGTATCTGCTTTAATGGTATGGCTTACATTAAGCCGATTTCGCAGATTCAATTCGGTTGCAAAACAGATTGCAGTTAAAAACGAATGTTGAAACGAATCCAAAACTGATTTTGATTTGCAAATGGAAATCAAATTTTCAAAAAAATATTCGAAAGGCTTCGAAATCTTTCTAAGCTCAAATGTATTTTTATTCCTTAATATTTAACATATATAAAATTTAATTAAACTTTTCGATTTTGATTCAAGTTCAGATTGAATTTTGTTCAATGTTGCCTACTTTTCAATGAAAATTGGATAAAGTATTTTATTCACACTTGTATAGTGTTAAATGTGAATACATTTGGTTTCAAAATATTCAAATTTTCGAACAAAATTTAGATTTGATTTGGTGAAATTTCAAACAATATTAAAAACTTAAAAAAATTGATTTTAGATATTGCAAAATTTAGATTTGAATAACTCTTTATTTTAATTGAATTGTTAAATTTTTATTAATATTTTTATATAAGACACTCGTTTACTAGAACTTAAATTTACAAAGCGTTTAAACTTTTAAGATTTCTATACTCTTGCCCATCTTTTCTCGGTTAAAGCTCCAGATATATGTATATACTTTATAGTGGTACGTGGTATATAATTTATACTATATACAGCATAAATTTCAATCTTTTTCACATTCTCTAGCAGCAACAGAAATCGATCGAGCTTGATTAAATGAAAAATGCCTGCCATGATTTTCTTGGATTCTCCCACGTATTCTGAAATGTTTTGCAAACATGGAAGATCTAAAAATAAATACTTATGAAAGCAGTTTTCTAGTATTCTTGCCGCAGTCACACTTTGACTTCAACTGCAACGAAAATGAATTCCAGAATAATGAACAAAAAAAAAATGTATTTCTGGACTCTGGCATAGTAATATTTATCTAAACTAATTTTTCAATACACCAATGCTACCGTTAGTAAGATTTATGGCAGTCAACAGGCCGCGACTTGCAGCAAATGTATATGCCCCGTATTAAAACATTGTCTATTAGTGTATTTCGATGCCGTGAGATATGTATTTGTATACGCGATCCCATAAACCAGAGCGAAGCAGAGCAGAGCAGATCGCAGCTGAAGTGCATTATGTCTGTTATTTTGGTTAGAGATCGGAACTGCCTGCCAATTTGTTTGCTTAGTCATGCTACTATATGTAGCATCTATATATGTATGTATATGTGTAACTGTATGGGTATAGCTAGAGTCTGTGCGTGCCCCCACATATGTATATGTAGCTGGACATGTAGACACATGTGGCACGGCCACGAGCTTATTTTTAGCATGCAAAACATACATATACGAATGTACGTATATATATACACTCGTGTGTATATATAGACACGTATGTACGCCTATCGCCTATTCCACTGTAGCTTCCAATCTACAGTTTCAATTTGAAGAAGAACTAAAACTAATCAAACTGCGTCACTTAATTGCTATTATGTAGTATTATGGCGATGACTATACGAAATGGGGATTGGAATGAATGAAAATGGAGGCACATTTAAAAGCTAGAAGAAGTCGCAATCGATTATTCAAATATTAAGTAAATATTAAAGAATATCTTGATGGGAACAGCTAATGAGTTTATGAATCTAGCAACTAGTAGAGAGATATAGAATAAAATGTGCAAGGTAGCAGACAAATGTAAAAAAATAAAATATGAAATCTAAGAGTAAAATCTTCGAAAATAGAAGATAAATTATAAGATTATAAAATACTTATGACAGAAAATAGAATATATAGCATTGAGAATTTATATTGCCTATTGAATAGAGAGAAAAAATGTGAAGATTTATATAAAATAAAATATATAAAAGAACAATAGTAAATAAACAAGTAAGAAGACTCTAGTCGAGACTGCTCGACTAGGAGATACCCTGAACCCTCCAAGCTGGTATTCTTATCATTCTACACTTCTTTTATGCACGCACACATACATACACATGCATCCACCCTCACGCGCCCGCGCTCTGCTAACTGCGCAGTAAGCAGCGACTGCGCTTGGGCTGCGCTGCAGTGTGGGCAATAGTATGAGAATTAATTTGATAAATAACTTTTTTTGTAGACATGCAATCTTAATGAAATTTTCAGAGCGTAATGATATGGTCAAAATGAGTGTAAATTCTAAAGCACAAGTCTCTAGTACTTGAAATACGTTTTTTGCAAATTGGGGGCGGAAGGGGCGTGGTATCCAAAATCTGTTGATTGCAAAATGTTTGTATTCATCATATATATATACACAGTAAATCTGAAGTCTCTATGTCTAATAGTATTCCAATAAGGCTCAAAAAACAAAATCAATTTTTCGATTATTCTCGATAAAAAAGTTATCGGATGAGTTATCGAAAAAATAAAGCAAACTCGTACTGCGTATGGTATACAAGAGTATACAAAAAAAATTTCAGCTCTCTAGCTCTTATATCTTCTGAGATCTCGGCGTTCATACGGACAGACGGACGGACGGACGGACGGACGGACGGACGGACGGACAGACGGACAGGGCTATATCGACTCAGCTCATCGTGCTGATCAAGAATATATATACTTTGTGGGGTCTGCGATGATTCCTTCTGCCTGTTACATACTTTTACACAAAAACATTATACCCTGATTTCCCATTTTCAATGGGTTCAGGGTATAAAAATATAAAATATAAGAGATAGATTACAGATAGTAGATAGAATGGTGTATAAGAAAGATACTATCTTATGATAAAAGATAGCAGAAAGAAGATGAAATAGTCAATATATATTTCTTATTATAAAATATATAGATAGAAGGTAAGAAATAAAGATATTATCTTATAATATTAAGATAAAGTAAGATATAAGTAAGAAAGAAGATGAAATTGGCAAGATATATTATTAACTATATACTATATATATTTAACCTATATATTTATATATATACAATGGAAAATAATTAAGATATAGTCAAATTTGTCAGCATATGTTACTCGAAAAATCGTTTCATTATTGATTCCGTTAATGAATTTGATCCACTGATCTATCTGCTGTCCGCTGGAAGAAACTTTATGATTTTGAATTCCTAGTAAATGATTTGAAGTCGTACATATAAAAATGCTGCCGACTAAGTTCTGTTGTGTATTGCCCAAAACGATTGAAGGCGATTGCTCAATTGGTTCTTCTGTTGTTGTTGTTGTTGTTGTTGTTGCCAGTGATCGATCCAAGGCCAATTTAATGATTCCAAACGCGCTGTCTGGTTCCCATTGCTGTTGTTGTTGCTGCTGTTGCGTTATTAATGTTGTCGTTCTTCTTCTTATTCTTCGTGGTGTTGTTGTTGTGAAATGATTAGCAGCAGCGGCAGCAGCTACTCATCACATGACAGTTGGCCCAGCACATTCCGACATCACTAAAAGCAATAAATACCAACTTAACGCACAAAATACCAAACTAATAGTTAAGACGAATCGAGGCAAGGGAACAAAAAAGCAAAATCAAAATGAAAAAAAATAAAAAATAAATAAATAAAACAAAGAAAAGGAGTAAAAATAATAAAAAAGAAAAACGAAAAGAAAAAAAAAATGGGTAGGCATTCGGACGAACACGCGACGGCAAAAAAGCTGCCCAAGAGAGCGACAATCGAGAATTGAGAATCGTTTGCCAAGTGCGGCCGACAGCTAAGCTGAGCCGACCAGAGCGGCTGTCCAAGTGCAGGCAAAGACCAAGCGACCGAGTCGGAGTCGAAGTCGTCCGTGTCTATGGCTCGAGTCCCAGTTCGACAACGCGTCCAGCCCTTGCTAAGACTAATTGTAATTCAAGACGGGGGCGATTTTATTATGGGAATTACTACAACTGCAACGCACAATGGTCAAGTCTCTCACTCTCTCTTTCTCTCTCACTCTCTCTATCTCTGGCTCCCCCTCTCAGTGTGTGTGTGTGTGTCAACTTTACCTTAAAAGTTGACTTATGCGCGAAGGTTGCTGCGTTGGCCACAGCAACAGCAACAGCAACAGCAACACGCCAGCAACATGCTGCTGTCGTCATCGCTGCTGTTGCTGTGGTAGTTGTTGTTGTTGTCGCTGGTTGAACGTTCAAATTGAAACACTTCGGAGACAAATTGTTATCGTTTAATTTGATCAAACGCACGATCTGACTGTTGATTTTGTGCTCAGCTGCAAAAAAAAAAAAAAAAAACGAGAAGAAGGAAAAACGTTGCCGGCAGCGCGACATGTTGCTGCTGCTGCTGCTGTTGCTGTTGCTGTTGTTGCCGCAAGCATTGCGTGATTTTTATTTGGTAGCAAACATTCGCCGACAGCACAAACAAAGCAAAGACGGCCAACAAAAGGATGTGGGACTTGTGGTCACCTTTTAGACTTCAACGCAATCCCCATTCCATTTGCTCGGCCCCATTGTTGATGTTGCTGTCGCTGTTGTTGTTGCTGTTGCTGTTGTTGTGGCCTTTGGGTCGCCTGTCTGCTGTTTGCTTTTGTTTGGCGATCCGCCGCTGTAGTTTATTGTATTTTCATTTCAATGTCCATCGTCTGGCTGAGAAGCTGGCTGAGTTGGCACAGCCAGCGCCGATGCTCCAAAGCGCGCGCGCCCGCGCTCTCTAATCCTTTTATGTTGCCAGTCGCCTCTTGGCTGTTGCCTGTTGCCAGTTTCCAGTTGCCAGTTGGCAGTTGGCAGTTGGCAGTTGCTGCCCTCATCGCCTGACAAATCACTGGTGCAATTTATAGCATTGCTCAGATAATTATTGCAATTGATTGGCCCGTTTACTGCCTGCAGCATTAGACACATTCTGCGACATAGACATTACAATTCATATTGGAGGTCCGAATCAATTGTGATCCACATTCCCTATTTTATATTTTTATATTCTATATACTATATTCTATATTCTATATTCTATATTCTATATTCTATATTCTATATTCTATATTCTATATTCTATATTCTATATTCTATCATTCTATATCATAGATTCTATATTCTATATTCTAGAGATAGATATTCTATAGGCGATATTCTATATAGATTCTATATTCGATATAGATTCTATATTCTATAGTCTATATTCTATATTCTATATTCTATAGATTCTATATTCTATATTCTATATTCTATATTCTATATTCTATATTCTATATTCTATATTCTATATTCTATATTCTATATTCTATATTCTATATTCTATATTCTATATTCTATATTCTATATTCTATTTTTTATTTACTTACAGACAACTGGGGCTATCATCGTCAAGGCTCATGTCAAGCTGGCTTCAGTGCGGCTATCAACAGTGTAAGTACCATTTAGCAGGGGTATTGGCCATAATTCGAGGATTCAGACTCAAGAGAGTTAGCTAGATTTGCGCTTGTGTCTGGTTCTAGCTATGAATGGGGCCTGGGACTGGGACGGGACAGCGGGTCTGGCTCTGGGTCTTGTAGATGTGGTGGCTGTGGTAGACGTGGGCACGTTTAGTTGTCACCTGGTTGGAATCGTGGCATAACATTTGCATACACAATCTTAAGTATTCGCATTTCCCATTTCACATTTGCAGAACGGATCGCGATTGTTCATTGGCGCACCTGGCAGCTGGTACTGGCAAGGTAAGTCAATGTTTTATTGTTTCTCTTTTCTTTTTCTTTGTTTTTTTTTTTTTTTTTTTTTTTTTTTTTTTTTTTTTTTTTTTGTTTACATTTAGAATGAAACAATAAGAAATATATAAAAATATATTTAAAATGTGCAGTTTTATTTGTACTGTATGTATTTCGAAATTAAAAATTTTAATTGAAATTGAAATATTACTCGTAATACTTATAAATACAACAGCTCCTATATCCATTGTCTTCAGTTAGTGTTAAGCCTTTAAGTATTCATCCTAGCCAAGATATGAGTCGCATCTCCAATATTCCCTTAAATGCCATATACGTAGCACCCGTAGCTCTTGGTTTGAACTATTTACTCTTGATTTTTTATTTCTCCAATTATTTAATGTTTCTTTTAGCTGCAAAATGTATTTAATTTTTAGTTCTTTTCCAACTCCTATGTGCCTTATGTCCCGGTTCTTTTTTGCATACAAAACTCTTGAACTTAATTTGTGTTACTTTCAGTTTCAGTTCTGTTTTTAATTTTTTGAGCATCTTTAGAATTTAGATCGTCCCTAACCTAACACAAAAATGCAAATAAAAAGAAAATCAATAATCCTCCAAATAAAACTAAAAATAAGGTGGACTACCCTAGTATTTAAGCGATCCTCAAGTGTTTACAACTGAAACGAGTGTATCTAACATAGATTACTGAAACTCAAGAACTAGCCTTAGGCCGTCCATCTATTGGATGATCCAACTGTAGTTGTAATCTTAGTGGTTAAGCAGACTTATAAGGGCGGAGCTGGAATACAATCGATAGAAGTTTTATACACACTGAATCACATGAAGTTACACAGTTCATCGATAGTTTTCGAGCTCACGTTTATCGTGTACCTTTGAGGTACATCTCGATCCGATTTATGTATCGTTAGTGTTGTCGAGTTGTTGCTGCTGCCGTCTTTGCTATGATTGCCATCCAAATTTATGACACAATTGGACCTAATCTCACTTAGTGTTGTCGCTGCCTGAAAGCATAAACCAAACCAAAATTTAAATGGAAACCCCCATTTGGCTAACTATATTTGAATAACGTCCACAGCTCGACAGCAGCTCGAAGTGCCGCTGATAACTAACCACAGACATTAAGTATAGTCGTGTAGTCAGTTTAATATCGATCGATTATTGAAAATTAATTATTGTACTTTATCGTAATACATTTACTGTATCGTATATATAAATCTATTTATATATCTATTACCGTAAATCTTAATCGTAATCGTAATCGTAATCGTGAACGTAATCGTAATTGTAATCGTAATCGTAACTATAACTATTTTTATTTTAACAGTAAATGTAATGATAACTATTATAACTGTATCCGTACCTGTACCGTATAATGCGTCATGATATCCTATTTGAATTTTTAGTCAAAGTTTCTTTTTTTTTTCGTCTCATTTTGATTAATATATGTATTATGTATTATCTTTTTTATTCTCTCTCTCTCTTTTTCTTTTTGCTCCTATTTACACACTGCCTCGGCGCAAAATGCATGCCAAATTTCAATACGAAACCAAAACCTATAAAAACAAAAAACTCGAAAATAAATCATCTATGCATTCTGTACCGAACGCCATGACCTGTGTCTGTTGTTCAACCCAACCACAACCACAACCTCAACCACAACCACAAAAAAAATTAAAATAAAAAAAAACATCGAAACCAAACATAAAATACACATCAAACCTTACAACTTGATATCAAACATTAAACCAAAATACAAAATATGAATACATAAAAAAAAGGACAAACCTACTCAATACCGCCCGATGCCGAGTTTCCATTTAAGCCGCCTTATTATCAGCCCTTCGGCACTGGAGGTAATAATAAAAATACGCAAATTCGCTTCTCACACTGCAAAAGTCAGCAAAATATAAATAAACCAAACAAAAACCAAGCCAAACCTTATATATAGAACATTGATCAACATTAACACTAAAACCAAGTGAAACAATATAAACTGTACAAACTACCTGAACTGTCAGAAATGACGCAAGCTTCTAAAACCTCATTTCTACCCACATAAAATGGTGTGTGATAATATCTACTGTTATATCAACTTCAAACCGAACTCATCTGCTGGCGGGCTAGAGGCTGTCAAGTCGGGTCAGATAGATTGCCCCTGTTCACGATTTGACAGCGATCGCCTAGATTTCTAGCACAGCCCCTACGCTCTGCACCCCACACCCACGCCCATGCCCACTCATCGAAAGCTTCGCTAACAACGAGTGCAACGAGACGGCATCGAAAGTCGCACAGAAGCATTCCGCATTGCCCGATCGCCTCGTCACGCCACAGGCAGCTGCTGTCATCACTAAGCAAACGCTTCAATTAATATGTACCCACCATCTGAGTGGTACGCCCATGTGTGTACCTAAATTCTTAGGCGCCCCAACCATATTGCAAACATAAACATAGTTATAACAAATGAACGGTTAAAGCAGGAGCTGCTTAAGCCTGACGACTTTGCTACAATGTGCAGCCAACCTAACATGAATGCGCATTGCGATAGTTACCGATACATAGAATATGTGCAGTTAAAAGTTGCCGAAATGGGCAGCACCTGTTAGACGCAGCCAACTTAACAACTATAAATGCACAAAGTGCTGCCAAACGTCAACTATTTCTTTCGCTTTACGATATCTCGATCTTTTTTCTTTAATTCATACCTTTCAATATATATTCTGTGAATTGATAATAATTCTCTTTTATTTTCCTAAACTAAACTAGACGTTTATCGATATATGCATATGTAATTCATACAGTTATCGATATACTTCAATTGTGCTCTTAGATTGCCAACGTTTTCTGTTTCTTATCTATATTTCGATGTTTTGTATTCAATTTAGAGTTTTTCGAAACATGAAAAAAAGTTTATTAATAGAATTAAACTTACTGTGCTTTGACAATATCATGTGCAATCTCTGTTGATATCTATCGATAAGCATAGTCAATTTGATATTCATACATGTAAAGTGTCTTGATAGATTATCAAAATGAACTTTGTTTTTTTTTTTTTTTTTTTTTTTTTTCGATATATAGAACTAGCATTAAATTGACTGTTCTTTGCCAATATTGCATTACATATATGTATGTACATATGTATCGATACTTACCTATGTACGCTGCCTAGATCGCATACATCGATATTTCGAATATTTTACACATTCTATTTTCTTCGACAGAGACTAGATCTATTAATCAATCATAATGCTAAATATACGAGCTGACGAGTTGACATTTCCGATCTATCACAATGTCCGGCATTGACACAGATGTTGTATATGTTTTTCTATTTTGATTGCCTTGTCAGGTGAAGTACCTGGTGTCGAGTATGATACATATTTGAATGGGTAAACTCGATTAAGTTTAACATTATGTTTAGGTGGTGTCGTTACAGTGCAATATAAAGCCGATCTCTCTCTATATCCTCTATCTCTCATTCTCTCGCTCTCGCTCTCTTTCTCTCTCTCTCTCTCTCTTGCTTTAACCGTTCCACACCTTACATCTTAAGTTTTTGAATTTAAGTTAACTTGAAAATGGATCGGAATTTTGTTATTTTGGTCTTGCATGTTGGATGTTGGTCTGTTACTAACCAATTCCCTAGGGCTGAGCTAGTCAGCCCCCTTAAAGACGCATTGCATGCTAGTCACCCCCTCACTTGATATCTCGGTACTAATCCATATTTAACGGTAATGTAACGGTAGTGTGCTTTAGTTATTTGGTAATCGTAGTCGTGGTATATCTTGAGCATTTTATTTTTATTGCATTGCTCTTCATTCTTCTTATTATTATTCGTATTATTGTTGTTATTATTGTTGTTGTTGTTGTCATTCAGCATGCCGCTATAATCGTAGCTAATAATACCAACACATCTCACCCCAAAAACTGATCTGAAAGACGATCTGGCCCAAATCGAACCGACCGAACCGCACTCATTCACTTCACCAACATATTCACAGGTCAAGCGATATCCCAGGATGTGACCAGGCCTGAGAATCAGGTGTTCTCCACGGCGGAGAGCTCGTCGGCCAACGATGATTCGTATCTGGGTTATTCCATGGTCACTGGAGATTTTGATGCAGATCGCACTGAAGACGTTGCCATCGGCATGCCGCGCGGCGCCAATCTGTCCGGCAAGGTCGTCGTCAATCGCTGGAATATGGCCAACATCATGAACATATCGGGCCACCAGATTGGCGAGTACTTCGGCTATGCGCTGGCCAGCAGCGATGTGGACGGCGATGGACTCGACGATCTGATCATCGGTGCGCCCATGTACACGGAGCTGAACAATGTCGAGGGCAAGTACGATGTGGGACGTGTCTATGTGGTGCTACAGGGCGGCGTATCTCAGGTAAGTCTGCGGACGGGACTAGCTCAGGATTCGACTTTGATATCCTTGTTTGTTTACAGTCGGATCGCTGGAATAACGAGTTCATACGAGAAGGTTTTCAGACCAAGGGACGCTTTGGCCTGGCTCTCACCACGCTGGGTGATGTCAACGGCGATGGCTATGGTGACTTTGCAGTGGGTGCACCCTACGATGGACCCGAGGGCCGTGGTGTGGTGTACATCTATCATGGCTCTGCCCTGGGTCCCCTGCTGAAGCCCTCGCAGATCATTAAGGCTGAAAGTCTGGTCGAGGCGGCTCCATATCCGCGCACCTTCGGCTTTGCGTTGTCCGGCGGAGTGGACATGGATGGCAACACGTATCCGGACTTGGCCGTTGGCGCCTATGCCTCGGATCAGGTGTTTATTTTCAAGTCACGCCCTGTGGCCGCTGTCAATGCGGAAACGGTGTTTGCCAGTGCCTCGAAGCTGATCAGCCTGGAGGACCGCACCTGCCAGCTGCAGCGCGATCACAAGATGGTGCCCTGCATGCCATTGAGCACCTGCTGGAGCTACACCGGTCGCTATCTGCCCGCTCAGTTGGACTTTGAAGTCTCCTGGCTGCTGGATGCCAAGAAGACGCGCAATCCCCGCATGTTCTTCCTGCGTGACGAGGGCAAGAACATACGCAACCAGACGATCCGACTCGCCTACGGCCAAAGATATTGCCTCAACGAGACCGTCTACCTCATGGACGGTGTCCAGGATAAGCTGACACCCCTCGAGGTAGAGGCGCGCTACAACCTGCGCAGCAGTCGCCCCATCGAATCCCGTTCCAGGACACGTCGCGCAGCCCTTGAGCCGGTCATCGATCAGAACCGCGAGATCATTCTACGCGATGCGATCAACATACAAAAGAACTGCGGACCGGACAACATCTGTGAGCCCGATCTGTCACTGACCGTAACGTATGTTCGCTTAGCTCTTAACGTCTTCTTTCCCTTTGTGGTCTAATCGGATTCCTCTCCTTCCTTTTCAATAGGGCCGTCGACAAGTATCTGTTTGTGTCTGGCGAGCCGCTGACCATTGAGGTGCTCATCAAGAACAACAACGAGGATGCCTTCGAGGCTGCGTTCTACATGATGACGCCCAAGGACTTGCAGTTCACCAAGCTGCAGCAGCTGGGCGAGAAGATCGACATGCCCATCACCTGCTCAGCGCCCGATGCCAGCAACAACTACACTCTCAAATGTGACATTGGTAATCCGCTTAAGGGTGGCAACATGGTGAGTCCAACGATGAGGTAATCCCGAGAGGTCAGCCTAATCCATTGAAAATCGACCAACAGACTCACTTTGCGGTCAGCTTCGTGCCGGCGGAGAAGCACACGAAGACGTCCAGCTACGATTTCTATTGGGTGGCCAATTCCACAAATGTGGAGCGCAAGAACTCCGAGTACGATAATGTGGGCAGCAAGAGCATTGGCGTCTGGGTGGAGACCGACCTGACCATCAAGGGCACCTCGCTGCCCGACTATCAGGTGTACAAGGCAGCCGACTACAAGGCACCCGGCAATGCCACCACCGAGGACGAGCTGGGTCCACAGGTGGTGCACATCTATGAGCTGCGCAACAATCTTAGTTCGTACATTGAGGGCGCCGTCGTGGACATCTACTATCCCTATCAGACCGAATCTGGTGATCCACTCATGTACATCGTCAATCAGCCGGAGACTGGCGGTAAAATCCGCTGCGACATGATCGAGGTTAACGAGCTGGGCCTCAAGCTGAACGAGAAGCAGAAGAACAAGTCCTATCTGCATGCCCAGGGTGCGATAAGCAACTCTGTGCCGGCCACATGGGATGCTTCGGCTGGCGGCGAGGAAGCTGGCGGTCATGTGGAGATCTCGCATGGCATCCAAACCGGAAACACGGTCGGCGTCACCGTCGGCAACGACAACCAGCGCAGCCTGACACCCAAGCAGAAGGAGATGTTGGAGCGCGAGGACGCCCAGGATGCGGCTGGAGACGCCTCCTTTGTGCACTTGGATCGTGCCAATCAAGCGGGCTCGAGCAGCAGCCACGAGGCGAACATGAATCAGAGCAGCGGCAGCTTCTCTAGTGCTGGTTTCATTCCAGCTGCGCCCAGCGGCGAGTTGCTCAGCCACAGCACCCATGGCCACATTCAAATGGCACCGCCTCAGGTTGCCTCCGGCTCCAGATCCAGCTACCAAATGCGACCCCAACAGCAGCGGCAGCAGCAAGTCTATCTGGCTGGCGGCCCAGTGGACAAGTCAATGTATGGCGGACGCAATGGCGACTTCCATGCGGGCACCCTTGATCTGGGCACCTTCAACCGTGGCAACGTGGACAATGAGCTGCACAACAGCCAGGTGCAGTACGGCCAGCCAGCTGTGCAGCGACGTGTGGTCTATAGCTCCGGCAGCAAGCCGTACTATGGCCGTGAGAACGAGGACTTTTACGACGAGGACAATCAACAGCAGAAGGCGTTTGGCCAGTGGCACAGCTCCAGCTCCAGCTCCAACTCGAACTCTGCGCCTCGCCGCTACAGGCGCGACATCCCCACTACGATAGAGATGCGCCTGGCGAATGGCACGTCACCCTGCCTGGGTGTGCGATGCCGTCGGCTGCGCTGCTACTTGGAGAATCTGGGATACGAGGATGCGGATGCGGCCTTTGTGGCCATACGTGCTCGCATGGTAGCCACCACCATGGAGAAGCTGGCGCCCACTGTGCCATTGAATGTATCCACGCTCGCCGTGGCGAACGTGACCAGCTTGCCCTTCATTGGCAAGCCCAAGGAGAAGATATTGAAGACGCACGAGATCTTCTACAAGGCGCAGCCAGAGCCGCAACAGGTGCCCGATGTGGTGCCGCTCTGGGTTGTTGTCTTGGCTGCATGTGCGGGTGCTCTGATCTTTCTACTGCTCGTACTGCTGCTCTACAAGGTGAGTGCTTAGCCAATGCAACAACCAACTGAGTCTCTTATATGTTCTATGTTTCCTTTTCCGTTTAATTTTTAGTGCGGCTTCTTCAAGCGCAATCGACCCGCAGATCACTCGCAGGAGCGACAACCGTTGCGCAACGGTTACCATGGCGATGAACATCTGTAAACTCATTGCAACCGCAGCAGCAGCTGTCAAAATTTATATAACAGAACTGCAAAAAAAAAACGAACAATTAACATCGCACTAAAAATGTACTAAAAACAATGCAGCTAGATGCAAACAAACAACGGTTCTAAAAACAGCAAAAAACACTACTAAAACAACGAACGCACTTAACCAAGTTTCAAACCGCGCACGCGTTTTAAAAACGCGGGCATAAGCACGACAACAGAAGCAAAAGAAAATTAAGAAAAAAAAAACTTACAAAAATCATGTGCGATGTTGCGTAGACTTTTTTTTTAAGAAGAAAAGAAAACAAGTAAAAATTGCCTAGTCACGAATTAAGAACTCTCGAAAGCGAAACGGTTTAATTATATAATTATATGTTTTTTTTTTTTTTATTATTTTTATTTCGACTATTTTTTTTTCCACGGAGCTTGCAAATATTTGAACGAAGGAGTTACAAGTGCTATATTAATCTCTACTAAAGATAACTATGTTAAGTGTATGTGTGAATGCCTGAGAGAGAGAGAGAGAATGTGTGACTGAAAGAGTGTGTGGCCATGAAAGAGTGAGTGAGCAGGAGACAGAGAGAGAGAGAGAGAGAATGCATGTGTTATTTCTGATTTTTTTTTGTTTTTCTTAGCTAATATAAAATGAGCAGAAAAGAAAACTAAATAAATGAATTTTATTTGTAACCACGATTCAAATGCTGCCCGCAGAGAAGCTGCCACGCCTACTGGTCGTAGCATAATTATAAAAATAAACTAAAATAATAGGTGCTAATTTACTATGTTTCATTGCACTTGTTTGCAACTTTTCAAGAAATTTTGTTGTGCGTGCGAGAGAAGTTAATTTTGAAAATACTTATTTATATACGCGATTTGATTGTTTTAAATTTATTTGTCAAACTCAAAGTTTGAGAAAATTGAAATTGGAAACAAATACAACTAATTCGATAAATTTGTGTAATATTATATATTTCTCCTTCTTATTCTGGTAAACCTCATTGTGTATATACTAAAAAACAAAAAAAGAAAACAAAAAAACCAAAACATTTAAGACGTTTATTTAATTAATAATTAATAATGCATTTATTTCTATTCTACACCGCAAGAAGACAGAAGAATACCGACTTCTTTCGGTGTATTCTCGAAATGAACAATGGGTAGTGTATCCGCATAGCTGGTTATTCCCCACAGTCTGCCCCCCTAGCTATTCAGTTTGTTATTCTTATAATTTTAAACACAACTCGCTATTGTTTAATTTATTAACTGTACTTATAAATGCGTGTGTTATACATATTTTTTCGCTAATATTGTATTACATTTAATTCTTTATTATAAATTTATAAATAAAAATTACGCTCGAATTGTAAAAACAAATGCACTTTTGACTTTAATTTTGGGTACAAGCTTGTAACAAAAAGCAAATTCAAAAATTTAAATCAATAATGAGAAACAATATCTGTCAGCTTGTGTCAGTTAGCATTTCTTCTACGTCATCTAGTTATCGCTTGGGAACTTGTCTCACTTTGCGCTAACGTACTCTTTCTGCGCTTACGTAGTTAGCGCTGATTGTGGGGTTCGTGTATTAGCTAAGCTGCGCGCCTGCAAATGTAAACAATTTTGTTTTAAATTTGAAGTCAACTCATTCTTTTTGCTTTTATTTAGTTAGAAATTACATGCAAATATAGTTTATTTCAAATTAAATAAATTAAATTTAAATTTAATACAGCATGCATCATGTTTGTTTGCAAGCAGCGGCAGTAGCGCGTAGCTGCACTCAAGCTACGAATACGTCGCACGATACATAGAACGGTAATTGCGGCGTTCATTTTGTTCTACATTTCACTTTAGTGCTCATTGAGAAAGCAACGCAGCGCGACGTGTGCTACGCAGTTGACGAGCGTTCGTAGGTGGTTTAGCTAGTGTGCACGTAAAACTGTAATTCTGTCTCTTCTTCATTCTACTTCAAATATCAACGAATGTAATATTTTTGTTTTCTTTTTCGGATCTTATATGCGTTTTTTTTTTGACTGTGTACGTAAGTGTGTATAGAAAGTGCATGGCTCTCCGTGAGAATCTAAGCTGAGCGCGGTTGCGAGAGTCAATAGTGTGAGAAATTTAAAGAGAGCAACAATAAATGCAAATCTAACTGTTAGCGTGTCTTTAAAGTGCGTTGTGGGCTAATATGTTTATTGAGTGTTGCTAAGTGTTTGCTGATTATTTTTGAAACAACAAATATAATTAACAAGAGTGAGAGCAACAACAATAACAAAGAACTCATATCAAAGGTAAAAGCAAAATTGTTTAAGCTGAGCTTCAGTTGGCGAGTGAATGTATATGTGTATATAGTTGTGTGTGTGTTGTGGAATGCAAGAGACAACAAAAGTACAAATGTGGAGTACATTCAGAGTAAAGAGAGCGTACTGCCAAGCCGTAGTTAACAAGTCAAAAAATGTCTCGGTGTTTGTGAGTTTTAGTTTATTTTATTTTACTTTTTTTTGTGAGAAATGCCGGCACAACCGGTTCGGCAAGTCACCAAACCAAGCCAAACCAGCGATAAGAACGAAAAAAAAAAAGAGAAAGAAATAAGAAGAAGAGCGGCGCGAGAAGCAATGTCAATGCTATGTACGAAGATCGCCACGGCAGCAGCAGAGGCAACGGCAGTGTTGTCTCGTTTTCATTGCATGAGATGCTGTGCTGCATTCTCTTCCCCCAACAACAGCAACATTGTATCGTTTTTATAGCTTGAGAAGCCACGCAGTATTCAGCTGGTGGTTGTTGATGTGACTGCCAGCCACCCACCCACACAGGACACATGTGCTCGTTCCTAAAAAAAAGAGAAACGCAAAAATTCCCATAATTAATGCGTAACAGCGGTGACGTCGACGTCGACAGCAGCTGCGTCGTCAGCGCTCAGGGATGCGCAATAACCGTTCGCAGGCGAGCCATGCACATGCGCATGTGCATGTGTGTTTGAGTGTGTGTGTTTGTGAATACAGATCTTAGCTCTGTCGGCGTTGACGTTTCCGCTTCTTTTAGTGCTGCTATTACTTTTACGCGAATTCACGTACCGTTAACTTTTTCCTTCTCTTTCTTGTTTTTGTGCATGTGCAAGTGCTGCTTGTTGTTGTTAATGTAGCATCGTTTGGTTTTGCCTTTGCATTTGCGCATTGTGGCGCTCACGCACGACTTGAACCCATCGACTCCTCCCACCCCCACACACATAGCTCGTTAACTGCCGTTACCTTTTTTCACCCGCATCATCGCATCGTTTATGCACGTTGCTAGTTCCACTATCCCTGATACCCTTTTAAACTATGGTATTAGCAATAATATCACAATATACATATACATACACATGTATGCAACTTAATAATTATACTCGAGTCGCTTTGCAGTTGGAGCATATGTATGTATGTAGAGATATTTTTATAAGGGTATTTAATTTTCGGTATTCAAAAATCAGCTGTAATTTCTGGTGTTCTTTTTGCAGTTGTTACAAAGCAGCTGCGAACAGTGTTTACGGTTATTGTATGCAAACCTAACAATATACATATGTATGTATGTTCGGTGCGAGCTGCGTCTGGCTTTGTGTATGTGTGTGTTAGTGATGTACATAAATATGGCAACTAACCGCACCTTCTTCCGTTAAACGTTTGAACTTCTGATTTACGCTTGAACTAACAGCAAAGTCGTCATCGCTTTCACGTTGTTTCGTATAAGCGAACTATATATATCTATATATACATATGTACATATATAATGTCTGTGAGATTGAGTTTGTGTGTATGTAAGTTTCCATGTATGCAAAAAAATAAATATATGTATGTATATTGCAGGAGCAGTTTTGAAATCGGTTGGAAAATGAGAAACTTAGCTTGCCAATAAATTTTGAGCTGCGATTATTTTTAGCATCGTTACGTTACGTTATGCCGCATACGTTATCAGTAAGTTGTCTGTTGATTATCACCTTGTCCATGTAGATTATCACCTTACACACATATACGTGTGCAGGGTATCTGCAAGTCGTGTACTGCCGAGCAGCTAAAGATTTTGATTGATTACTGTTTTCTAATCTATAAAAACAATTTGAATACTGATATTTTTTAATGTATGTATGTATAGAACAATTTTATTTGATTTGTTTTTACCTGTTTATATTTACTTAAGTGCATATCAGGTGCAACATATCGAGTACACACTGTACGCGTGCAAATGTTTGTCTAGGTATTATTATATGTACATATATATTTTTTTTAAATATTCTGCTGCACATTGCCTTATCAGTTGTCGCTGATCAAACACATTCACATTTACCTTGTGCACAACTGAGCGTAAACAGCGCAGTCGGCGGCGCTGCTGGCGTCGCTGTTTAGCAACTACAACTAGGCTGACAAATTGTTGACACATTTATTTTCAACGACAACAGCAATTCAGAGCTCTGTTGTTGTTGGAGTTGTGCAAGCCAGGCTGGCTGCCGGCAAGGTTATTGACGGGCAGAGCTGCCCAATACAAATGTCAAATTTCTAGTTTCTGCTTATACCCAGCACTCATTACTAACGGGTATACCAAGGCCCATGCCTATGCAGCCGATCATTCTGTCTCTATAAGCTACATGGACATTTTCCGTCTATCCTAGATTTTATTGACAAATATTTGAATGCTATGTGAAAGTCAATAAAGAGATACCCTGTAATGCAGAATATTGTCAAATATGAATATGTATAGTGTGGTATAATTAGGGGAATCTTTAGGTCGAGTGTTCGGCGGTTGGGTCTAGATTTTAGTTACAAACAAATATTTGAATGGCATGTGAATGTCAACAATGAGATACCCTGCAATGCAGTACATTGCTATATATGAGTATGGGTACGGTATGGTCTAGCACTCGAGGCTAGATTTTTGTAGATGATGGCATGTCATGAAATACCCTGTAATGGTGCACATTATAATATATGTATGTGTATATTAGAATAGCATATTTATCAATGGGTATCTTATGGTCGTGCACTCGAGACTAGACCGAGTTTGCTTGTTTTTTGTTTGTTTGTTTGTTGTTGTGTCAAGTATCTTGAAACATTTTTATACCCTGAACCCATTGAAAATGGGAAATCAGGGTATAATGTTTTTGTGTAAAAGTATGTAACAGGCAGAAGGAATCATCGCAGACCCCACAAAGTATATATATTCTTGATCAGCACGATGAGCTGAGTCGATATAGCCCTGTCCGTCTGTCCGTCCGTCCGTCCGTCCGTCCGTCCGTCCGTCCGTCCGTCCGTATGAACGCCGAGATCTCAGAAGATATAAGAGCTAGAGAGCTGAAATTTTTTGTGCATACTCGTGTATACCATACGCAGTACGAGTTTGCTTTATTTTTTCGATAACTCATCCGATAACTTTTTTATCGAGAATAATTGAAAAATTGATTTTGTTTTTTGAGCCTCATTGGAATACTATTAGACATAGAGACTTCAGATTTACTGTGTATATATATATGATGAATACAAACATTTTGTAATCAACAGATTTTGGATACCACGCCCCCTTCGCCCCCAATTTGCAAAAAACGTATTTCAAGTACTAGAGACTTGTGCTTTAAAATGTACACACATTTTGACCATATGATTACGGTCTGAAAATTTCATTAGGATTGCATGTCTACAAAAAAAGTTATTCATCAAATAAATTCTCATACTATTGCCCACACTGCAGCGCAGCCCAAGCGCAGTCGCTGCTTACTGCGCAGTTAGCAGAGCGCGGGCGCGTGAGGGTGGATGCATGTGTATGTATGTGTGCGTGCATAAAAGAAGTGCAGAATGATAAGAATATCAGCTTGGAGGGTTCAGGGTATCTCCTAGTCGAGCAGTCTCGACTAGAGTCTTCTTACTTGTTTAATAATGGGCGACGATGTTCGGTGCGCCATTAAGCCAAATTAAATGTCAATAGCACAATAACGTACAAGACAGCAACAACAACGAGAACACAACAACAGCAAAGTGAAATTTTTATGGTAGAGCAGCAAATGAAATTAATATGATAATGCTACGACAACAGCGATGCTGAACCTTAAATACTCTGATATGATTTTCGAAAAATTATAAATATATTTTCAAAATATGCTTAAATAGCACAGATCTTTGTTATTCATAAAAAATTTAATTAAAAGTTAAATAAATTAAAAAATAATTAGAATTGAAATTTAAATAATTATTAAATTTAAATTTATATTTAAATTTAAACAAAATTAAATTTAAATTTAAATAAAATTAAACTTCAAGTTAAATTTAAACAAAAATAAATTTAAATTAATTGAAAATGTAAATATTTATCCGTTTGGTGGGAGATAACTATCTGTCCGATTTCATGTAGCATAGACAACCCGAAATAGCCTTAATGAAGAGCATTTAATTAGTGGCTAGTTGGCTTGGCCAGGTGCTCGGCAGATTCAGTTTGACAGGTGTGCAACTTCAACAGCCAATTACACATCCGTCAAATTGAATTTCCATGCCAAAATTGATTTTTTGTTTGAGTGAATGTTGTTGCATGTTAAGCAGTGTAATTATTCATTTCAAATAGATGTCCAAATTTGCAAGCAATTATTTATTTATGCTCTGTGACCGCCAGCAATTTGACATAATTAATCAAATATTGTCGGCTTTCCATGGAGCTCCACTAATGCCCGCCATTTAAGGCAGGCCAAATTGAATCTTGTGTGGGCCTTTATTTGTTACTATTCGAATCTAGGTGTGTGCCAGCCAAATGTGGGCGGAGTGAATTTTTTAATGCTCAAAATAATACTAATTATCTTACGAAGAAGATAAAAGAAGATCTGTGGCCTGCAACAAGATATAGTGACTGCCATACTATGTATGTATGTAATTCCACATTATCAATGGAGTATATTTGAATTGAAGCCATCCAGTGGAGCTAGAAACTTAAATACTCGGTGGTATTTTTGGTTTTATAAAGACCTAAAATTATTTCAATGCACTCATTAAGCGTATGGCAAATCGGAAAACACTCCATTTGGGGTAAAAAATATATTGTTATAGTAAACATATACATATGTGCCCATTAAAGTATCCCATAACTATAATATAATATGTTAGAAGATATTATCTTCTACACTATTACGACTAGAAGTCTCCAATTAAGATTTATTTCTATTGACTTGGCTAATTGATACATATGTACATATATCTTTCAGTTTTGACTGACACTTGAGATTATGATTTTCATTTTTTACTTGAAACCAGATTATTTTGTCTCGATTTTATTTTGACTGAAAGTGCTTTATTTCGAGCTAAGATGAGCTTAAGGGTTTATTTGAGCTCTGAACTGGCATTCTTTAGCTGCAAATGCAAATAATAATAAACATAAATATATCTTTCGATTTTTGCCTATCGCAGCAGCTTTCACGCATTTGGTGCCTATCCTGAAAACCAGCTTTGGGGCGAATCTCGAATTGCGTCGCAGGCTGCGTAACGAAAACCATCAATGGATGGATAGGGGATGGAGCTGTCAGCACCGGCAACGCGGAAGATAATGCAAAGTGCGCAACACGTAAATGGAGTGAAATCGCTGGGGTGGGGTGGGATGGCGGCAGCGGGGCAGCGGGGCAGCGGGGCAGCGGGGCAGCGGGGCAGCAAGTGTGCGGCAAGAGCCGTTTGTTTGTTGTTGTTGTTGCCTTAAAAAGTGCAACGCAAAAGCAAAGCCAAGCAGGAAGCTCACTCGACTTGGGCATAAGCCAAATTTATAATGCGAATCAAGCATTTTGGATGGGACAGTTGCGCGTTTAACAATCCAATATATGTGTCTCTTTCAATTTCCCAATAAGTGTGTGTGCGTGTGTGTGTTGTGTCTTGTCTTGCCTTGTCTTGGAGCGTCGTGTGCCCATTATTCAAAGTGCCGCAGCGGCACTTTTGCTTTGATAGACTTCGCCGCCGTCATCGTCGCGACCCATTTAAGATCATATTGCATTTGCATTATTTATTATTGTTATTATTATTAGTATTATATTTTGTTTTCCCCCATAAATTTTACGCTATGGTCAGCTAAAGATGCAAACTGCGAAAAAATCGTATGCATAATGAATATGTGTAAATAAACAGCTGCAAAATAGACTTTTTGAAAAGCGGAAATCAAAAATATTGGAACAAATTAGAGATGCATAGAAATGAATTTCAAATGTGTGTCGTATATGGGGGATATGCAAGCGATAATAGTGCCATAGACATTGATTCAATTTCCATGTATCAGCTCAAAATAGTTTTCTATTATCATACTATATATGAAACATATATTAAATTGAGCTCTGTTTTACTTTTAATATAGAGGATGAAAAATCCATGAAGATATGGCAAATGCTATGTATTTTACTGTATGTAAAGCAGGAATGTATTTATCATCTCGATCTAGTTGATCTCCATAAAGATGTAATCAATCTTTAACATTTAGCTTATGTAGTTAAGCAAATGTTTGCTTAGCACTCAGCTCAAACAAATGCAAATAGCATTAAGATGATTACACGAGATGATATCATGCTGAAAGCAAACGTTTAGAAATTCAGAAACTCACCTGCAAACAAACACATATGTATATGCATGTATGTGTGCGTGTGTGCGTGTATGTGTTTATGCATGTATATTTGCGTTAGACTTTAAACTGACTAACTACAATAACTTATCTGACTATTACTCAACCCGATTGCGTTCGTCCGCTATTGTTTGGGCCATGGCTTTTGATGAAGTGGGCCCTTGGGAAAGAGATGGAGATAGTTGATAGCTGGTCGTGGTTTCATTTACAAAACCCTCGCAATTATTACGTATGCACCATATTCATTTTTAATTAAAACAAATGAATGATAAAACAAAAACATTTGACTTGGGTTCGAAGGAAGCTCGAGGTTTATTCATATTCATGTCGCTTGGCCAAATAGTTATCTGAGATTGTCGCACTCACGCCGAGATAGAGACATTCTTTATTGCTTAGTGCCAATGGGCACTGAGTAAATGAGTAAACGACTAAAACTGGTCCCGAATTAAGCAATAATCGCTGGGACGATAAGATAGCCAGCGTTTCAATGCTTCTCTTCACTTTGTCGCCTTATTTTGGGCTTTTGTTTCGGACTGCTGGTCAGCTGGACGTAATCCAGCCCAAGTTTCAAGTTGACCATCGCTTATCACGATTACAGGAGCTTTGCGGACATTTGCCATGATATGATAAATCATCCAAGTTCAACAGAAATAGTGCGGCCATCGATTTTGTTGGCCCGTCTAGATTTCCCTGAGGCATAGTTGTATAGAGTCCGATATGATGCATGCCCTGCAATTGGACTGAAAAGCTATATTAGTCAGTGTTAAAAATACATGCCCTCTATATATGTTTTTGATCAGGGCAGTTGGATTCTTATAATAAGGTTGAGCCAAGCGAAAAATTTTTACTTTCTATATTAGACTATGTCACAAATGAATAAGTTTTATATTTATAAGTCTTAAACGGTTTATTTAGATAGCTATATTTTATTATATAAGTATATTCAGATTTAATACAACAAATAATGGAATTAACTTTTTCCCAGCTCTTCCCTATCTGCTAAATAGTGGGTGGCTCGCAGATTATATGACAAGCTGGCGATAAAATTACAATTTGTAAGCTATTTTAAGCTCGGCACAATTGCAGCGTATCCGCCCACAAGGTGTGGCTATAATACGATCCACTCATGGGTGGGGCGCATCTTGAGAAAACGTGCGCAATCCGAGCCAGGAGGTGCGAAAACTTTTAACACCAACCTAATGAACCAGGAGTGGGCAAGATTTCTATGTCAGTGGTCAATTATGATTAGCAGAGAGAGAAAGAGAGAAAGAAAGAGAGAGAGAGAGAGAGTGAGATAATGTTGAGTTTGTTCTTAATTAGCTGCCAATTGAAATTTATGTACATTACATTCGTGACTGAAATAAAGCCAAAATCCGCTATATATAGGTAGTTTTATATCTCACCAGAGAAAGAGTGAGAAAGAGAGAGAGAGAGAGAGAGAATGAGAGAGTGCATGAGTTGGCTTGCAAATTGGCAGCAATTGTTGTCAATTTAAAATTGAAAAGAAGTCAAATGTTGACAGGAATGCACAAGCTATATATAACAATATATATATGTATATACATATCTATATAGACATGTATACATGTATATATCTGTTAAGCACGCATCATGTAGTACTCGCTGGCACATATCTGAGCTGCCGAGTGGGCGCTATCTTCGTGCGATTTCTGACTTATCTGAGATGCTCCATATAGTCTCTTGAGTGCGAGCGAATGTTTTTTTTCTGTTTGACTTGTATATCATGTCTCAAGGTAATCTTTTGATAATCAAGCGCTACGGCAAGCTCGCTGAGCTGATAAGATGCGAGTAAACTCACTGAGCAACTAGTCGAATATATATGACTATAAATTGCCGTATTTGAACATATATAGTGGAACTATATACCATAGTATAGCCGTAAATATGCCCATCTACTTTCGAGTGTCTGCGATTTCAAATGATTTATTTCCGTTTCTATGTTTTGCTTGCAGTTAGCGTAAAATGCGCTTAAATTAGCGCAGATTTGGAACAGCAGCCGGTAGCCGTAGCAGACATCTTTAGTTGACTGAGTGCCCCAGCGACAGCATGGCCCTGAACCAGGGCAAGTACAAGCCGACAATCTGTGCCATCGACGAGGTGGACGATCGCAGCTACAAGCTCCACACGGGCCCCGACGATGAGCGCGTCGGCCTTGGCAGCAAGCTGCAGATCGAGGGCAGCGAAACGGCTCCATTGACCACCAATCAGCAGAAGCTGCACATGGACGATGCTGGCCTGACGCCCAAGGAGCTGGAGGCGGCGCGCAAGGAGGCCCTCAGCGAGGTCAGTGGCGCGGGGGGCGGAGTTACGCCCACAGCGAACACACCGAACTCGACGCACGCATCGGCGAATGGACTGAGAGGTGAGGCAGCGACACCAATAAAAGCGGTTAAGATGAACGAAAAGAAAGAGAGGGAAAGAGAGAAAATAAAAGAGGCATTCACTTAACTAATATAATCAAATGATCATTGCATTTACACTTAAGTGCGCCATTTAATAATGAATCACTGCATTTCGCATATCACTAAACATACCTAACCAACGATACTTTCAAATTGTTCTCCGACTTAAAATGAAAATGGGAAGTCAGGCTAGGACAGCGTTGTTAAATATCTGTATTAGGCAGAAGGTAGATCCCATAAAGTATATATGTATATTTTTGCTGAGGGCGACGAGTCAAGACGATTGATCCCTGTCCATCCTTTCGTATGTATGGATTCGCCGATTTCAGAAGATCTAAGAGATAAAGATTTGTTGTTTACTTTTAAGCTTATACAGTCCGTGAGTCTCTACGTTCGTCTGCTCTTCTGTTTGTCGTGTCAATTCTTCGCTATTTAATCTAGAAGCATGAAACCCCAAACATATATCTTTGAAATCACAAAGATGCAAAAGTTAAACTGACTATACCCAAGATCGAAATATCTGGTTATTGTGAGTGAGTATTATGCAGTCGGTAGCACTCGACTTCCAGGGCAATGCGAAGATAACAAAAGTAAAGTGAATAATTTTAATTTTTGGAATTTTGAATGGAACTCGAGTACAACAATGTATAATCTTCAAGTGACATTATTTCTTGATAACACCGTAGAGGAGAGATAGGCTTTTGTTTGACTTTGTGAGGAACTTAAGCAATAGACATGGAATTTCTTGAGAAGAACTTATTGAGGGGCCATAAACGTAAATACATAGCACTACATTCATCATCGTGATCATAATCATATTTTCTGCTCACATCATCATTGCATGCTGCGGATCATATTGCTGGATATATGTATAGCCCTGCTGCTTCCAGGACGCCGCTCCTTCGATGCGCTGATGAGCCTGTCGCGCAAGCGCCGCATCCTCTACGTGGCCACCGCCTGCCTGTGTGCGCTGCTGCTCGTGATTATCATCATGCTGCTGGCGTTCTGGCCCGAGGTGCCGTTCCACTTGCGTGCGCCGCTCTGCCTGCAGCGCGAGTGCGTCGAGAGCAGCCGGCAGCTGCTGCTCTGGGCGAACACGACGAAGAGTGCCTGCCACGAGACTTACGACTGGGCGTGCGGCAACTTTGCCAACGAGTACGCCAATGGGGACTACTATGTGATTAAGCGCGGCGAGTGGAACTACAAGACTTACAATGAGTATCAGGGTAAGAGCTCAGCTGCAATTACTCCGAGCCATTTGATCAAACTTCTTCGTTTCGTGCAGAGCTCAACGAACTGAACCGCTTCATATCCATGCTGCCCAATGTTGCCGAGCGAGCCTACGCCGTGGAGTCAACCATCAGCAGTCTCTACCGCAACTGCCGCGACATCGATGCCCTGGACAAGAGTCAATCGGATCTGTTGCTCAAGCAGGCCATCAAATCTGTGGGTGAGTTGCCCAACACAACGCTAACGCCAAATGCTATCGGAAGGAGCCGGAGCAGCCTTTTAGCTTTTGCTGGAATCGAAATTCGATTGATTTACGGATATTTTAGAATCAAAGGGCAGTTTTATTAGGAGTGCAAAAAAAAAAAAAGATTTGTTTAGATTATTGCAACTAGTGTAAAAAAAAAAGATATTCGTTAGCTTCTGCTGTAGCGTCTCTAGTGGCTAGGCGGCAGATATGTCGAGCTCTGGCTGCCCTTGCCCAGGGTGGTGGTGGTGCTGCTGCTGCTGCCGCCGCTGCTTGTGATAACGGCCTGTCCGTTGGCATGACCCAGGCTGCCATCGCCGCTGCTGGTGCTGATGAAATTCTGACTGCCAGCGGAGGCGAGGCCACCGGCTGAGGAGCTGACGCCGCTGCTGCCAGCGTCGAGAATGCCAACGACAGACTGGGCAGGTGCCACGCCGCCATCGGTGTGCTCCGAGGTGCCCTCGATGCGGTCGTACTCGGCTGTGGCGCGAGGGAATGTGTGTGTGAGTCGGAGATTGGGAGATGCTTATCGGATTGGACTTACCCTGAATCTGTTGCTGGGCATGGGAAGCCTCGGCGTCGGTCTTGTACTTAATGAAGAAGACCTCTGGCTTGCTGGGAATGGTGGGCGCCGGTGTGGCGATGTCGTTGACCTCCAGCGTCGAGTCCTTCTTGCTGAGCACGTAGATGACGGTCTTCTCCTCCTTGGGCGCGTACTCGGCCGACAGCTTGACATTGGCGCTGCTCGACGATGGCGCCTTAATGAAGATGACGCGATAGTTCTTCTGCGGACGGCCAATCACCAGGTGCTTGACACGCTCCAGATTCTCGTGCTCCTCGGGCGCGGCGATCGTGATGAACTGTTTGTGCACAATGGGCGCCTCGAAGGCCACCTGTTGGTCCACCTGCTGCTGCTGCTGATAGCTGGGCGCCTGATACCCAGCCAATCCTCCAAATCCAATGCTGGGCGTTAGACCGAAGCCCGCAAAGTTGCTTGTGGCACTATTGCCAAAGCCGCCGCTGACAAGGCCCGGTGAGGAGTGTCCACCACTGCTAATGCCGCTGCCCTGGCTGTAAGTGTTGCGGCCAAAGCCCGAACCGGAACCGGAACCGGAACCAGAGCCAGAGCCGTAAGCGGTACTGGAGCCGGAACTGGCGCTGTTCAGCAACGAGCCAACGCCGGCGCCATGGAATGCCCCCAGTGGTCCATAGGTGGACACGCTCTGAGTGGTGCTCGGCGCGCTCAGAAAACTGGAGCCGTGTCCCCCACCACCCGTCGTGGTCAGAGTTCCAGAGACGCCGCTGCCATAGTTGTAGCCCTGAGGCTTGGCTTGAGCCAGGGCGCAGAGCGTGCACAGTGTCTGCATAGCGAGAGTGTGAGAGTGAGAGAGATGGAGTTAGTTTCAGTGTGAGTGTGAGAGAGACGGGTAGGTGGGTGTGTAATCCTTGTGTGTTATCCATTAAGCCTTACCACAAATAGCCGCATGCTGGATACAGACTTGGTTAGGCTTCAGAAGCTTCAGTTGGTTAACTGATGCCGCTCCTCGCCGCCGTTTGGGCTTTTATAGTCGCACATTTGGGCCCCGAAGCGATTCCCTAATCAATATACTCAATATTCAATATGAATTCATATTTCTTCTGCTGTTTCTATTGCTATTGTTGTTGCTTCTTGTTTCGTCTTCTATATGATGGTAGCTAATTAATTGCTCAATTATTTGGCTATGCGAACATACCTCTGACATTTGAGTTGACGCTCTCTTGCTCGCTCTCTAGCGCGCAGCGGTTCTCCACTTGCTTCCTTTAATGTGACCTGTTGTCTGATAGCTGTCGTTGTTGTTGTTGTTGTTGCTGCTAATCTTGGCGGCCATAAATCAATGCTTCAAGTGATCAGTTTGCAACTCTTCAGCGACCATTGACAACGCATCACCATAAGCTTAAGCAAACACATTGATAAATAATCGAAAAAAAAAGAATCAATTGTTAATTTCCGTTGCATTTTTGTCTTTGCAGCCAACTGCGAATTCCTTGAGATCACGAAATGATCGATTGGCGAATTAATTTATGCGTCGAGCTCGAGCTCATCTGATGACGTCTGTTCACAGCTAATGACTGAGAGCGCATCAATTTTATCATTATATTCTCATGTGGGGGTTAAATTAATTAAGCCAAGCCAACGGCTCCAGATCAATGTCTGATTATTTTCAATCAAATTCGATTCCATTTAGTACAGTTTAGTCTAACGTGAAAATGGATAGAGCAAAAAGCATACTCGTTCCAATTTAAATGGAATCAAATGAGCTTACTGGAGAATCGATTCAATATGTTGAGGAACTATTTAATTGAAAATTATTTTCCTTTGTAATATATGTATATGAGCAAGTCTATATGTATTTTAGCTCCTTAAAGTCCCATTTCCTTTGCAAAAGTTCTATGCCTAGTCTTATAGGGTATTTGATAATCGTGTACGCTCTCGGCTGGGCGTCTCTTGATTCTCTTCTGATAATGTTATTAATGAACGCAATTTGTCTGCTGTCCATGTTCGAAATGTTCAATACAACAAGTTCTCTGGCTGCTATACAACTTTTTTTTATCTAAACAAATTCTTTGGGATTTTTCTTAGAGACTATGGAGAGACCAAGCTTCCGCAATGGAATACTTGTTTGACGTACTAAGTATTTAATTATGTGTAAGCCCCGAGAGTTCGAAATTCGTAGAAATTCATTGGCCAAAGCATAATTACGTAGATTCTAGACTGCCTGAATGAATCTTGGTGTTTGTTAATTAAAATGTTTATGCATATATTGAATGATGTGCCTTAATGTGTGCGAATTCAAAATGAGAAGTCTAAAAATAAAGATGCCCCTCTTTAGAGTATTCAATTGAATGTGATACCGGAATATGTCTAGACAAGGATTTGAAGCAATGCTGAGAACAGATATTCATTATGATAAATCATATAATTTGAGCATATATTAAAGATATATTTAAAAAGCAGAGACGTGCTCATGGTTATAGTAGTGTAGGCGAGGCATTATTATGCAGGAAATCTACACACCTTTATATACAATGTCTCTGCTATTGGTCTTTCGATTTAAAAATATTTATATTTTTCGATAACAAAGTTATCGACGGAAACTTAACATGATAAAATTGAACTGCTTACAGCATACTCTATGTTTACAATTTTATTTTGTGAAGAATATACTGTTTTTTGTCTTTATATAATTTTACATAGTGGACCCTCTGATAATGAGCACATTTTTTGGGAAAATAAGATCCATTTAACGGCCAACAAAAAACATTTATTGTATGCCGAATTTCCGTGTGTGTCGAACAACGAAATAAGGAAACTATGATTGTTTTGTCCATCGACCGTTTTAGCATTTTTTGGAATGAATTGTGTTCGTTAACCGAGGGTCCACTGTAGTTGAGTTCAAGCACATAAAGTTGTGTTCATCAAAGTTCATAGTAGTACACCGAAATGAAATAAAACGAAGCGGTATGTAACTGTAATAAAATGCAAAAAGCAGAATTCCGAATAATTTCAGAATTAAAATATGATTATTCTAATATTCGTTCGCCCCTATATTGTTGAAATAATATGTTTGCTTCATAGTAAAAATATTTCCAGAAATATAGAAAATTGAGTTGGCTCAACTGAGTGTAAATGGTGCAGCTGAGCAAATGCTAGATATTTCTGGCCCGATCGACCCGGTTCAATGTGTTTCAATGTGAATATGCCACACTGGTCAGGCTTGTCTGGGCTGTTGGCAAATAGGCCGGTCTATAGCTATGTTTGTTAACTGAAGCATTTCCATTTTCATTTGATAAGACTCGTGGCTAGTGGCTAGTGGCTCTTAGCTGCTGGCGGTATGCAACGAAGAGATGGCTCGATTATGTCGTGTCATTTGTATACTTGAGCTGCGACTAAAAGCAGAAATTCCAAACGTCGTCGTCGTCGTTGTCATCTTATTTTGTTGTTGTATATATTTATTTATATATTTATTATTGAAAAATTTCATTATAATTGGCATAATTTGAATGCGCTTTGGGGCGAGCTTTGTCGGTTTGTCGGCTCGCGCGGCCGATCTGGCAGTTACTTAAGACCACATTTTATATGGCTAAAATGTTATGATTTATGCGCGGTAGCCACCTTGAAATAAGCCGATTGAATTCAGCAGCCGCAGCACAAAAAAAAAAAAAAAAGTTATTAGTCAGACGGTAGTATTTTGAGATGCTCGAATCTATATCAATTAAGTCCATTGTACAGCATTTGTCACTGCAGTGTGTGTATGTGTGTGTGTGTGTGGGTGTGTGCGTGGCCCAGTCCAAAACGAATGACTTAGAACACAAACTTTTTACGTCAAACCAATTAACGCATTGGCCTTGGAATATGGATTGCATAACTTTTCCTCTATTGTTTCTTCTTTTGTATATATGTATATACTTTAATGTTGTTTTTTCTCTTTTTTTGAGTTTGTTTTAAGTTTCTTATGCATATTTGAAGATTAATAGCTGCCGTCTTGTGCGGTTCGGTTCGGCTGCCAATCACAAAAAGGTCGTCTAGTTGATGTCCAGATATGGCCGCCGCTTCCACAATCCCATTAATTAAATGCAAATGCAAATAAATCTACACGAGCTGCTTTGCGAATCGGCCAACAAAATAAAAAAGATGCATTGATGTCTCTTTATTTCTATCTCTTCTTCTTCTTTTTTCTTAATTTAACTATTTGCAAAATTTATGTAAATCGAACTGAAATTCGTGGCTTGCCGATCCTCGACGAACCACGAATGCCCTCTATCAGCATCTTCATGATAATTAATGTAGTTAGGAGCAGAGGCAGAGGCAGCAGAGAGGAATGAACTAAGAAAATATATATATAGTCATATGCCTGGCACCAGGCAACACACACACACACACATGCAGACATCTTACTCTCCCTTTAAATAAATAGAAATGTGTGCATATTTGATAGTACATTTAGTTTTTATATTTTTAATATGATATTTTTGCAATACTCAAAATTAAATTCTCAACGATTTATTTGGCTTAAAATACAAATTAGTTTTTTGTTCAGGAATATTTGTGCATTTCTTGTTCTTCCCATTGTCCATATGCTTCGCATTGCCTCAAGCCGCCTCGTTTGGCACAGGGTCATAGCACTTTGGCAAAAAGGAAAAAACAGACAAGAAAAAACACTTTTTTTTATATATAAAATTGAAAATAAAATCAGACAAAAAAAATACACACATAAACTATAAAAGTTTGCAAAAAGTATGCGAAATCTACACTAATAAAACACTTTGCGGCTGTTGAGGCGAACGTTTTAATTTACGCGTTCGCGATTTTTTTTATGACTACTTGTGGTTGTTGTTGTTGCTGTTGTTGTTATTGGATTAGTGGGGTTTTTATTTGTATCGGCATTGTCTATATTTTTAACGCTTATCACTTTTATGCAAATGCTGCTACCCGGCAATGTTAATAAGACACTTGGTGGTGCGCATGGGACGATCGTTAAATTGACACCACCCAATCGCCTGCAGCACCACAGCCACATTCACTCGAACACACACATGCACACTCACACAGATATGCACACGCTTATGCGCTTTAATGAAAACTCTTTGCTGGTCGCTGATAGTCGTAGCCCAGCTGAGCCCCTTTGGCCGCCTCTGCCGGGGCCTTTGGGGGCTCCAGGGCGCCGATCACAGACTGCACGGGCGCCACGTAGGGCGCCGCATGCTCCGAGTTGCCGCCCAGCACGTCGTACTGCGTCTGGATCTCACGCTGGGCAGCGGCCGCCTCCTCGTTGGTCTTGTATCTGATGAAGAAGACGTCGGGCTTGGACAGCGACTGCTGCTGCGGCTTCGGCGGCTCTATATCTTGGGCCTCCAGCTCCGGCTGCTTGCGGCTCAGCACATAGATGACCGTGCGCTCCTCCTGGGGCGCCAGCTCGGCCGTGTACTTGAGCGCCTCGTTCTGTGTATTGGGCGCGCGGATGAAGATGACGCGATAGTTGCGCGTGGCACGTCCGATCAGCAGGTGCTTGGTGCGTGGCTGCAGCTCCTCCGGGTCCTCAGCGGCCACGATGCTGTAGAACTGCTTGGTAATCAGCGGCGCTGACGTTGTGGGACTCTCCCCAGCCGCCGGTGGCAAATAGGAGCGCGTCGGCAGCGCCTGGCAGTGGCCAAAGAGCTCCAGCGAAACGAGAAAGATGACAAAGCCCAACATGATGCTAGTGGATGATGCCCCGAAATGTGTGTGGCAGTGGGTGGCCGCATGCCGTATATATATTGGGCAGAATCTTGGAGTGTTTTTTGCACACAATTCGGGGCCCAATTAGCCAAAGACTTTGGCAACGAACTTGTTGCAAATTAGTGAAAACAAAGGAGCCGTTAAAAGCGAAATTGTTACAACATTTGACTGCCAAGATCTCGAGATTATTTTCGTAATATTTGCACATTTGTGTTTGAGTTGCGATTGGCATAGAATACATATATTTCCGCTGCATTTTGTAATACACATATACACATGTTTGTATTTCATAAATATACATACATATACATATATCATAAATTTCAGAGATCATAGTTTTGGCTCATTTATCTTTTATCGCTGCGCGCATAAACATCTTGTTTGGCCATTGTCCACAGTTTATGCGGCATCACTCAACGCCCCCACATTGCTTCTTCTTCTTCTTCTTCTTCAGCTTCTCCATTTTTTGACTAATGGGCAGCTGGTGTGATCTAATCTGCGCTTCACAGCCTTTGCATTTGTTCAACATTTCAAAGTTTTTCTTATTGTTTTTGTTGTTACTTTTTGTATATTTTGTGCGTTTCGCAGCCTCGCAGCTGATTAGTAGATTAATTCATTTTGGTTTCGGTCGCGTTGTTGTCAACAAGTCGAGACAATTAAAATATCAACAGCGATATGTTTCTCTTATTTGTTATATTTGTGTGAGAATACGACGAGCTGGCTGGCTTGACATCAATTTTGATTTCGGCTTCGATTCAGGCCTCGATGCGCATCGATTTGCATAAATTGACGCGTAATTCCCACACTTTCATGTCGCATTTGGCAAAATGGTACAGCTAATTTGATTTATGACTTGATTTATTAAGAAAAATCGCCTCTGCCCAAAGCTGAAGCCGCCAGAAATCAGAAATCACTGATACAGATGTAAATGATCTTGTACGAAGGTTACCCAAGGGCTGCTCGCTTGCCGCCTGCGACCTAATGAAACGATACAGATTTGGGCTCGACATAAATGAGAGTATCTCAAGATTTGAATAGTCAATAATAAAAAGTCATTCAAATTTCAGAAATAAGAAGCAGAAATACATATATATTGCTTAAATATATTACTAGTTACATATTATAAAAGTATTAGAGCACGAGTTATTTAAATGTAAAAATATATAAATCACAATTCTTTTTGTTGGCACTGACAAATCAAGTTTATGCTTAATATGTGAAGTATTGGGTCGATCACTAAGTGATTTCGTTTGATGACAGCAGATGATCTGAATTTTGTTTGCAAACAACTGAATTTAATCGCTTTACCGTTACTTATTTAAATAACTGATATAGTAAGGCATGTTTGTAAAAACTTTGTTAGAGCTTGCGAAATAGTCTTGCTTTGGTGGATGGAAGGTCGAAAGCAGCATATTCGCCAAATTTTTTAGTGTTTTACTATCGAAAGTGTTTTTACACTTAGGTAAGGCAAAAATGTTGTGATGTTTTATGGAGAAGCTCTATTGACCCACACGCCAATGCCAAAATTGGTTTGCAAATCTCCAAAATTCCAGCAATTTCGATCTTCAGACTGGAAGGGGCCTCTTGAGGATGATAAAAGATCCCTAATAAAACAAACAGACTAGTAGATTCCTAATTAGACAAAGGTCAAATGAGCTATAATGGAGCTAGGTAGAGTGCGAGCAGCTTAGGAGGGACAGCTCTCTGAAACCCTGGTGCATTTCTCTGCAGGAAGTCTATCCATAATGGAATGTCGGATCAAGGCAACTATCAGCGGTTGGCAAATAGAGCAGCTGTTCAGTCGAAATTATGAAACTCTACAAAAAGACATCCTTGATGGACTACTAGGTGTTTAAGATCTCAACTCGAGCTTAATATCAATTATTATTATTATAACAATTATTGCTGATTGTCAATCCAGAGTCCTACATTACATTATTGTATGTTAAGACATTGTTTAGTTAAGATTGATGTACAAACTGTGTGTGATGGACTCAACGCTTGTTGAAAACGAAAAAATATGCATATAATAAATCAAAATGTAAATTCGAGAGTTGATTTAACTTCATGTCAACTGCTGACAGCAGCTACTATGCGCCATCTGACCTACATATGGATTGTGATGTCAACATTTATGTAGCCATTGATCTATCTCCATTCATGCCAGACAATAACAAAATATCATTAGTCTGGCTACAATCGCTAATGTTACGATCATCGTTTAATGTGGTTCAGCTGATTTGAGCCAAGATTTGTATTCATGCTGCACTCAATTAGGCCACATTCAGCGGTTAATGGAGCTCTTAATCTATCCATCTGATAGGAGACTAATGTTCCAATGTATTTTCTCTCCCTCACTCACACTCCACTCACTCTCCATCCCTCACTCCCTCTCTCTCTCTCTGTTTCTGGTTGAACTCATGCATATTTATGCATTTGGCCTGCGCCGCAGCATTAAGATCGACGTCATATTTTGTCATGGGGCGTCAGTTTAACGATCGCTCGAAGTAAAAGATGCGCTGTTTGATTCAATTATAATTAACTTTGATGTGCTTATTTTGATTTCTCACTTCATTTAAGCTAATATTGAGGTATTTTGGGCGCCGGGCCGCTTTGTTGGCTGTCGAATTGTTTTTTGGACGTTTGAATTGTTGATTTGCATTTGAGCATTTTGCTTTTTGGCCGCTTCGGACCTTTATTAGCCGCTTGGCATGATTTGAGCAACATTTCAATTTATTTATGGCATTTTTATTAATTTTTTAAATGGCATTTTATAGCGCGGAAACTACGCGACCTTACCCCAAAGAAGTGCCTCTTGAATAAACGTTGCGTACTTCTTTATATATACAATTTATTTATTTATTTTTTAAAACAATAACAAAAACAAAAAACAAAAAAAAATATATGTGGTCGAGGGAAACAATGTGCTTAAAACTAAACAACACATAACAAGCTATTAGAAGGACTGAAGTTTGTGTGCGTGTGTGGGCGGGGATTGGGTTTGGGGATAGGGGCGTGGCGTGGCGTGGTGGTGTGGAGTGCCGGGGGAGCTTACAGCTTGAGGGCACTGGGCAGATACTGGGTAGAGGGATTGGTGCTGGGGCGATTGACCTGGCGATAGTTGTAGCTGCCATCGGGATTGAGGCTGTCGAGGCTGCCGATGACGGAGGTGATCGGAGCGTTGTTGTCCTCCTGGAACTCGTTGGTGCCGCCCAGCTTGTCGTACTGACCCTGGATCTCCTTCTGGGCCTGGTTGGCCTCGTCGTCGGTCTTGTACTTGATGAAGAACACCTCCGGCTTGCTGGGCTGCGTTGGCGCTGGTGTCGCAATATCGTTGGCATCCAGATCGTTGCCCTTCTTGCTCAGCACATAGATGACGGTCTTCTCCTCCTGCGGCGCAAACTCGGCCGAGTACTTCACGTTGGCATTGTCGCTAGCTGGCGCCTTGATGAACACCACGCGATAGTTCTTCTGCGGCCTGCCGAGCACCAGATGCTTCACCTTGTTCTCGTTGCCGCGCTCCTCGGGCGCCGACACCAGATAGAACTTCTTGTTGATGATGGGCGCTGGCGTGGTGCTAGCCGGCGGCAGGTACTTGTCGCCGCCGCGATGTACCTGCTGCAGCTGGCCCACCGGGCTCGGCAGCACCAGTTGGCCGCCGGGGTTCGGCAGGCCCGTCAGGCCAACGCCGCCCGTAAAGAGATCGCTAGTCTGCGGCTGCTCGTAGCCGTACTGAGGACGTGCCTCGGCCAGGGCCAGCAGAGCGGCGACGCAGCCGAGCACTAACTGAGCTGATGTGGAGCGCATTTTCGAATTGAGTTCGATTTGGTGAGTTTCTATGTGTTATCCTTGTGGTAATCCTTGAATGCTTGCTAGCTTGGTTGTTGCTATCGCGTCGCGTTCGTTTGAGCACGTTTTGCTTTGGATTGCTTGAGGGCAATGGTTGCATTTCTGGTCGCTCCACTTGGCTTATATGCGCTGCTTTCCAGATCGGCTATGGCCGCTGGCTGCGCTGTCGGCGCCATCAGTTACCAGCTTGTTGTTG
Organism: Drosophila navojoa; assembly: GCF_054131105.1. Classification (NCBI taxonomy): domain Eukaryota; kingdom Metazoa; phylum Arthropoda; class Insecta; order Diptera; family Drosophilidae; genus Drosophila; species Drosophila navojoa. The sequence goes on from NC_142895.1 coordinate 26,983,442, forward strand.
TAATTTATGTAAATCAGCATAATCAGCAACAGCAACAGCAGCAGCATCAGTAAAAGCATCAGCAACAGCAACAGCAACAGCAGCGGGGCAGTCGAGCTGCTTGGCGGTTGCTCGGCTTGGCACATGGCAATAACAATTTGGACATGTCCACAGAGTTCGCTCGCTTTCAAGATAGGCTCAAACAGCGAATGCTGCCAAAAATGTATTCAAATCTCTCAACTGCATGTTGAGTCAGCTACAGGCAGTGGGGCGTGGCTGATTCTGATATGCGCTGTGTAGCCATGGTTCACATTTTGAATAGAGCTCATATATCTCGTATAACAATAGCCACTCGTCTCGTCTCGAAAAAACATATACATATATACACATATGTTTGTACAGATATATGTATGTGTATATATGTAGCATCTAGCATATGTATCTGTTTCTATCTCTATATAATTTTGGCAGCTTAGGCATTGAACTTGACTGCGCGCTGCGCTGGCCTCACAGCTGAGTAGATTATTAATAGACCCATGGATATACAGAAAGTTTAGTTTTTTTTTTTTGCCAGTTTCTGTAGGCTTTGCTGGCCGCCGTTTGCATCTAATTAAACGGCACCTGAACGGCATCAGTCTTTGACTCTAGGCCTCCAAAGCCATCGGCAAAAAATAAAATAAAATGTGTGTAGCGAAACTAGTTTGCTGGGTTTTTCTTTGGCCCAGAGCAATGCTGGCCTGCCCATCACATTGCTGATCGATTAACTTGCAAATGTGAAACACTTAAAAGATGGTTTCATACATCTCAATATGAATGGCGACGGACCATCTGATTGAATACGATCAATATGCGAACCAAATGGGCATCAAATATGTCACAAAGCTGCTACGCAATGTGTCTCGATCGTTGCATAGCTAATATATAGAATGTATCTTACATATTCATATTATATAAACTTGGTAAGTCATAAAAAAGTAGATCAAGCCTTGATATCTCTGAATCCAGTTGATGTTGAGTCTGATTGAAATGCCTTAAGCACGAAAGACTCATCTGAGTAGGGAAAGAATGGAGTCCTTCCGTATCGTATGTGACATAAATACTCTCTCTCGATCCCTCTTCCTCTGTGTAGCTATTTCTATAGTATATATTATACATCTATATAGATTATATACTATAAATATAAATTTTCTTTTCATCTTATGTGTATATCTGTATTTTAAACAGTGGCAGATGAAACACATTAATGTCATGGGGTCAGGTGTGGTGGGGGCGACAAGAATGAACTATTTATTATAAGATTTACTTGATTTTATTGACAATTAAGAATACATAGCGTATGGTTAAGGCCCTCTCCTGGATGTGATCTGCAACTGTTTTTACACTTCTGTGTCTCTATAGAAAAAATATCAACATTCGTTCTTTTTATTTCATATAATTATTTATCTACTGTTACCTAAATATACATCTGCAACTGTTCTATCTACCGGTATATACATCTGTATCTTTGTGCCTAGCAATATATCTCTTCTCCATTTATTTGTACTTGTATCTTTTTCACTATTTGTATCTTCATGCGTATTTATTTCCGTAACTATCTCTATCCCTATCTGTATATTTCTCAGTTTGATTCTTCTGTTTATATATTGTATATTTGTATCTCATTTAGTTTCATCTGTATTTGTATCATTTTATCGACTTTGACCAGTATCATCGATATCTCCTCTTTAGATCTGTTTTCGTATCTTTTCAATTTTCATCTATATGTCTCTCTATATCCAGATCTATTTAGTATTTCCTTCCGTATATGTCTCTAGTTGTATCTGTATCTGTACCTTTTTCCCGATTAGGATCTATAGGCCTATCTGTATCTACGTCATATATTTTTCGTGTTTGTATTCTCCAATACATACGGATATAGTCTATCTTTATCTTTCTATACTATACATTCTATGTATATTATCTATAGTCTTCGCATTTCGTTTGGCTTGACCTCCAGCTAAATATTATGGCAAATTGAATAATCGAAATGCGTTTATAATTGACTATATAAAGCGCTGTTTGTCATGGATTTTCCATAGCTCTGATCGGATGCTGGCCAAATGTCCAATTATGTTATTCTTCAGCTGTTAGTGTTGGCGATTGCCGTAGATGGTGGCCTCCTAAACCAATCAACAGTCAACAGTTAACAATAGGCCGATGAGTCAGTCAGGCGACTGGCGGGTGTTGAAATCCATAGAAGGAAAAGAAGCAGATCAGATGCTGAAGCAGAAGCAGAAGCAGAAGCTGCTGCGACACATTCACCTCTGGCTCTGGCTCTGGGCCGTGGCTGTGTGGAGGTCGCTAGAAGAGCTCATCGTATTGCATAATTTGTCGCAAAGCTGAGCTTGATCAGCTGATGGACTGCTTGGTGATTGATGAGCACTGATTGATGGTCGAGCATAAACTTGAGAGTGCGACAGATATCTAGCGGCTGATCCACTAATTTAGTTATAAACAGCTCGCGCTGCGCTGGTTCAAAAGCGAACAAAGCGATAATTATCAATTAGGCATTCCATATCCATAATTTCATATCTTCTTTTATATGTATATGAGTTTATTTTTTGGATGTCGCCGAAGCCGTAGCCAAACCGAAAGACCCGAAAGACGTCAAAGCCCCTGCGAAATAATTTATGTAACTTTTTATAAATGCTGACAGTAAAAACCGAGGGACAAATGTTCGAGCACAGACTGCGCTGGCCACAGATCTTATCGCTTTATTTAGTAGGTGTGATTATCTTTATGCAAAGATCGCGACGCATTAATATGCAGATGCGCTCAGATAGGGGAGATATAGATGGATGCTGATACCGAATACCAGGTAGCATCTGCCAGCGATGTAATCCATATATTTGATCATAAATTTGTTCGCGCACTGGGTGTGCGTGTGTGTGTCTGTGTGGGTCTTGTCTGCATGCATGTATGTATATACATACATATGTATAGATACATACATCCATAATACTTTCTGGTATTTTAATGCGTTGCATTTGTGAAGCGACCTTGCAGCGCGTTTGCTCTACCACTTTGTTTTTCCTCCTCTTCTTCTTCTTCTTATTATTATTTATTTATTTATATTTTGTTTTTTATATAAAGACGCTAATTTATTTGGCATCGGCTTGTGGTTGGTGGTCGCTCCATCTCCAGCAGGGGCTAGGGGGCCCGTGGGTTTTCTATAGTTTTCGATGCAGTTTCGATAATTATGAAGAGCTTGCCAAATAGTTGAGACCGGCTCGATCAGGCGAGGCAGGCCGTCAGGTGTGTTGTGGGTCACCTGCTTCTGTAATTTGTTAATTATATTAAGTTTCTAAAAATAATGCTGATGCCCGAATTCAGATTGGGAGTCTCCCGACTGTACGTTCTCCATTTTCATTCAAACCAATTCACTTTAAATCCAACTCCTATAAAAAAAGACTTGCATATTTTTTTGAATGCTTAAAGAAATCCTTAAATTTTATTAAAAAAAAAAATGGAGAAAAAAAAATAGTTTTTCATTTGTTTTGCATCAGTCGCAAAGGTATCTAAAATGAATATCGCAAGAGTTAAGCTAAGAATATTCTAGCCAAATAATCGCCATGGATTATTCAATTAGAATCAGGAGTCGGGCGCGTGTTGAGTCCAGGCAGCGTCCATCGAGGAGCTGCCCGGCGGATTGATTGGGCATGTTTAGTTGGGATGGTCGGGATGCAGATGGCACGTCTAGTACTTGACGGATCTGATGGGCTTGGCGGGCAGATATGAGGTCTGGATGATGCTGCTGCCCACGTTGGATGTGCCGGTTGCCACCTGGTTGCCATTGCCGCCAGCGCTGATGCCGATCTGCAGGTTATCGTTGGAGGGGACGCCGACACCGACACCGTTGATGGGTACGCCACCAGTGCCAACGATGTTGATGCTGCCGCTGCCGTCGTTGATCACGCCGGAGGCGCCGTTGTCGCCCAGGGCATTGATGACGGAGGAGGTGGGCACAATGCCCTCATCGCTGAGGCTGGAGCTGCCGCCCAAGGCATCGTAGTTGGCTGAAGTGCAAGTAGAAGATGGATTGATTAGTGTAACCCGCGATGCCCATGGCCTAGACCGCACTTACCCTGGATGGTCTGCTGGGCATGCGCTGCCTCCGCGGGGGTCTTGTACTTGATGAAGTAGACCTCGGGCTTGTTGGTGACGGGGCGCTGTGTGACCACCTCGGCGCTGACATCGAGCGCGTTCGATTTCTTGGACAGCACGTAGATGGCGGTCTTCTCCTCGACTGGGGCCACGTTGGCAATGATCTTGGCCTTGCTGGTGGTGGATGCGGGCGCATTGATGAAGACAACGCGGTAGTTCTTCTGGGGCTTGCCCACGTTCACATAGCGCACGATCTGCTGCTCATCGTGGTCCTCGGGCGCGGTGTGCAGATAGAAGTGCTTGCTGATGATGGGCGGCTGGAAGTTGGCCAAGTGGCTGATGTACGCCTCCTGCTCCTTGTAGTTGATGACGGGTCCAGGCCGAATGCCAGTCAGACCGATGTGATCGTTGACCACGCCAGTGTAGATGCCATTGCCGTTGGCGCTGCCAGTGCTGATGCCGTTGGTGTAGCCACTGCTGCCGGTATACTGAATGCCGCCCACTTGAGCGGAGGGCACAAAGCCGGAGTTGACCCCACCCAGGTTGTTGTAGTAGGTGTTGCCCGACGCGGTCGGCTGGTACGAGGTGGATGTCGTCACCACAGGGCCGGACACCAGGTTGTCGTTCTGGCCAATTTCGTAGCGGTAGGCCTGACGGCTGAGATCAGGACGCGCTGCTGCCCAGCGACTGCAGCCGAGCACTGCAAGGCAGGCCAAAAACTGCAAGTGGATTGCGGATCGTTGGATCACTTGGGTCTACCTAGGCCTATCCAGTCTATCTGCCATCGACTTACCAGAAATTTGTTCATGCTGTTACACAATGTGGACGCGGTCGGACTTGAATGAAGCTGAGCGCTGGAGGGGCTGCGGTGAATTGATGCCCTGTCTGGAGACAGCGCTCAGTTTATATAGAGAGTGTCGCTGCTGGCCTTTAATTGAAGTTAATTAATTTGCTCGCATTGATTTGCAATAAATTGTTAAAATGAAATATAACTATAACACCACACAAATCCGGCTAGCACGGACCTAGAGAATGAGGCTTTGGGCTTTTATTTCACTCGTTTCGCCTCGCAGGCGCTAATTAATGCTGCAAACACAGCTGACACAATCGCTCCCAAATAGTTGATCCAATGTCGCCATCAGCTGGCTGATGCCACTTGACGCTGTCCACCGATTCAATCGGATCGATCAAGCGGATTCCCACTCTGTCTCTGTCTCTGTCCGAGTCAATGAAATTGATGACTTTGGACTTCTGATAAGAGTTGAATGGAAAAATACTAAATACGACACATTTATGCTAAAGATAATATACATTTTAGATAAAACCACCAAAGTTCTTTGAGTTGTAATAATAGAAGCAAAATTTGGAAATAAAGTAGAATTTGATTATAACGACGCTCAACGGGCCGTCGCTATAGCCGAAAGACACTATAACTATAAGCTTATGTTTCGCCATATAAGTTTATCTGAGATTCAGAAACTACAAAGTTTGAATAGACTTCTACCTGACATAATGAGTTTAGGGAAAAACATAAAACTGAATCTTCATGGTCTTGAGTAAAATTTCGCTTATGATATCTGCTGAGTTGATTATAGACCTTATCAAAGCCAAGAATCAGTGGATTCAGTTGACATCTTGGTGGGCAAGTCAGACGATCCATTGGACTCAGTGATTGAGCTACAGCGATCTATGTTGAATTCTTATTTAATAATAATTAATGGCTATTGCTATGATTCCCTATACTATGTAATTGGAGCTTGGGCACAAGTGCCCCGGAAATCCCATTCATATTCATGTATAGGGGAAAGATCTCCCGCAATCAAAGCAGCCCGTGTCGATTACTAGAAACGTCAATGCTTGAAGCTTTGGGCTCATTGAGGATCTACCATAGCATAGTACTACCCTATGATGATAGACATCTTACGATGATTTTACCTGGGATAGAGCATACAAATGTTGTTATAAAATGCGCTTTCATTTGTTTTTATTAATCTGATATTTGGACTTTTTTTATGACTGCATGATGGTCTGAAATTTCCAAGACGTTGCAGTCAAACATTTTAGCGCTTTTAATTGCTATAAACCCAAATACACACACACACACTTACACATACAGTCAGCTCGTAATGCTCTAATATGTATGAGTGGAAGTTGTCATAAGTTGTGCCAAATTTCATATTTGGTGCTTTTGTCGAATTTCATTAGCGCCGCTCGATGTTGCCATCGTTGGTAGAGACGCAGCAGGAGGGGGGAGGGGGGAGGTGCAATGGGTCATTCCTCCGGATATTGGATTACAGCATGTTAATAAGTGTCTTCCTCTCCCCATTGCTTTCAGGCGGCTGGCAGGCGATTTCGGCAACGAATCGATTGCAGAACTGGGAGTACAAGAATGCGCTGAAATTACTGCAAACGAAGTTCGGGATCTTCCCCTACTATCGGGTCAGTGTGGAGAACAGCTACAATGTGCCCTACGACTACGTCATAACCCTGGACGAGGGCGAGGTGGGACTGCCGGACAAGTTCTTCTACGGCCCGGACGCCGACGAGGAGGTCGTGCGCGGCTATAAGCTGCTCCTGCGCGACTTTGCCATCAATATGGGTAAGCACTAAATTGATTAACGATTCAATTCAAGTCAATTCCTAATGCAACACGCGTCTTCTTCCAGGCATTGTGTCGCGCGAGGCAGATCTGTTTGCCGATGACATCTTCCATTACGAGCGGCGCATCGTGCATCACATCGAGTCCGCCAAGGGCCGTGGCGAGCGGCAGCAGAACAAGCTCATCCGGCTGGCAGAGCTCAAGAGCATCGCGCCATCGGTAAACACTCAGCGAGTCACTGTGTTTCCCCAATTACTATCGAAAACTAGTTTCAAATTAAGCTGGAAGCGTACTAATTGATTTAGGCATAGATCGCACTTTGGCATTTCAGTTGCAGAATGTTCTCTCGACTCGCTGTGGAACGGGTTTATATAACCCGCACAGATTCAAAGCTTTCCCGGATTTATTATATATGTACATATTTGTTTGCCCAGACGTAGTTCTTGTGATTTAATTGTCACATAGAATGATACATCCATCCACACACATGTACATACATATAAGTCCATATTGCTTATTTCGACTTATTTGTTCGATTCGGCCTGAAATAGATTTCTATGTCGTGGCTGAATAAATTTGTTAACAATTCATTATAATCTTATAATTTTATGTCTGTGCTGTCCGTGAGAATCTCGTATCGTTAGTCGATATATTCTTCGTCCACTAACAATCGTAACAACCCTGTGCGAATGGCCCCACTGAGATAAGACTCATCAATAGCCGGAACTACGTTCAGCAACAACGATTTTTGTGTAGCTCTCTCTCTGTCTCCCCCTCTCTCTCTCTCTCTCTCTCTCTGATAGCTTCTCTGTGCAGCCCTCTACTAATACATAGCAATGGAAGATGATCACGACAAAACTGAACCAATATTGGGGAAACTTTAAAAACAAATTCTTTACGTATCACGCCATGAACTAATAGACAGGCAATAGAAATGTTTATAGATTTTAGCTAATTTTGATAATTTATATTTTGAGTCATAAGAGTTAAGCATTCAATATAACTTGCAAGAGTCTTCATTGCGTAGATATATATTAATAGTTATGCATATATATGTATACATATGTAATTTGATCTGCAATGCTTACTTGAACTTATTCCCATAGAAAATGAGAGATCAGTATCTCTGTTTCAATGGTTTTATCAAAGTATACAGGCAGAAGGAGTGGTAAACTCTATAAAATATATAATGCGGATCAGAGAGATATGCTGATTTAATATAGACCTAATGAGCACATACATATATTATTTACACAAGTTTTCCTCTTTACTTTTGATTTTCGTTACTATACGGCACGAATATGTTGATAAAGAAAAAGACATCCTTGTGCTATACTCAAGAGAACTTAAATATTTTCTCCTAATGGTATAGGGGCTTTGTAGTTGGCCAACTCAGCGCGGGCGGAGAGCAACTGTTTTGCAAAGAAACAGAGAAGAGAAGAAAAAAAGAGCACTACGAAATGTATCAGTCTATCGTCTATACACTCCTCCATTGCATTTTAATGCAGCCCTCATCATATTTTCGATAAGTTTTTTTTTTTCTCGTAAGAGGAAATATGTTCGTTAGTCGTCGTTAGACGAGTGGCCGATTGTGGCCCAATTGCTAGAGCAAGGTAGTGGAGTATATAAGAGGTATGCATGAATAGCTAAAGAAAGTGAATGCGAAGCCAAATAAATTGGAGTAAGAAAGTGCGCTCACAAAAGACTCGGACGTACAACATTCAAACCAGGAGTGTAAAAGAGATATTTCGTGTCGAATACATTCAAATGTCAAATGAAATTTTAATTCTTGTTTCATCGTGCGTATGGGAAAAAGAACAGCCCCATTTCGCGTCGATTTTCGCTTTCGACTTCAATCATTTTAGTGACTATCGTATGATCTGAGACGCAACATATTAGCAACACTTCATTTAATTCAATTCATTCAATTTTACGTATGTCTGTATTAGGGATCTGCATGGCCTAACAATGCAGTTTTATATATCTATTCATTACTATCCCAATCTATGTTTATTCACATTAAATCTCTTGTCTTTGTCATTGTCACAGCTGCCCGTTCTGGAGTCGCTGCAGGCCATCTTTCCCAACACGCGAATCAGTGAGGAGACGGAAGTGTTGGTGCGTGATGTGGAAGTGTTTCACGAGCTGTCCACGCTGATCTCCACGTCGGACAAGAAGTATAAATTGAGAAATATTATCAAAAATTGAGAATTGATTTAACTGTTTCTTCCTTCCTTGCAGGCCCATTAATAACTTCATCATCTGGTCGCTGGCGCGTCAAATGTTGCCGCACCTGTCAAAGGAGTACCGCACGCTGGCGGAGCACTTTGATCATGCCATCTATGGACGTACCGCGACTTATCCACGCTGGCTTTTCTGCAGCAAGGTGGTGCGTGATTGGGTGCCCTTTGCCGTGGACGCACTGCAGCAGCAGCCGCCCAAGCAACAGTTTGAGGGCGCCGCGCGCATGCGCAGCAACGAGCCAAACGGCCTCAACAAGACGACTGGCAACGAGAAGTTCCTTCAGCTGATGTTCTACAGCTTGCGTAACCAGCTGCAGGATTCGCTGGCGCAGGCAAGCTGGCTGGAGCCAACAGCGCGACAGTTCATGCACAAGAAGCTGGCCGAGATGCGGCTGCAGTTCGGCATACCCAGCGAGGTGCTCGAGCAGCCGGACTACATCAGCAACTACTACAACGATCTGCTGCTGAGCAACCTCAACTTTGTGGAGCACTTGGAGTCCATTTGGACCTTCCGCCGGTCGCGCATGGAGAACAAGCTGAAGACCTTGGGCATGCTGGATGTGTGAGTGGACAGCTAGCTTCAGTGGATCGAAGCTGATTTAATCGAACGCATTGCTCTTTTTATTTGCTTTTGCAGCATCGTGTCCGAGATGTACACGACGGATCATCCACAGCCCATTGCCTACTCGAACAAGCTGAACATGCTGCTCGTTTCGCGCGTGCTGGTGAACAACAACTACTACGACTATCGCTATCCCGTGTAGGTATTCTGCCGTTGGTTAACTCGTTCGCCAATCAATCTCTCTCTTTCTCTCTTGCATCGCAGGGCCGTCAACTTTGCGCGCATTGGCACGGACATTCTGGAGACACTGATCAACAATTTCCCCACCTTTCTGCTGCAGTTCAATGCCCAGAGCACGGACATAAGCGATGCGGTGCCGGAGATTGAGTATGCCACGCCGGACATCAATTGTCTGTCCGCCGGCCAGCCGCCGCATCTGGTGCATGAGCTGCGCACGTTTTCGCCGGAGGCGCTGAAGAGCTTCCATGTAACACTGAGCGCCGCTCGGACGGCCGCACGAGCGCTGAGCACCTTTGTGACGGCCATCGATGCTGGCACAGCCATACAGGGCGCCGGCATCGACCAGGCGGTCACCTACGAGGCGCTGGGCCTGACCCGGCGACTGCGTGTGCCCGGCCTGCGCTCCTTCAACGAGAACGAACTCTTCACACTCGCATACATGCAGCAGCACTGCAGCACGACGATTGCGGACAAGGACTACGCGCGCATCAAGCCCCATGTGGAGCGGCAGCTGGCCGAGCGCTATCTGTAAGTCCAACTGGCCTCTCGAATTCTCGTTGATCTGCTCACTAACCTCTTGCTCTCTCTTTCCCTCTATGCCTCTCTCTTTCGGTCTGGTGCAGCTTCAACGCCACCTGGCAGCACATACAATTCCTGCCGCGCTCCACGAACTGTGCCGCCTCCGAGGTCAGCTGCTCCAATCTGCTGTGAGGGCACAACTTGCCGCACGTCCCCACGGATACTGTGTGTACAATTCCTTAGCTCAGCAACATATTTATTGTACTTTTTTTTTATATAAACAAGCACACCCACACACATAGGCTTACATATATACATACATACATATATATATATGTATATGTATACTCACAGGCGGACACACAAATCGCACTAAGCATAGTCTGTAATTAAGTTAGTTTATGTGTAATAAGTAGCCATTACTTTTAAAGACACAACATTTGTAACACACACAAGACAAACCACTGTTGACATCACACCCACACATCCACACCCACACACACACACTCACACCCATATACACTAGCTGATTGTGTACTCTTGAAATTGTCGAACTAAACTTACAAAACGATAAAGACGTATATGCATGGCCCCGATCGACGGCATATTCCATAGCTCTAGAGTGTCTAATTTGTAGTACTAGTTACTAGTTAGTTGCTAAGTGCATTGACCGCAACTGTATAAAATGAATTTAATTTCCATACATTTGACAAAGTAATAAAACAATAAAACAGAATGCGAATTTTTCCAGACATCGAACTGCCTTTCTGTGCTGCATACCTTCGGGCGAATTGATTGTGACATCTCAACATACTTATGGGCAGCCTACTAGAACTATCGTAACCCAATATCATCAATGCAAAGTGTGTGTTTAATTCCAATGATGTGTGGTATTATAAATAACAATCATAAAGGCACATCGCTCTTTAAATATATAGATTTGTGAAAGTGCATGTAGCAGGCAAAAGACGGTGTCGTACACCTCATGCAATATGTAAACAGTGTGAGGTAAAAGTATTCACCTGATGTTCGATTACCTTAGTGTTTTTTATAAAATAGATTAGCTTTAATTGTGAAATTAATTCGAATTCATAGACTTTTCTAATGGCGTTATCACATGTATCCCCCCGGTATAGTTGATCCGAGGCATTGGGTCGGTACCATCGATGGCGGCAACTATTCAGCCGTGGAGTGTCGATTCGTCGCTTCCTTTGCTAGTTTTCATTTCAGCATAACCAAGTGGATAACTATTTATCCCTTAAAACCTTTAAGGGTAAACTACTTGCGCATTCCGGCAACATCCGTGGAGCTCAGCTAGACCTGTTTCATATTGGGGAATATCTATGGCACGATCGCCCACTATCGACGCCTACTATCGATAGTTTACCACCCCTCATTTGAATTTCAGAGCTCTTTATTTAGACGTGGTATATATTGACTGTATGCCTGATTTGTGCTTTGATGGCCAAACTCGGAATTGATTTGAATCTCAGTGTCCCATTCGGGCAGTTTCCTCTTGGGGGTGAGCAGACACAACACCCGAAGCAATGGAGGTCACGCTACAGGATGACGGTGTCATTTGCGTAGCTCAGCAAAATTATTCTATTCTCATTCCTTATATTGAACTCAGATGTTTGAATATTTGTAGGTGTATACGAAAATACGGTGTTTGGTAAGGGCCACTTATCCTTAGAGACCGCAACTCCTATTGATGTAACTGTGGATGAGGTTAGGTTCGAGCGAACGCCAGCTGAATATCCAGGGACACTTCAAAGCAGTACATCTCTTCCTTAAAACCGTTGGGGAGGTGGTTTACCCTGCCCACCTGTCGCATTTAGCTTTAAATGATATGCCCAAATATATGTGTATATTCATAAAGAAGAATTAAGCTCTCGACTATCCACAAATATGTCTCAAATGAAAGCGTGGCTCAAATAGAAGTAAGTCAGACTAAGAGATAAATTCCGACTGTACAGAGCTCTATTGATTGATAAATGCTGTGCAAATCCTTTGCATAATACATATATGATAAATTCCGACTGTACAGAGCTCTATTGATTAATAAATGCTGCGTAGATCCTTTGCATAATATATGATAAATTCCGACTGTACAGAGCTCTATTGATTAATAAATGCTGTGTAGATCATTTGCATAATACATATAATTACAATAGTATTGTCTTTTGAGTATGGGATTCGCATCGGCTAAGAATTCGATTCGATTGTAGTATTTAGATCGAATGCATATTTCCTTATAGATAAACTCTGTATAAACGGTTTTCTAATACCACATAGAAGAAAGAGTCTAGTGTTTTCTCCGAATGCATTAAATAGTTAATCAAAAATTTGCGAACATTTAGGTTTTATGTTTTTTGTGCAATTGCTTTATTTTAAATGAGGCACAAATTGAAATGATGATATATATATCTAGAAGTACATAGTCATGTACATTTGGTGCACGTACAATTTGATGGCTGCTCGAGTACGAAGTTATGTTAACGGATCCATCGGCAGCTGAATTAAAGTTAAGCCGGAAGCTGGGACCATCAATTGGTCTGGTTGTTGGTTGTGCGCGTCTCGTTATCCACGAAGTCCTTGATGAAGCCGGCGATGCTGCGGTGCAGCTCGGCGTCAATATTCCGAGTCATTTCATCAACTAGATTGCTACTAATGCTGCGTGTACGAGAGAGAAGTTAATTAATAGTGACAGCGAGAGTGTGAGGGAGAGAGAGAGAGGATGTATTTACTTGGAGTACAATGTCCAGGGAGTCAGGCAATTGGAATTGCCGTAGAAGCTGCTGTTCTGGCATTGATTCTGGAACTGGCGACGCTGCTCTCGTGAGTCGGCCAGGTCATTGTCCAGTTCCTGGATGGTACCCTCATTGCCGGAGGGACGTGGGGTAGCATCAGTGTCTTCGTCAAAGTCGGTGTCGAGTTGTAAGACATATTCCTTGCCCTCCTCCAGAATGTCATCTAAGCTGAAATCTGATTCTTGGCTGCCGACTAGGGTCTCCCCTTCGCTCCTCTGAGGCAACTCGGCCAGTTCAAGGTCCAGGTCCAGCTCCCTGTCGGCGTTCAAGTGCACTGGCCGCGGGCGCTGATGTCGGTGCTGCCGCTTGGAATTCCTGGTGGTATCGTCTTGAGTTTGATGCTTCATTTCCTTGGCCTTCTTCAGCATGCGCTTGGTCACCTGCTGCTCCGCGCGCTTATGATCGTCCATGCGCCGCTGGGCACGCCACTCGCTCACCTGCTGCTTCTGCCGGTCGAGCTCGGCACGCTCGTCCAAAGCCTGGCGCTGGCGCTCGTTCGGCTCGGGCGTCATTTCGGTAATATTGCTACGCTGCAGCTCCGATTCGATAAAGTCCAGCACATGCTTCTCATCCTTGAGCTCCTCCTCGAGTGTCTTGGAAAGGAAGAGCTTGCCGTTGGGCGAGCGCAGTATCTTGACCTCCTTGTAGCGCATGTCGTCCGGCTGCATCTGCTGATGCAGTCGCTGGCGCTCCTTCAGGTAGCGATGTCCCTCCCAGAAGCGCTCGCAGTATGGCGAATTTCCCGGTGTCAAAGCCAGCGGCCTGCGCCAGAGAGGTAGAGAGCAGACAAATGGGAAAGGTTTAACATTCGAATTGACGCTAATAAATCAAACCCGAAGTCGATGTCCCAAAATAATACGCCGCTTGCCATTTCGATGATTAGCACGACGCAAAAGCCGGCTAATTGCATCAGCCTGGCACGCTGCTGACGTCACAGCCCGCAGAGCCCAACGGACTGCTCTATCGGATATCATATGGGCTGTCGACACGCAATTCCTCCCCCCTGAGAGCAACTGCACACATGTCCCACCCAACCCAGATCTCAAGGCCAATGTCAGAAAATAGCAAAGCGTCACCGATACCCTAACTAAAACGGGTCGAAAGACTTTGCTGGATCATCTATGGTTTAGATAGATATCGATATTTAAATATATGTATATATACATACATATATCTAGATCAAACATTATTAGATATAGATATAGATATAGATATAGATATAGATATAGATATATATATAGATATAGATATAGATATAGATATAGATATAGATATAGATATAGATATAGATATAGATATAGATATAGATATAGATATAGATATAGATATAGATAGATATAGATATAGATATAGATATAGATATAGATATAGATATAGATATAGATATAGATATAGATATAGATATAGATATAGATATAGATATAGATATAGATATAGATATAGATATAGATATAGATATAGATATAGATATAGATATAGATATAGATATAGATATAGATATAGCTATAGATATAGATATAGATATAGATATAGATATAGATATAGATATAGATATAGATATAGATATAGATATAGATATAGATATAGATATAGATATAGATATAGATATAGATATAGATATAGATATAGATATAGATATAGATATAGATATAGATATAGATATAGATATAGATATAGATATAGATATAGATATAGATATAGATATAGATATAGATATAGATATAGATATAGATATAGATATAGATATACATATATAGATATAGATATAGATATAGATATAATAATAAGAGTAATATATATAATAAATATAATAAGACGTGTTGAGGATACAAAGATAGGAAAAGATTTGTATGGAGGTATACAAATATGAAGGTAGGTGGATACATATGTGTGTATGTATATACCCAAGGCCCAATTAGAATTAGAATTTAACATATTTTGCTAGGCATCGTCATTTCAGCAAACAACTTCGGGTTAGTGTATTTGATGGCGCATCCATTTGGGTCTGGGTCTGGGTCTGGGTCTGGGTCTGGGTCACTGGGGTTAAAGCTTTCCATGCTAATGGCAAACGAATTCCCCTACCTGCGCTCCTCTACCTGTCAGCTCGCCAACTGCACGCAAATAATATGACACAATCAGGCTGAAGCGCTGGAGCGCCGTCGAAGAGTTCATTAATAAACGGCGACGGGGCTAACCTGCGAGCAGTCGTTACGCTTGGGGCGCGCTGAGTGCAGGGGCGACAATTTATTGATCAAACAAATAAAACGCAGCAGCAGCAGCGATATTAGCGCACCCCACGCCCAAGTCGAAGACGTTTGCGATATCGATAGATTCTAAAGGGCAAAGCAAAGGCGCTCGCAGCGGTCCGACTGGACTGGGGCTGGCAGCAACCGAGTGCTACGGTGAATGGCGCTACGATTGGGTATTATTAGTTGTTAGGAATTTGTTTTGCAAATTTTATCTTGAAGAAACAACAAATGTGGCAAACAAGAGAGAAAAAAAGGCAGAAGCTGGCGCGAATTTCAATTGCAAACAGTTGTCGATTGGAGGTCGTCGTATTTAGTTACGAGAGAATTCCTCATATCAGCCGAACTCGACGATAAAAGAAAGAAAAACAGTTGGTGAGCACCTGGATTGGGGCGGAACTGGGGATGGAGGGGCTAGCCCAGGTCTTGTAGTTGACAAAGAGAGCGCGAGGAGCGCCCTAGCTGCGGCTAGGCTGACTAGAGAAATGCGCTACACGACTACAGAACCCAGAAGCCTGCATATCAAACTAGAAATTGTGACAAATAATACCAAAAACTCGGTTGTTTTTTATACCCTGAACCCATTGAAAATGGGAAATCAGGGTATAATGGTTTTGTTAAAAGTATGTAACAGGCAGAAGGAGGCGTGGCAGACCCCACAAAGTATATATATTCTTGATCGGGGCGACAAGCTGAGTCGATTTGGCCCTGTCCGTCTGTCTGTCCGTCCGTCCGTCCGTCCGTCCGTCCGTCCGTCCGTCCGTCCGTCCGTCCGTCCGTCCGTCCGTCCGTATGTATGAACGCGTCGATTTCAGAAGATATAAGAGCTAGAGACTTCAACTTTTTTTTAAAATGTCCGTATATATCACGCGCAGATCGAGTTTATCACTAAAAAACGATAACTCATTCCGATACTTTTTTATCGATAAAAAACCTTATCGAAGATCACTTAAAAAATTATATCTCCTACATCTTTCAAGCTAGAGTCTCCAAATTTAAAATGGTTATTAAGACGCATGCCATACAATTTCGGTTTTTGTTAAAATTTACCCCCCACCCCTAAATCCACCCCCTCACCCTCATCTTTGTTAAAGTCGTATATCAAATACTAGAGACTTGTGCTTCGGTATACACATACATTTAAACATTATGATTACGTTCTGAAAGTTTCATTACGATCGTACGTCTAGAAATTAAATTATTCAACAAATAAGTTCTCAAAATATTGCCAACACTGCAGTGCAACCCAAGCGCAATCGCCTGTATATGCGAGTGTGTGTGTGCGCGTGTGTTTGTTCGTATGCGTGTGTGTGTGTGTGCGTGTGTGTTTGCTAATTATTATTGAAATATAAGTTGCTTGTAGGGTTCAGGGGATCTCGTAGTCGAGCAGTCTCGACTAGAGCTTTCTTTCTTGTTTAGTTTCTGGGAACGATATGGACTTCAGTGCGTTTTGTTGTTGCTTGCGCACAAATTCCCCCCTGAATATGCTGAGACACCTTTTTTTTTTTGATGAATGACAAATGGTCGCCAGCAAAAGTTCCAGTATCTGCAGATAAGGCAAAAACAAACCAGGAAACGTTGTAAATTAAGAGAACCGAATGAAGTTTCATATTTCTGCCCTGCCGAATGAAAGACAGAAAGAGAGAAAGAGGGAGAGAGAGAGATAGATAAATAGATAGAGAGAGAGAGAGAGAGAGAGAGAGAGAGAGAGAGAGAGAGAGAGAGAGAGAAGACTTTCAATGGGAAGGAGGGGTGATAGCATAGGTAAAGTGCTAATACAATTAGATACGATTGTAGCTCATTTATGTATATGGGGATAAGGTTGTTCTAAAAAAAATTAAATTAACAGAGAGAGTGAAAAACAGAGAAAGAGACAAAGAACGAAAGAGTGAGTAAGAGAGAGGCAGAGACAATAGATAATATTACTGGATTTGATATCAGATTAATATAAGCGGTCAAGGTGATTTGATATAAAATTAAATAAGACAAATAGTTGGAGAAGGAGAGGGAGAGAGATAGAGATAAGGAAAGCGAGAGGCATAGTGAGTAATTAATATCTAAGAGATAGTGAATTATGAGCATTATTTGAAACCTAATTAGCATAGACTTGAAAAGAAAGAGAAAGAGCGAGTCACACAGAGTGCGTGAGAGAGAAAGTTCGACAAAGAGAGAAAGAGATAGAGAGAGAAAGAGGTGTGAAAAGTAAATAAGTACTAATACAACTAGATATGTTTGCAGATTATGTGGATATCAAATGAGTTGATACACAATTTAATAAGCAGTTGGAGGGAGAGAAAAGGAAATATCTATGGAAAGAGATAGAGATGGTAGATAAGTAGACAGAAAAAGAAAGAAATAGTGTGGCACAAAGCTCGAGGTAGTAGCGCCTACAAAAAATAAATACGATAGCACTTCATCTAGATGGGAAAATGTTATCCAAAGTCTTACTTAAAAGTCTTATTTTTCGTATATCAGCATAAATGTTTTGTGTGTTCCACTGACCACCCATTAAGTAAATGTTTACATACGCATTCACAAAGGTACATGTATGTATGTGTATATTATAAACATGCATGTTGAGTCATGTGAAGCTTCTGCTGCCTGTCTGCCCATCTGCCAGGTCGAATAGTTTGTCTAGCTTTCAGGCTTAAGGTTACCCAAAGTCTCTCAGGCAAATATGAACAGCTGTATGTCTGTATGCGTGTGTATGTCTGTATATCCTCATAAATAAATGGGTCTTTAGTCTGCTATTGATAAGTTTCCGCTTCGATATAGGGGTCAAGTCGCTAGATAATGTCGGAGCTGTCAGCTCCGATTGATCCAGTCAGGTGATCCGCTAACCAACAGCGCCTAGGAGACACGCCGTGTGTGTGTGTGGGTGTGTGTGTGTGTAGTCAGGTAGGTAGCACTTGGTAGTAAATACTTCTAATCGCAAACTGGGGGCGACAAACAAAAATGAAAACAATAATAAAAACAAAACAAACGAAAACAAAAATCTTTGCATGCCAACAGCAGCAGCGCCAGCAGCGGCGGCTGAGGCAGAGCCGACGGCAGCGGAGTTGCCGCTGGGTGAGTAACTCGAAAGCAGCGCCAGCGATGGCGTCAGCTGCGCATTGGCAGCTGAGGCTGAGGTGAGGCGCGAGCAGAGCCAGAAAAAAAAAACAAACTGAAACTGGCAATGGCAATGGCAAAGCAAAAACGCTGGAGAGCGCGCAGCTGACGCTCTCTGAGCACGACGACGACGACGATGACGATGATGACATCATTGGCCGACGACGACGACGCCGCCGCCTGCGTTGTTTCAGCAGCATGGGCCAAGTGGGCATACTTATACATATACACATATACACACACACACACACACACACACACACACTCATATGTACATGCACGTCCATTTGTTGGTTTGTGTGTGTGTGTTTTTTTTGCATACTCACAGCATCTGGAGAGTGAGACGCATGGCGTCTGTGGAGGGGTCGCCGATAAAGCTGATCTCGCTGCGCAAGGCATCGACGATCTCCTGGTCCTGGGGCTCGCTGCGCGACAGCAACTCGAGCAGGGCCTCGCGCTTCCCGGGCGCCAGCATTTGGGGATTCTGGGTAAGCGGGACGAAGCCATCCCCGGCATGGCCGCCGGCCACGTCCAGGTTGGGGGTTCTGTGATGGGCAACGCGCTTGCTGGGTCGCGGCGTTTGGTTCAGGTCCTGGCCTCGGGCGCTGCCCATCGGCGTCACTGTCGGCACTGGCGGCGGATTCTCCATTTGACGGCGCACGGTCTTCGCCGGGGCCGGCTTGCGTCGTCGTGCCGTCGGCGCCACCGTGTCCTGCTCGATGCGCGTCAGCAGCAGCTCCAGCTGATCGTGCGCCGCCTGCATCGGCTTCGGCCTGGGCGTGTCCTGGCGGCATCTCTGTTTGCCGCTGCCTCCAGAGTTGCCGCCGCCGCGACGCGTCAGTGTTGTCATTGTCGTCTGCGTCATGGTTATGGTCGACGACCCACCGGGGCAGCTGCGTCCAAAGGCCACACGCGACGTCGCTGGCGGCGGCGTCACTGGCGGCCGCGGCACATCGCGATGCATCTCCCTGGCGGAGGTGCAGCGAGGGTGCTTCTTGGCTCTGGCATTGCTCTTGTTGCTGTTGTTTATGGTGTTGGTCTGGCGACTTGGCGGCACAACGGCAATGCTCGTGCTATTTATCCAGGGCTTGCTCGGAGCTGAGCTTTGCTTGGAGGCAGCAGCTGGCGCCTTGCTGCGGCTGCTCACCTGACTGCCAGCTGGACGCTCCTGTAGTCCAGCAGCTTTGCGGCGCTGCTGCTGCGGCAACGGCTGTTGCTGTTGCTGCTGTTGCTGCTGCTGCTGCTGCTGCTGCTGCTGCTGCTGCTGTGCATAGACCACAGCATGGTTGCGGCGCTTGCGCGCGCTCATCTCTGTCGGGCTCTTAGAGTTCATTTCTTGTTGTCGACGTCGCTGCCGCTGGTGCTGCTACTGCTGCTGTTCGCTGTTCGCTGTCGCTGCTAGCTTCACTGCTCGCTGCGTTTCGGTTTCAGTTTCAGTTTCTTGGTCGACGCTCGCCGGTTCGGTACGTTCGCTTCGCTCTCGGTTTGGTTCGGTTCGCGGTTAGCCACGGTTTTCGGTTTCTTTCTGTTTTTCGGACGCTTCACTTAAAAAAATTCTCAACTGAAATTTGTACGAAAAAAAATGTAATTGTAACAAAATTATTAATACTAATTTTTGTAGGCTTGTTGGCCGTTCTCAATATTCATTTCGTCTGACAAGTTTCACTCTATGCATGTGTGCCTGTGTTTTTTCTATTTGTTTGTGTGCGTGTGTCATTTTGTCATTTGAGTGCTGAGCTGCTGCTGCTGCGTCTTCTTCTTCATGATCATCATGTCGGCAGCTTCAACCCAATCACTCTCTGTCAAGAGCTTAGCTGGCCCTGCCTGCAGTGATGCCTCCACTATCAAAGCCGATGTCAATCGATTGTTTAGCTCACACAAAGATATATATATATATATACATATACATAGATGTATGTATGTATGTCGAACATGTTATTCAAGTTCCATTTCCTTGTGCAACTTCCCAGCACTTGCCTTGGCTAGCATATCATATCGTAGCATGCGAGCGAACTACGATAAGCTGGCTTTGTCATTTCATTCATTTCTTTTGAGTTATGATTTGACAGTTAACATAAATTATCTGCCGAAACCCATATACAAAAATTCTTATAAATTTTTTTCATTTTTGTTCAAGTTTTCCATTTCTATACCAAATCCAATTCCAATTCCAAAACCAGAACCAACCCAAAGCCGGGCAGGAGCAACAGATTCATAATGGTAAGTGAACATCTAACCCAGATCCAGCCCACATCAGCATCAGTCCCGCCTCATCACATTAACCATCGGCCCCGAGAGCAATCTCTGCCCATTAGATGAAAGTTTCAGCTGGTTCGCCCAAGCAGCCGCCCAGCTGGCTAACAGCTAAGTGAGTCGTGAGCCGTGCGCCGTTTGCCGTGGGGCGTGTGGGCGGCTGCCCTGGCGCAAACAGGTTGCCGACGCGTCGCGACGTTGCGTATACGCCGCATCGGCCATGTCCGAAAGCATTTTCTTTTGCTGCTGTGGTGTGTGAAGTGTCGACTCCAAAGTTGGTGTTAGATTCATAGCGAGTGGAATTTTAATGTATTACAAGCCATAGACAAAAACAGCAACCAAATTCTCACTCTAAAGTCGTTGTTTTTTGGGTAAATACCCTGTAATTGTTGAAAGAGAGGTGTATTCTATCTGCTTTTTGTAGGAGATAACGGGTGTAGGTGTATTCAAAATATAATTAGATAATACCTATAATAATAATTTCATTTGTGGATTTATTTATGATATAAATAGAGAATAACTATAGCCAGCATTTGCATTTGATATCGATAAATATCGATATAGGCTATTACTCTAAGAATCTAGACTACATTCACTTCATATATTTTGTATACAGGGTATCCAGCAGTCGCTTATTCACTCCTAGCACGCCCTTACTCATTAATTGCTGCTTCTTCTAGCCCAGCTCACGCGCCGCACAAAGCTCGTCTCCATATGGGCTGACTTGCCTTATTGGTACTTTGGATAATTATCATACTAAAAATAACAAAAATATAAAATCTACAAACAAAAACTAAAAGAAACCCAAGCACAAACTCATCAATTCGAAAAAACTATTCATAAAAAAATATTTGTAAATATTTAACAACGTGCTTGTGCGCCTCCTCCAGTTGACGTCTTGTTTTAGTGGGCGAACATGAAACTTTCCAAAAAAGAAGAAGAGAATACAACAACGAAAATTGTAATCCAAACGACACTTGAAGCTGATCACGCGAAAGCCGTTGATCCATATACATATGTTATACATTTCGACTAGAGCCGACAGCTTGAGGCTGGGAGCTGAGCGCAACGCCCACGAGTCTGCTGGGAAAAGCAAAAGTGTCGTCGACAGTCGACAGACTGCGATCTAACGGTGATCAGTTCCCAAAGATCAGCTCCCAAAAGCAGCCGAATTCTCTGCCCGGAGCTCAGCTCTGACATCATTCTCAAGCGCCGACATTCCAAGGCTAAATTTGGCAGCCAATTGATCTGAATGATTTATATTTCATTTATTTTCTCATTTACTTTTCTCCTTTTTCTAGTTTGTAACAAAATTATGTTTCAATTTAAGCTTTGACTTAACCTCTGTAGTATACAACTTAATTAAGAACTGATGAGCTAATAATAGTCATATAGCATTATTACAAATTAAGATATTCACCACCTTCCAAAATAGGTTCTTTCAAAATAGGATAAGTTTGGGGAACAGCTGTTCTATGAATCATAAGAAATATCAGTCAACAAAATGAGGTGAATTATTGGATATCCACTAGGAAGGAATTAACGAGTTTGAACAAATATATTTTAAATATATATTTATATTTACCTCAAACATTTTACTTTTAACCCATTTAATGGGCTGTATTAAGTGTAAACTCAAACGTACCAACCGCGACCAAGTCCTTCAATTCAACTTCCTTTCGAATCACCTTTGTTTCGACTCCACTTCCTTCAGCTTCCTTCTACTTACTTTATTTCCACTCAGCTTCCTTTTGACTCATCGTTCTGTCGACACAACTTTATTTTCGACGCAGCTTTCTTTTGACTCACCTTCATTCCCAGCCCACACCAGTAATTACACTCAGATTCATTGTATCATCTAATTAAATAACCCATGAACAGAGTAATACATTCGCTAACTCCGAAATACTTCGATTTAAAGCTCTTTAATCAAACGAATCTAATTAAATTCAAGTTAGATTGCCAGTCCGTTTACGGAATCAATTTATCAGAGTTTAGATTTGAAGACGCTTCTTTAAGCTAGAACTTTTATTACGAAATTTCTTTTTATAACACAAAATATATGTATTAAATCAAATGATATTTTGAATGAACTGTGTACATAAAATTGAATGAGGAATTTGAAATTCAATTGAAAATGTTAAATTAGGAAAATGAAATGAGTATATTGATTTTGATTTGAGCCATATTGAGCTATAAAGCGCCCACTAAGGGCATGGCAAATTCTATAATGCCTATTAAGGTATATCAGAAACCCTAGTAGTTGAAGTTCTAGAGAGTTGATATTCCGAATGTACAATAGCGCTGGCAAGACAAACTCAAAAAGATATGGCGAATATATCTACGCCCATTCGAGGCACTGCATTGTAATTTGTACAGATTTGGAGCTACAAACTGAAAATTGAGCAGATATATTATCCTAGACATGCTCCCTTGATTTCCCCAATAAAAATACGCATCTACCAATTGGCAAAATAAACATGTCAGCGTTTTGGGCCGTGAGTGGGTATTGTGCAGTCGAAAATAAAACTATTATCGATTCGTAGTTCTACATTAAAGAATTTAAAGAATTACATAGTCAACTGCAAATGCGGCGAAAATAGCAAATGATTTTGATGAAATGCAAAAATAATAAAACAATAAATTCTGCCTTAAATATCACATTGCAAATTCAAATTATTTAACATCTGAGCAAACAATTGCAAAGGCTGCCAAGTGATTTAGAGATTGATTATTTTACGGCTGTCATTAATGGGCCCTAAACTGAATTTGTATGGCCCACTCTATTGGGCCATAAAGAAGAGTTGAATCGACTTATGGACTGTGTGCTCTATAGCTGGAGCAGACATCGTACAGAAATTCTGTTCCATGTCGATCCATACGTAGCATATGTAGTCGATTTTTTGTGTGTCAGGGTCAATGACCAGTGTTAAGTGATCTGCTAAGATCTTGAGCAGCTCGACAGTGCCACCCACCCCAGCCGGCCGAGCCGCCCCAGCCGCGCCCCGGCGTGGCTCAAATGGCAATTACTTATACGCAATGTTGGCCGAAAGCAATAATTTGTATGGCTAAACATAGCGCCTCGTTGATTGACAGCATTGATTGATGGCCTCTGGGCAATAACAGCAGCAGCAGCAGCAGCTATAACAATATTACAATTACAGAGCGAGCGAGATAGAGAGAAACAGAGAGAGAGAGAGAGAGAGAGAGAGTGGGAGAGAGTGTGCGTGTGTGTATGAGTGAGTGCTTTGTGAATCATGCGCGCAATATTTTAATTATCGCATTTGAATAAGCAAACTATAAAATATAAATTCAACAAAAATTGAAATAAATTGTTTTCACTTACTGCGCTTTGTTTGGCTTTTCAAGGGAAAACTTCGCCGGCTAAATTGTTTACGCTTGTTTACGTTATTATTTATTGTTGCGGTGGTTGCTATTGCTATTGCTTTTGCTTTTGCTTTGCTGTTGTTGTTATTGTTTCTGTTCATTTGGCTACCTAGGGGGCTCTCACTCTGATTGCGCCAATTAGCTGATAACAGCTCAAAATCCAATCAATGCAAAACAGCGACACATTACACACAGGTGTAAAAGGTAAAAGCAGCGGCATTTGCATGTGGCCCGAAACACTCTAAAACTGAATCAAAACTATGTGAACTCTATTAGTTCGAATAATTCTCTGAAAAGCATCAAAAAATTTGAAGTTTTATATTAATTCCATTGAAAAAAACAAAATATATATATTAAGCAATATTATAACTAATGTTTATGTGAAACATAATATATAAACTTGGAGTAATTTTAAAATGATTTTTAGTTCTTTCTTTAATTCTAATTAAAATATGTTGATTTTTTCGTTCACAAACCTTTAAGTACCTTTTAAAAAAGAACTATGTAAATTAAAACAAATTATTTCAAATATGTAGTTTTGATTTTCGCAAAGATATATAAATATATTAATATGTATAATTATATATGCATATATGTGTATTAACGATGCGGTCATAGGGAATAATCTCTGTATCAAATTAAATTTTAGGCCATTGCAATGAAATTTTAAATGCACAATTGTATGAAATACTTTTCAGACTTTATACACCGTTATTATGTATCTAACGATTGATACACAGATTGTGCGTAATATATTATTTTTTCTTACTATACATATTTATTTTCATACAGAACTTTATATATACATACATATGTATTTTGTTACTATCAATTTAAAGGTTGCATAAAATGTTATAAAATTTCTATTTTATTTCATTATTATTTGTATTTTTTATATTTATCCAAATTTTATTGCTCGAATTATGAGTAGCATTGATTTGGGCAGCAATTTTGTATACAAACTTCATTTAGAGTTAACTCTATGATATTGTTAGGGTATTCCAGCGACGACTCTCTTCTTTGGCATATGCATTGACTTATCGTGCGAGACTTATTATAAATGAATGCTAATTATATACAACATACATGCATATGTACATATGTGTATCAGTATATAATCTATCCAGAATCTATAATCGATCCACTTTGTAGCAGAAAGAAATACATCTTTTTAATTCATATTTATTTCTAGCGAAGCCGTAAAGAGCATTAAAAGTGCGTCATCGTTGAGTTTGCTGTTTACTTTCATTTGTTTTTGTTTGCTGGCCAATGGTTGCCAAAATGTTTCGTTAAGTTGTGCGCTGCGTCTTGTTTGTTTGCCACCGAGCTGCTGCTGCTCTTGTTGTTGTTACTGTTTTCTTTTATGGTAGGGCAGTCTTAGTATGTGGAGTGTGTGTGCGCGAATGCGGCTCTCGCGCTCGCGGTCTCTCTTCTCTTCCTCTTTACACTCTTTCGCTCTCACTGCGTGTCGATTTGCGTTCATTTGTTTAATTCAATTCTAACTCTAGCGATGATCTAAGTGAGACGTCGCCGCCTTCATTATTACTGTTGTTGTTGCTATTGCTACATCTGGCGCAAACTTTAAATAAGCAAGTAAAATAACAACAACAGCAACTGGCAGCTAGTCAGGCAGCAGCAAAAGTGCTGGCAATTGCTAGCCGAAAAATTAATGTGCATTTAATTCGGACAAATTAAATTTGGTGAGCGGCGACGCCGACGTCGACGTCGATGGAGACTTCCCTGCCAGCAACATGCACGCACGGATGCACGCACACACACACACAAGCAAGCTCATGTGTAAATAGAACAGCAACAGGCATAACGGCGAGCGCGTTTACCCCTCTCTCTCTCTCTCTCTCTCTCCCTGTCAGCTGAAAGTGCAGCGTGTAAATTGGGTAAATTTACGAGCTGCTGCCATTTTTCATTTTTATGAGCAACGATTTTCATTTATGCGCCCGCTTGACGTTTACCGTTGGCCATTTGCCGTTTACCACTTGGTTAGTGGCTTGCGTTATATGGTGACGTCGTCTTGCTGTTTGCGTTTTGTTTTTGTTGCCTTTGCATAACCGTTATCAGCGACAATCGGTTGACGCCTGTAGCGACACCTCGCAATGGTTCGCAACTCGGCTAACGAGCCTCGACGCCATGTGTGCTTAGCCATGACACACCACCGTAGGGGGCCCAAGCACTTAGTGGGCGATTCCACTCAATATGGTGGTCAGCCATGGAAAACTGACGAAACATCCAGTACGTGTCACCGAAACGATGATAAATGCAGATAGTATCGGATTGGTAATGCCTGGTCATGCGTAATATATGTACCTGAAATTATACTTAAAAGTATACATAGATAGTCATCTATTATAGCCTAGGCCTAGTATGTGCCTTGAAATTTATTGCAATCGCCTTCCAAATATCTCGCTAAGTGCTACAATCTGTCCGCATCAATCTCTCTGAACCGAGTGTAAAGTTCAAGGCGAATACACTTAAAGAGCCGAAACTTTTTAATTTAATCATTTCTCATTTGGAATTTTATGGGAACATTTCATGAATTGAATTAAGTGAATGGCATTAAATCAGCTGATTTCAGGTTTAATCTTGGCCATAAAATATGTTTTAGCTAATTGAATTGATTGCAATGCTAGTATGAATTTATCACTCAGAGTACGAAATTTCGGGAATCGATAGCGCTTTTATGGCAAACAGTTATTGATTCAGCAAATCAGCAATTAATCAATATTAAATATTTAATTTTTGCATAATTTATCTTTATTTATTGAAACATTTGAACATATTTCACATGCCTGTTCACGTAGTGAAAAGAGAATATTAGATTGGCGCTTCGATGGACTTGCTTTACGCCCAGATACAGCAGAGTAGAGCCTTGAACAACATTTTGAGAGAGTTATATAACGTCATATTCTAGCTGATCCTGATATATATATGTATGTGACCATGATGGGCGTGGCATCAGACCAGACCTTACAATTTACAATATACATATATATGAGCTTATAGAGGGCGTGGCAAATAGCTGACAAATATTGTTGGCCTCCTCTCTGACATAAAATAAATGCTATCTCTTTCCTAGAGCGTCCTCAGCTGCCGACTTCTCCTCTTCCACGCCCTTGGGAAACGTATCCAATCGGAAAACACTGTATGGTGCTAGAATATCAAAATTTGTCAGCTTAATCTAATTTGACGATTTGCTAGAAATAATTTCAACTATTTTGGATGATGAGAACGAATGCAATATTCTCGCTTGCTTTACTGTAGATGAAAATCTAGTATATGAAAATACTAGATTTCCTGTTATGAGCGTGTTTTTGTTGTTGTTATAAATACTATAGTTTTATACATATAAATTACACAAATAATTATAAGACTTGATTACCTTTGATGTTTAATTAATGAACAGAAAATGTCGAAGCTTCCATTTGGTTATCTATTTAGCATCACATGTATATACATACTTATTATATATGTATGTATGTGTATACATATGTACTGGATAAACACAATTATGGCTATATAATAAGCATATGCAATCAAAATACTAAAGCGCTGATGCTCATCATTTGATTGTTATTGTTATTGTTATTAAAACAAAAACAAAAACAAAAACAGAAATGTGTTTTGTGGTCAGCGCTTTGAGTTACTCAAATTCAATGTTTTTGTTGTTGTTGCGGTTTATGAACTCAAGGCATAATATCATGCCCCTTTGGGCAATGTACACATACATATGTAAGTGCACATACATATATATAATATAGTCTATAAGACCATTCATTCTCTCACATTTAGTCATCCATTCATTCCACTCACTTTGTTCTTACAGAATAAAGTGGGAAAAATGAAATTATGAAATATTTGAACGAATTGCCGACGTGATTTTCATTTTAATTAAGTGCAAATCGTATTGTTATCTGAATATTCACGCAGTCGGACTCGGAGACGATCTGTCACAAGTGCAATGAGGTCATACAGCAGCGCATCATTACGGCTCTGGGCAAGACCTGGCATCCGGAGCACTTCGCCTGCAAGGACTGCCTCAAGCCCATCACCGAGGCCACATTCAACATACAGAACGGAGAGCCGGTGTGCTCCGACTGCTTCGTGAGCAACTACTCGGGCACCTGCTTCGGCTGCAAGAAGCCCATTCTGGAGGTAAGCATGCACCCATCCACCCACTCCCCATGCATATATGTACATATGTGTATACCTTGATCGACTCATAGGCAACACCATTGACATCATCGCCCTCGTCTGTTAGCCATAAACTCGGTCTCTTTATGAATACTGTCAACATTTGTTCATCTAGTCTATAAAGCTGTTGTGTAATGCATACGAAACCTGATTATATTTTAGTCGTCATGTGTGCAGATGCAGATGCGTTTAGCTATGGGTATAATGCCTCGTATATAGTACTCAGTGCACGACAGCTATTTATACACTTAGATCGCACAGCCAGTTTATCCCGCTCTTTGGGTACGGCGCATCAATTGACACAAGTATAATCACGGAGACTGAGACAGAGACGGATACGGAGACGGAGACGGAGACAAAGACAGGCGCATAGATCAAAAGTCAAATATCAAACAGATGTAGACTCGCATATAAATACACTTTAGCACATCATTATCTCGCATTATAAAAACAATTTTAGCTCACAATATCAAATTATATATCCGAGTATATATTTGACGACAAATGAGATTTCGTTTGTTCTTCGCCGAAGATAATAGATACACATGTATATGCGAATTTTGAATAGTCAATCTGTTAGTTACAGTATGCAGAATTCAAAGTATGCCTCTAAAGTCGTTCTGGGGAACGGTATGATATAGTGATTGAACTATTGAAATGCCATTCAAATACTTCATTGATATACATACATTATTATCATATCTTATCAACACGCGCTTGGGATATAAGGAATCGCACAGTTTTCGACTCTAGAGGATACAGCTGCTCAAATATATAGCCCGTGTTAGATAGATATACATAAATACAGACATTCATTGTCATACTTTGTGCATAGGACTATTGCCCCTGAATGTGTGCAATAGATTTTCTTTGTCTGTTTTGATATCGCTAATGAGCCTGGTTGGTGTTACTCAACCTGAATTTCCCTAAGCACAGTAGAAGTTAAAATATGAGCACTAATGCATTTTTAGTTTGTTTTCTACTTCGTTTAGCTTCGGCTTAAAGTTTTTAAAATTACTTCTGTTGATTTTATTTTATTTTTATTTTTCATAGAACGGCTTTTTAATTTAAGTATTTTTAATTGTTTTCGAATTGCGATTTTAATTTTATTTTGAATTTTACTTAAGGCTTGTGTATTCGTATAAACCTTAATTTTTTGTGCTTTATTTAATGAGAAATAATAAAAAAAATTGAAATAATATAAAAAAAAAATTCATGAAAATTTTAATTTAAATTCGTTTATCAGTTCTTTGTTATTTTTTTTTTTTTTACATATTAATTTTTTTGTATTTGTTTTAATTACGTTATTTTAGTTTAGTTTATTATTATTATTTTTTTTTTTTTTTAAAAATGATTTTGTAATCGTATTTATTTTATTTTTATTATTTAATATTTTTTTAAATTATTATTTGTTTGTATATAAAAAAATTGTAAAAATGATATTAGTTTTTTTTTTTTTTTTTTTTTTTAATTTTTTTCAATCTCGTTTTTGTTATGTTCTCCATTTGTTTTTTTAATATTATTTACTACTTACATTTACATTTACTACTATTAGCCAAGCATTGCTTAAAGTGCATTAAGAATGCGACACTGTCGTTCCGCCAAATTAGCGCCATCAAGGCCACTCGAGTGGGGGCTGAGTGTGAGCGATTGATTGTCTATGATTATGCATATAATGTATATACATATACATACATATATATATATAGATTTGATGATTTTGAAATATTAATTTTGAAGATACGCTTTTCGTTTGCTGACAGCGCACCATCAAGGCCATGGAGCAGTCGTGGCACGAGGAGTGCTTCGTGTGCGCCGGTCCATGCAAGAAGCCATTGGTAGGCACCTCGTTCTATGAGCGGGACGGCCGGCCCTACTGCCGCATCGACTTCGAGCAGCTGTTCGCGGCGCGCTGTGCCGACTGCAGCCAGCCGATAACGGAGAATGCGATTGTGGCGCTCAATGCCAAGTGGCATCGGGATTGCTTCAAGTGCAAGGTGAGTGCAGCACAATGGATTCAATGCCGTCAAATGTGTATTATATATATCTCTCTTTCTCTCTCTCTCTCTCTCTCTCTTATTTTGATTGCAGAAGTGCCTGAAGCCCATTACGGCGAGCACGTTCGCCGTGGAGGACAACAAGCCGCTGTGCACGGCCTGCTCGGACTAGGAGATGGCCAAGCGGGTGGCCGGGTGGGCCTGGAG
Source organism: Drosophila navojoa (assembly GCF_054131105.1). Classification (NCBI taxonomy): domain Eukaryota; kingdom Metazoa; phylum Arthropoda; class Insecta; order Diptera; family Drosophilidae; genus Drosophila; species Drosophila navojoa. The sequence continues at coordinate 27,013,944 of NC_142895.1, forward strand.
GCATAACATTAATATATGTTTCGCTGTATATTATAGATGTTTATGGTATTTGTAGTATTCACAGTTGTTGAACAAAGAGTTAAAACCTAACGAAATTCCTCAGAATTCACTATGAAGAAGTTCAAAGGTCCAAAAGCTAACAAAGGGTATAAAAAGTGCTAAGCCACTCTTCCACACACACACACACACACACACACACACACACACACATACATACGTCACTTGGTAGAGCTACTCCAGCAAATGCTTTTTGCTGAGATAAAGATATATGGTACATATATCTTTTTCTATTTTTTTTTTACTATTTATAAATTGCATTTGACACGATAAATGCATTTAGAGAAGAACAGCTGCCAGAACTGTCAAGAGTTCGTCACGGCTCTCGAGTAGTACGGGCGGGGAAGTAACGGTATATATTTATATTCGAGAAAAACATATTCTACTATATATCATTGTTTACATAGTTGCTAAAATACACACACACACATTTGATTAGCTCACAGAATGTTGCCTGTAACACTCTATCTCTATCTATCTTTCCCTCTCACACACTGTTTATATATTATATTCTAACGCTCTCTCCCTCTCTGTCTCGCCGTATTTTTCATCTCACATGTTATCTCTTTCTAAATTGTATTATTATACTGAAGCTATTATATGAAAAGAAATATATGACAATTAATCTTGCAGCACAGCATTTACTTTCTCTTTCTACGGAACTGTGGCTCTCTCTTTCTTAAGTGTGCTGAGATTTAGCTAGTATATTATCCATTATTGCTCATGAACAATGAAGGCTAAATTTGTAATTCCTATAGTCATATACACTTCCGATACATCCTAGCACACCCAAGTGTCGGACGTCAGAAGATTTCTGGAGGAAAGGGATTACATACATACATACGAATACTGCTCATTTGATTAAAGATCGAATTTGTTAAGTCTATAGCCATACAAAGGTCCGATAGATCCTAGTTCACCCAACTATCGGCCATCTGAAGACCCCTGGCACAATATATATTTTTGTTGTTCTCCAGAGGAAACTGATTATATGCATATAAATGGTTCTCATATCTATTATGCCTATAACTATATAGACGTCCGAGAGTATACTTCACTATCGGATGTCTATATAGCTACATGTCACTGAGAAATTGTCGCCTCTTCTAGACTGGCAATTACAATGATCATCCTCTGTATAAAGACGCCCAATAAATTCGTATACAGAGATACGATCCATTGTCTATGACCGCCTTTTGGGATATAGAGAATTACAAGATGTCATGTATCTCGCTCATCCGATGCGCCAGCTTAACATAGTGGGCGCGGTAGTTGGTGTATTTATGAAAACGATACGCTTTATTGATCCCACAGCGATTTGAAACATTTACATACGCTTGCATATGCACTCTAATAAACTACTTTACAATTTGGTTCACCGAAAACGAAAAGTGCAATTTTATTGAATTGAGTCTTTGGTTCCTGCCAGCGACTATTCCTCATTGGGCTTCATCTGTATGCTTGGTGAAGTGGAGGTGGAAAGTTTATACAGTCGAGTGGGTGCACGGTGGGGTTGGTTAAATATGTATGGAGCGTTTCATTTCGACTGGGTTATAGTTACCTTCTTATCCAACATGTTGCCCAGGGAGCGTACCAGAGGGTCCAGCACCTCGCGCACCTGCGACTTGGTCACATGCTCCATGGCCTCGAGCAGCTGCTGATGCAGCTCCCGCTTCTCCCGGCCGGGCTGCTGCAGCAGTGCCAATATATTCGAGAGCTGACGGTTATGCTCGTCCGACTGCTCGGGCTGTTCGGGTTTTACCTGCTGTTCGGTCTGTCCGGGCTGCTCGGGTTGCTCGGGTTCGCTGCTTGGCTCGCCGCGATTGTCGCCACACTGGACGCACTCGATGTGGGTTGGCACGTATTCGCTGGGCTGTTCGGGCGGCACCTCGGATCCCTGGCTTAGCATTATGCTAGGGATGATTGGGGCATTGGGCGATTCGGCAAGCATCTTGGGCTTGCGCAGCCAGATGCGAGGGCGACGCTTGTCGGTGCGTTCCTTGGGCACCAGACGCGGTTCGTATAGTTTTAAATCGTTGAGACACATTTTCAGATCGTATCGCTCGTGCATGTCCTGGCGAGGCCCACCATATCCGCGTCCATGGCCATGTCCATGTCCGTGTCCATGTCCGTGTCCGTGTCCGTGTCCATGTCTGTGTCCGTGTCCATGTCCATGTCCGTGTCCATGTCCATGTCCATGACCATGTATATATCCATGCGCATGTCCGTATCCATGTCCGTGTCCATGGCCATGTCCACCGCCATAAGCACGCCGTTGGAGACGTCTGTAGGATTCGCGCGCCAGCTGGAAGCGCTGCTCCTGCATGTCCTCGATGAACGTGAGGAAGCTGGTGCAGCGCTGTTGCAGGCACTCCACCACCGGATCCTGACGATCGAGCACACCCTTTTCCAGGCAGACGTTCGTCAGCGTGTACATCATCTCGATGAGCGCGCTCAGCTTCTGCGGCACCTTGTCCAGCAGGAAGTAGCGCACCTGCCGCTGATACCGGCCGATCGAGTGGTGCATCAGCCCGTAGACGCACACCACCCGCTGGCTGGCGTCGTTCGAGGCGGCGCTATTGAAGCTGGCCACCGGCGTGGACCGCACATCCTCGATCATGCCACGCAGCGGATAGAGAAAGTTGCGAGAGAATCGCACACAGAAATTGAATGCGTTCCGCTCGCGTCGCTGTTTCTCCTGGCTGCTGTTGTGGATCAGGGGCAGCTGCAGCAGGCTGCACTGCAGCTTGTCCAGGGCCGATATGATGCGCTCCTGTGTCAGCGAGATCTTGTTGTAGATGGACATCTTTTGGAATTTCAGATTCTCCAGCGATCGGGTGCAGATGATGGCGCGCGCCTTGCGCCGCTTTGGCGCCAGAGTTGGCATCGACAGATCCAAGTGGGGCTGCTCGGAGGGCTTCAGCGGCGCCGTTAGTATACTCGAACCCCTTTCGCCGCCTCCTGGCTGCCGTGGTGCAGTCACTTCCTGCCGCTGGGGCGCCTTGCGCTTCGCGTGCCGCGTCCCTTTCGGACTACGGGGCTTCGACTTGGACTTGATCGATGGTGATTGCTGCCGGCTACGTTGACGTTGCCTGGTCGGGGATCTGCCCGAGACGGTGGGGAACGTCTCGCCCTTGGCCCTAGTCGGCTTGACACTGTCGGACAGCTGACGCGCTTCATTCTGGTCGCAGAGCGTGCTGCTGTCCGTGTCGGATCGCTGGGACGTGTAGAGCATCGGCTTCAGGCTGCGCTGCAAACTAATCCAGTTGGGATGCGGATCCAGCTCAACGAAGCAGCCCTGCTGCTCCTGCTGATCCTCCGGGTCACTGTGATTGTGCGGCACGCGCTGTGTGTAGCGCATGTAGTCGGGGCGGTCGGCGTACTCCTGCTCCAGATCGCTGTCTTCCTGTGGCTCGGAATCCTCAGATTGTCGCTGCTTCATGTACAGGCAGGCATCGGAATTGGCGCCATTCAGTGGATCGTACGCATTGCCATGGCCGGACTGGGGCATGCCATCCGTCCAGTGGGCCTGGTAGGATGCCTTATGCGATGTGTTCATCTGCTCCTCAGTCAGCACCTGCTTCAGGCGCTGCAGTATCATGTCGGGCTCGGAGTATGTGGACGCGTTATCGGGGTGCATTCGCTTCCGCGGATTTTGATTGCGCTTGCGTGGGCTCTGATGGGATGCAATCTTCGACTGCTGCTGCGGCTGTGCATGATATTGCAGCAGCTGCTGCTGATGGTGCAACTGATGCTGCGGTGGATGTAGCTGTGACTGCAGTTGCTGTTGCTGCTGCTGCATGCGCCGAGTTTTCGACTTGCGCTTGGTTTGATCCGCCTGCGCCTGCTCCTGCGCCTGGCCCATGGACTGCAGTTCGGCGCACACCTGTCGATGCAGTCCCTCAATGTGGGCGGCATAGGAATCGGACTCATCTATTAGTTTCGGCTGCTGTTTGGCTGCCACACGCTTCGTTTTGCGCATGCGCATCTTGGCTCGGCCGCTGTTGGTAGGCGTGGCAATGGCATCTGCTCCGCCAGCCAAACGTTTCACGGGCAGCATCAAATTTAGACCGTTACTTTTGCTATTGGCGACTATATTCATGCTGCTGCCGCTGCTGTGCGGCGTGTCGGGGAGGATGTGCAATGAGATCTGCGTCTCCACATCCTGGTCGCGCGATGTTACCATGCTGAGCACATCGCGCCCCGTGTTCCGCATCTTGCAGAAGCGCGGTTTGGCCACCTTAGGCACCTCTCGGTCCTTCTTGATTTCGTCCCGTTCGGCAGCGCGCTGCTGATTGTAGCGCTTGACCGCATTCTTGATGGAGTCCGGATTGGTGAACTGAAGGCCAACGATAGTATTTGTCGTTCTCATTAGCAAGTGAGCGCAGTAAAAGTGCTGTGAGTGCGCACTTACCTGAAACTCGTGAGCAAACGATTGGCCATACAGATCGTGTAATTTCAACATTTCTCAGAATTTTACCTATGTGAGTGGGTGGGATAGGAGGGTATTAGGAAGCCTCAGAGTTATAGATTGTGCTTTGGAGGGAAGAGAAAAAGTATAACCAGATGAAATTTTGTTGTATGTACGCTTCCAAAAATTTTAAATTATGCCTGTTTAGTCTGATCAGCTCGTACGTTATAGCAAAGCTGTCTATTCTTGACAGGCGGCAGGGCACAAATATTGGATTCCAGCAGCCCTTGAATTCTGAATGGCTCTATGTCTGACTCTATCTGTCTCCCTCTTTCTCCGCCTCACACTCTCTTCCTTTTCTCCCTTTTTCTTTCACATCAATTTATGTTTATGGGTTTGATTTAAATTTGATAGCAAAATGATACTAGTGCTGCATAATACCAATAATACAGAATTGCGAATCGATAGCCGGTAATGGAAAATCGATATATTGCGACAATGAGCATAATTGCAATTGTACAAGGATTTGGTATTTACACTGACCAAAGAAGTGGTATTTACGAGTGCTGTAAAACAAAATTCAAAATTACGCGCGGACGACATAAACGCATAAATAAACACCTCGTTTTTGCATTATTTATATACATAATATATATTTAAATTATACACAATAAACTAACATTAAAGTTGAATGTAACTCTCAGACTCCTCTTTTTGAAGCATACCAGCTATCTGGGCATCCTCACGCAGTCTTCGGGCCTAAATAAAGACTTGAGCTCTGAATACGTAAATCTTTGTTAGCCTTATAGTTGCATTTGATTCGTTTGTCAAAACGTAATTCAAGTTGAAAATATACAGAAAATAGTTAATGAATATGAATAGGCCAATCTATAGATAAAATTTAGAGAACTACACCGATCAACCAACCACAATAGCAAACAGCGAAGCTGCTCTATTAAAATCGCAGAGATGCCTCAATCACATCCAAGGGTGAGTTCAGTAGTTGCCGCGCTCCGGTGCCAGCCTTCCACTGAGATCTTTTGCCTTTAACTTTGCAAAAGGGTCGCTTCCGTTTCCTGCGCGTAGCGACGGCCGGCATCATCTCATTGTATATCGGTCTGACCGCGTATGAGCACCAGGAGAACCTCATCCGGGCGCTGATCTCGCCCGCGGTGCGGCTGCTGCCCGCCAGGACGAGCAGCAATTTGGCCCTACTGGCGTGCAAGTATCGCCTGCTCCCCGCCTCGAAGTATAAGGACAACGTTAATCTGAACAGCTCGTTCTTTGGGCGGCACATAACCAATCCCATTGGACTGGCCGCCGGGTTCGATAGGAACGGCGAGGCAGTGCACGGACTGAAGGATCTTGGGTTCGGCTTCATCGAAATTGGCAGCGTCACACCATTAGCCCAGAAGGCTAGTCCCAGGCCCCGTGTCTTTCGTTTGAGCGATGATCGGGCAATTATCAGCCGGAATAGCATCGATAGCGATGGCCATCAGGCTGTTGTCCAGCGACTGCGCAGATTGCGCGAAACGGACGGATTCGACGCCGTTGTGGGCGTCAATTTGGAGCACAATTTCTCCTCCAAGACGCCTATCAGCGACTACATGTCCGGTGTGAAAACCTTCGGGCCAGTGGCTGACTACCTCGTTGTCAACTACAGCAATGCGAAAGGAAAGCGGCACAGCACCAGCAGCAAGAAGCAGCTCATCGAGCTTCTCGAGGCTGTGAACACGGCGCGCGCACAGCTGCGTCCCAACAGGTATGGGAAGGTGCCCATTCTGCTGAAGCTGTCACCCGACATGACTCTTGACGAGATGAAGGACGTTGCCAGTGTCATCAGCATGAGCACGTGTCAGGTGGACGGCCTGATCGTCGCAAATGCGACGATGCTTCATAACAGTATCAGCGGCTCCAGGTGGTCCAGGGAAAAGGGAGCGCTCAGCGGGGAGCCGCTGCGGCAGCGCTCGACGATCATGATCGCTCAAATGTATCAGTTGACCAATAACAGTGTACCCATCATTGGCGTTGGCGGCGTCTCGTCTGGCCACGATGCGTATGAGAAGATCGAGGCGGGCGCCTCCTATGTACAAATCTATACGGCTTTTGTGTATGAGGGGCCCGAGCTGGTGGAGCGCATCAAGTCGGAGCTCTCAATTTGTATCGCTGAGATGGGCTACGAAAATGTCCGAGAGGTAGTGGGTTCAAATTATGAGCAATATCTGCCTGTTCGAGCTGCAGGCAGTAGATAGTTAATTAAATAAACAAAATTTTATGTTCCACACATTGTTCCCTAAGCCTGCACTTTAAGTTGTTGTCCATGGGAGGCGGTCACACTGTTACACACGGAGGCCATGAATAGCGCTCTGCTATTTACATTTTTACTCCACCTTTAACATTTTGTTTTGAACGTTCTGTTAAGTGTTCTATTTTCGTTAGGTCAGCTGTAGAAAAATATATGGACAAGCTGGCAGACTACCACCGGACTGCTAAGCCTTGGAGCGCAGATGAGACAAATAATGATTACATCGCTAAAAAAGAAAATAGTTAATTTAATATATGTCCTGTAAAAATAATTGCTTTAGGTGTAGTAGCTGCACAAATGTAATACGCACAGTGCTGTTAAAATTCAACGTTCAATTTACATGATTGTTATTTCATTTGTGCTCCACATGTTATCAGCTGTAGCTAGCTTCACACTGTGTGCCAATTGTCAAATATTATTCATGTGAGTTAATTTGTCAACATTCTGTGCAAGAAAAACGTCCGAGCAGGAGTTTATAAATCAGGTGTGTTTCATCTAACAATTTTAAGTAGCATAGCTTCAGTATTTATGAAATCATCTAAATCATATTATTGAAGCATTCGATGGGTATTTTGCATAAAACGCACAAACGGTCATATTGCATATTTTGTTGCATTGTAGCCGTATTTAATGTTTTAGTCCATATTTATGTAAAAACGAAACTACATTAGAGCGGAGCACATTAATGTGCATAAGGCTGTTAAATCTATAATTAAATAGAGTGCGCTAACTGGAATACCGTGCTGGATCACAACGCTACTAGAAGGTAAATATATGTCAGGCTCCATTGTCTCTCTCTGTCATTGTAGCGCCCTGCCAGAACAACAACAAAACGATATGCTTACAACGCACTTTACATTTTGATTTGCAGATTTGACGGGATACTTGAGAACGAAGTATTGTAAACCCATAGAACACACAGCAGCTATGGACGTCGAGGAAACCTACGAGTCACAAAGCACAACTGAGACACCGCTACAGCAGGGACCCCTGCAGCAGCATAATTTTATTCACCAGCAGCAACAACAGCAGCTGCATCTGCATCAGCAGCAGCAGCAGCAGCAACAACAACAACAGCATCAGCAGCAGGAGCAGCAATTGCTGCAAGATATGCAATGCGAACCGCTGTTTGGCATCACCACAAACACAACAACAACAACAAATCCCATGATGGACACTAGTAACAATGCAATACCATTGCCGGCACCGCCCGGGATGGGCGTCGTTCTGTCCTCGTCGGTGGCACCAGTCTCGTCAGTCGCATTACCATCACCCGCACAAGCAACGCAAATCAAGGGCCTCGGGTCGTCTCTGCCAACAAATGACTATGATATCGACTCTCTGCTGCTGCAGCAATTCAGCTGCATGGGCACCACAGATCACGAGGATCTGATCAGTCAGTTCCAGAGCCTCATGAACAATCAAATGAATCGCGACTCGGCTCGTTTCTATTTGGAAATGAGTAACTGGTAAGTTCGTGTCAATTTAATCTAGTCGAAGCTCTTAAAGCTGAACTTACGCTCATTTCATTTCCCATTTGCTCAGGAACTTGCAAACTGCCGTCGGTTGCTACCTGGACTTTTGTAGTCTGCAATCATTGCCCTCGATGAAGATTGTGCAGGGCCAGCATGTGAACGCGCTGCAGCAGGCCTTCCAGCTGCAGAACGACGGCACCGAACGCTGGCCCAATGGCTGTTATTTAACATCACCGATACAGACGCAACGCATCAATGTGCCGTCCCTGCGTCCCGGAGAAACTTGTGATATATTGGCTGACCTGATGCCCACTCAGCCGGCCATCATGTGGCGCTTGTGTACGCCCAACGGTTGGTACTTTGGCGGTGAGTGGTGCACAATTTGGCAATGGGAATTCCCATTTGCAACTGCAGCTTAGAATCGGAAGCGGCTTTCTTATATATATTTAAATCTAAATTTAAATTAATGTATAAATTATCCACTTGTTCCTTGTAGATACTATTTGGATGATACCGCCCGGGACGCAGGCTAGCCAGGATGAGCTACAGCAACGGATGGTGCAGTTAATCACCTCGGACGCTAAGCCAGAGGTTTATCCACAGATCAAAATAGTGATAACAACGCATACGCAATGAAAGGGGCCCACATTTTCATAATTTTCATAAATTTAACATGTTGCTTTCGTTAATTCGTCATTGAGACTATTTACATTTTGGCTAACAATTCGGCAATTGATTCGAATCCACAAAAGGAAAAACATCCAAAACGATTCAAAACATGAAATTTTTTTTTTTATCGAAGCATTTGTAATTCGGTTAGCAAACAAATTTCCTGGTATATATATATATAGAATTATATATAGTTTTTTTTTTTTTTTATAGAGTTTGTATGCGCGAATTGGTTCTATGTTTAAGCAACATGGTTTTCCCCCTTTTTGTCAAATCAATCCTGTAACAAATGTAGACTTAAGTGTTTTATTGAGAAAGAAAGAGAAACGAAGAAGAAACGAAGTTTTATTACTTAAGCCTGATGTGCAGGCTGTAGCCAATAATAATGATGCCCTAAGAGGATGATGCCCGATGATTCTACAGTTGCCTCCATAGTTCGTAAATTGTACAAATATATCATATCATTATGAATTACAAATTTTTTAACCTAATACACATGGTATATTGGCCTGATGTAGTTTTAAGATTATAAAGATACAGCCAGTGGGGCTAGAGCTAGAAAAAATGTGAATGTAAGGTCTTTAGCTATGTAACTAATGGGGGCGTGGTTTACCACAAGCATAAAAAATAATATAGTGATTTTGAGCTGGAATCAAGGTGGATCAAACCTGTCCTACAGTTCGATTTATGAATTAATGTTAGCAGTTACTGGCCCATCGGTGGATTTGGGACATTATGAGTTACTTGATTCTTGATGTGTAGATCTTCCATTTTGTATGATGTATGAAACGTTAAAACAAAAATAATTCAAATTTTTTTAATGCGGATGCCAAAAGCGTGTATTATTTGCAAATTCGGCTAAAACCAAGAAAGGCTCCTTTAGAAGGGAGTGCCCGACTAGAAGATACCATGAACACTGGGCAGAGCTAATCAAACTACGGCATAAATATTAAAAACATGTGCGCACTCACACGCACAAAAATACATACATATATATACAATACATGGTATATGAGCACGCGCTCTGCTTGCTGCGCAGTTTACTCAGCGGCTGTGCTTGGGCTGCTTTTATGGGCTTTATGATGGGAAATTAATTGTCGAATAACTTTTGTTTCAAATGCACTTTCACAATCGAATTTTTAGAGCACACAAAAGGCATCTAGCTTATATGGTTACCATAGCACGAGTCTTTGCTTTAGGAATTTTATTTTCTTTTTATACCCTGAACCCATTGAAATTGGGAAATCAGGGTATAATGGTTTTGTTAAAAGTGTGTAACAGGCAGAAGGAGGCGTGGTAGACCCCACAAGGTATACATATATATTCTTGATCAAGGCGACTAGCTGAAACGATTTGGCACTGTCCGTCTGTCTGTCCGTCCGTCTGTCCGTATGTATGAGCGCGTCGATCTCAGAAGATATAAGAGCTAGAGACTTCAAATTTGTTTTTAAATGTCCGTATATAGCGCGCGCATATCGAGCTCATTGCTAAAACACGGTAACTCATTCAGATATTTTTTATCGATAAAAACGTTATAAAAATCAGTTATAAATTTATATATCCTACATCTTTAAAGCTAGAGTCTCCAAATTTATAATATATATTTAGATGCATTTTACACAATTTCGATTGTTCCTAAAAATGTATTTTAAGTACTAGAGACTTGTGCTTTAGCGAATGCATGCATATCCATGTTATAATCATATTCAGAAAGTTTCATGAGGATAGTCAATCGACAAGAAAGTTATGTGTACGTATGCCTGTGTGTGTGCGCGTGTGTGTGTACATGTGCGAATATTTATTAAAATATCAGTCGCTCGAAGGGTTCAGGGGATCTCGTAGTCGAGCAGTCTACTAGAGCTTTTTTTCTTGTTTTTCACTAATATGAAGGAATCTAAAGGGTGTTTAAAATCTGAAATGATACAATTTTTTGTAATCATTAAAAAGTAAATTTCTATACATAGTAAGTTTCTATAATTTGTGATGGCTTATTGAAAAATAGCTTTTAAGATCGTATTGAAAATGATATAATATTGATTCTTATCAATACTACAATTTCAAGGGCTACTTGTGCTACTTTCATATAGATTTGATTTGATTAGATGCATTCAGATTTTTGGCTAAGATCAGGAATATAAATGTGTGATGACAGTCAGGTCTATTTTGCCTGGTCTATTTACACACCTGGTCTGTTAAACACATTAATGTCATAAGGCCAGGTGTGACGGGATCCCTTAAAATAGAGGTCAATATGCCACTAATAGACTGATATATGTATAATAGAATCATAATGAGAATAAGAATAGATAGCGTATATTAATTAAAAAGTCATCAGTTTTCGCTTTGGGCCAATGCATTGGCCATTGCAATGGCCCTCATTGTTATCTGAGCCTGAATGCAGCATTGGAAAAGTATCTATTGGAATTATATATATTAGTTATATACATATACCCATTATGGCATGGTAAATATGCCATATATTTGCAGGCATACATATGTATGTATGTATTTATACATATATGACTTATCAGAATCATATTATTAGATGTTGTGTTGTTCTGTATATGTTGTCTTATGTTATGTTTTCTAATTCTGTTAATTGCCTCTTGCTGTTGAAATAGACCGAGCGATTTATACGATTGAGGCTGCCTGTGCTATATCCTTTAATTCTCAATGAGAGCTACTGACATATGTACTTCCCATGATAAGCGATGAGATTGCGACTTGTCGATTTCTACAAGTAAAGTGTGGGAAAGAATGAATGTTAATTCGTTTCAAGAAAGAGTAATGGTGGAAAATCACATTATTAGAGCCAGGTAATTATTTACGAAGAATAACTGAAAAGTTATAAATTAGCATGAAGTACCATAAATTAATTAACGACCCGATATATCTATACTTACATATACAGTGGTTTACATCTTATTCAAACCAAAATACATAAAACAAAAATCAAAATTTTATAAAACACTCTAGATCTAAAGAGGTAGGAGAAATCATTTTATAACAGAATTTGATGAGGATTTTAAACGGGAAGATGACCATGGTCGAATAGATTCAGCTTTTTATCCTAATCAAGAATATATATACTCTATGGGGTCTACTTCGCGTCTTTCTGGCTAGCTTCATTTTAACAAAAAATTACACCCTGATTTCACGCTTTTCATGGGTGCGGAGTATACAACAATTAAAATGCAAGTTTTTGATATTTGGACTTACAAAAATATGACATATTTTATTTGGAAAAATACATTTTGTATTTATTTCATAGCAAGCATAAGCTATAAAGTCCACGAGAACGATTTCTGGGCTTATTTCAACGACTTCAAATTAATTTGTATAATCTAAGAGTCTAAGAGTATTATGAAGCGAAAAACACTGAAAATGCATATTTGGTAAGGTTTTGATTTTAGTTAAAAACGATTTTGAGATTTTTGGGCATAGATTAGTTTTTCATTGATGGTTTTAAAAATATATATGATAAATATTTATTTAAAGTAAAAAAAACATGAATTCTTGATAATACCATTTAATAAATTTATTCATAAATGCTCTCATCCGATTTTGTCAAAAGACTTATGTCGCCCAGTGTATTATATGTTAAATCTCTGAACCGACACAATTATATTACAGAAACTAAATTGTCTTTTAGGTTATTTTAATTTTTAGATCTCAATCGAGACAGGGAGCATCTGAGATTAGTAGAGCCATCTTCACTCGCCTTGCACTTTGTTGTTGTTTGTGCACTTTGATTAAATGGATTGTTGATGGATCATGCATACACACATGCATAGTATGTCTATCTGGCTATACGAAGTCTTACATGAGATTCGACTTATCAACATACAGCATGCCACATTTCATTTGCATTCAGTTTCAAATTATGCATACAAATGAGTGACAGTTGACGATGTGTGAGGCTGAGTGAGTGTGAGTGTAAGTGTGTGTGTGTTGGTCCTCTGCAATGAATACTTGTATGCATTTTAATTTGATCACGTTATGTAATCAGATTACAAGTAGCGTTACTTATGCATGTTGACTGCGACACTCAGCGCTCATTTTTGCATGAAAAATTATAATTGAGTCAAAAATGCAAAGGACACACACACGTGTGTGTATGTGTGTGTGTGTTAGCTCGTGCGTTGGACACGGAAATGAAATGCATTGAAACGGAAAAGAAATTATAATCCGTAGTCCTTCACAACAACAACTTGACTTGAATTACAAATGTCGCTCAGGCCTGTGGGACTCCTGGCGAGAGGGGCTGCGGGCTGGTGGGCGTTGAAAAGTGGGGGCGTGTCGCGTGCTGATGCGACAGACAATCAAATCAAAAGGCGTCAAAGCGTATGTCCTCCAGCATAATGCATGCCATCTCATTTCAGCCCGGGCACAACAAGCAGGCGACTTACATGGAGATGGAGAGACGACGCAGGACGACGATGCCAATGATGGCAACGACGTCAGTGGCTGCGGCAGTGGCAATGGCGGCACATCACATCCGTTTCCGCCCCATTCAGCACAAATGCCGCCTTCAGCCAAACGTTTGCATGTAATAACACGTTGTAAAATTGCATTTGCCTATCCAAACACCAATAGCTGAAACAACAACAATGAGCCGGTTGTTGCTTTGCTTGTTTTAAAATTCATATTATGATTTGATTTGCTCGCAACAGCAACAGCAACAGCAGCAACACTAGCCCCTGCCCTGCCCACATGCGCTGCCCTCTGCCACGGCTCGCTCTCCCATCTTCTTGTTGCTTAGTTTGTTTGGGGGCCTCGAGTCGCTGCGTGGCACGGGCCTATTTGATATTCATAGATTGGGAATTACATCCCAGCCATTGGCAATTGTCACCATCTTCTACACACACACACACACACACACACACACACACACACACACACACACACACACACACACGCACAGAGGCAGTTGTGGCACGTGTGGATGCCAACTTGTTACATGAGCAGCTTCGGCTCTGACTTAATTGTTTGTTGTTGTTGTTACGCTCAACCTTCCATCACTTGACTGGATAATGGGCAGAGATGGGGCAGCCCAACGGGGCGTGGCAGTTTTCAAGGCAAGAGAAGAGCTAGTGGAAGGGGTAAGTTCCGTAAAAACGACAAGAAGAGATCTTGCTACCAGTTTCCTGCACCTCAGGAAAACATTTGCTCATCAGAAATTCATATTTTTTTCACTCTTTAAAATATTAGAATATCTTTTAAATAGAAGACCAAAATAACATAATATTAATGTATATGTTTATTACTTCATCTTTTCCACTTAGATATGAATACATTGGCCCCTACTGATGGCTAAAAGTCAGTGGGCCACTGTTGGAGCTCGTTCAGGCGTAATGAAGAATTTTTTAAATCGTTGTATTTTACAAATTGAAAAAGGAAGAACTTAATAATACGTTATTACCAATCTTAAAGGGAAATACGTAAGATCACGTTATTATCCTAGTATAACATAATAAATTCTGAACCAATTACCTATGAAATATCAGGTAGCATAATTCGATGTTAAACATTATCGACTGTATGTACTTATTCGAAAGGTTTCAAAGTCGTATAATTTTGCGCTTCATTTCTTGCAGCTTCAACATTAAAATTTAAGTTAATTGTTAATGAATTAACTTTACATTTTATTTATAAGATTTATACTTAACTAATTAATTTGTATTATTTATTTCTTATACTCAACAATACAAAAATAGATTTTCAGTATTGACTGGCGCTCAAGAATAATAGATCACTCTCAGGTAATTTCAAAAGCCTCCGTCTATCACTGCATATTGGATGCTTGGTTTTCATATCTCTTACATTACCCTCGATGTACATACATACATATGTATGTAAGTTCACTTTGCTCTTTGCTGCAAACTTTCGCTCCCTTTATTTTAACATAGGAAGAGAGAGTGACAGAGCGAGAGTCAAGGAGAAATGAACTAGCTAAAGCTCGAGTGCGTATGCGTTGCACTCTGTGGCTAATCTCTTGACATGATCCTGGGCTAGGTACATACACATACATATGTATGTACATACGTGCTTGCTCAGCCTGGTCAGCGGGCGATGGTCAAATGCCAAGCAGTTCGTTCGGGCCACATTAAATGCTAAAAACAATGGTAGACAGTTTGACGCTGTTGAGCAACTTGGCAGCTTGGCAGCTTGGCCACTTGGCCGCTTGGCCGCTTGGCCACTTGGCAACTTGGCAACATGGCAAGTTGCAATGCTGCAGTTGTCCAGCTGTCTGCAGTTTGGTGGTCGATTTTTATGAGCGCCGTCGTTGACAGCTTAAAAGTCTTTTAGCATGAAAAATATTGTCGAGTGGAGGCTTTTGTTGTTGTGGTTGTTGTTGTTGTTGTTTGCTGTTAAGCAAAAACTTTGACTTTTGATGTGTTCTGGCGATAAGATTTTGAGCGAGTGCTGCGATTTATGCCCCTGCCCCGTGGCTGGTCGCAGTTTCTGTTGCACTTTTAACTTATCTGCTGCATGTGACAATCAACTCATTTTAGTGGGTGGCAAGCCAGGCTGCACTGTACCAGAGTGTGCCTGTGTGTGTGTGTGTTTGTGTGTGTGTCCTCTTAAAACTGCTGTTACTGTTGGCGTTGTCATTTGGTCATAATTAGCGCTGCTTGACGCGTTTTATGCGCATTTTAAGTGCAATTCTCGACTTCAAGCTGTAAATTAATTTCACAAATTGTGCAGCGAATGCGGCGATAGCGCGCGATTGCGGCGATTTAGTGCGGCGATAAATATCAACTCGACTCACTTCAATACACTGCGCTTTGTCTGTGTGTGCGCGAGCGCGCGCGCTACAGGCACAGCGAGCGCGAGATAGAGCGAGAGGGGAATAGCCAATGGAACCGTTTGTCTTACTATCTATCTCCTCTTTGACTTAATCTTCATGTGGACTTGTTGTTGTCGTGCGTTGCCTTTGCCTTTGCCTTTGGCTTTGGTTTATATTGTCGCCTTTTAGAGAAACATGATTTTGTACTTTTATTTTATGCTATATTTAAATTGATTTAATTTAATTTCTATTTGTTGCTTGTCGCTCGTTTGATTCAGCTTTAGTGCATCCATCTATCGTCGCATCTATCGGCTTTTTATGCATACATACAGATACACATACATACATATGCATGTATGTATGCTATGGCCCACAGAGATCGCAAAATTAGCATACAACTTGGTACATTTATCGCCTTCAACACATTTGTTGTTGTTGTTGTTGTTGTTGTCATTGGTCACGGCCCATTTAGTTGATAGAGAAGAGCTGCGAACAAAGACCCAAAGATACATACGAAAAAAGCTTGTGCTTGTGTGTGCCTGTGTGCGTGTGTGGCTTGGCTTTTGTTATTGCTGTGTTAAGGTTTGTACGATTTTGTCTTCGCCTTTGTTGACCGCTCTTTGTTTTGTCATAGTGATATATAACTAGCGATAAGACACAGCCAAATCGCCCCCAACGCACCCATAAATAATTTACAAAATGTGAAACAACAAAAACGTTTGCCCCACGGGCAGCGCATGAATTTGAATTTCCCCTCTAATGTGTGTAGGACCTACGGCTAGTGTTAATATGCGCTAGTTAACATCGACTTTCTACTAACATTTCACCAAGTGCGTCGACACCTTTAGTGAAATGTTAGATGAAATTGCATTGGATGCATTTTCTGCTAGTGTACGACTTAACAGACATATGCTACTTAACATAGAGGATAATGCACTCCTCTCATTGCAATGTTATTACACCTTTCATGAAATGTTAGTATAAACTGCATTGAGTGAAACTACATATAGAGTATGACTCAATGTTAGTGTTCACATTTCCTGCTTTTTATTGAAATGTTTGACAAACATGGTTTGTAAACATATGTACATATTAATAATATTATTCGCATATACCAAATGCACTTACTTTAGGGTAGCACTCAACTATACAAGGGCGATACAACGATTATTTTATATACTTAAATTAATTAGTGAATGTTTCTATGAAATTATAATAATCTATTAACAGTTATTCAAGAGTTTCAACTGTTCGGTTAATTTAATCTTATTACTAAATCTCTTTAAATATTTACGTGATCATAGGAGCAGTTCAGTCCTTTTCCTAATGACTAAATTCTGAGTCTAATTCAAAATGGACCAATCTGGATATCAGTTCCGCATTAGTTCTAAAAATAAAATTGCTTAAAAAGATGAGTAAAATGTATTGAAACTAATATAATAATTTCGACTTAGCCTAGTTGTTATACCTAAATGGAAATCATCCCAAATTTTCCCCTTTAGAATAGAAAAATGCCTTAAGTTGCTTAATTTAAGTTGGATATACCTTATAGACACTAGCTCTTATTTTATTTAATTATTTTAATATGAATTATTTTATCTTTTTTATATTATTTTATTTTATCATTTTCCTGGTATTTTCAAAAACGTTATCAAATAAATGAAAACGGAGAAGCCTTAGATAGTACAAAAATAGTAAATACTAAATACTGATATGAAATATAGATAATTATATATAAGTACAAATATATATATGCATATGTATGCCTTCTTAAGTACCCATGTCAGATATACTGGAGATATAATTGAAATGCTGGAATAAATCAAAATTCATTAAAAAATTTGTTAGTTTCATTAGGCGCGCTTGTTTCTAACGAGGGTCCAGCAATGTGGGGCAAACGTCAATATTATTAAATATAAATACGCTAAGTTGCTTCAGCAACAGCAAATTCAACAGGCAACAACAACAACAACAACAAACATTGAATACTGATGAAAGGAGCCGCAAACAAGAAGACGAAGAGGAAGAAAAGAAAACACAGACGCGACATTGCGTGATAAACATTTCTCAATGGGTATCCAAATTATGGGGACAGGAGGAAGGGGAGTTCGGATATTTGTGGATTGAGGAATGGCCTGGGAGACGCTGGCCGAGACCCTGGTCGAAAATGAAATGACATGACGTGTTGTTATTAAGCCGAATCCAAAACAGAAACAAAAACAGAAACCGAAACTGAAACTGAAGCGAGAGCGCGATTTTTATACCCTGAACCCATTGAAAATGGGAAATCAGGGTATAATGGTTTTGTTAAAATGTATGTAACAGGCAGAAGGAGGCGTGGCAGACCCCACAAAGTATATATATTCTTGATCAGGGCGACGAGCTGAGTCGATTTAGCCCTGTCCGTCTGTCTGTCCGTCCGTCCGTCCGTCCGTCCGTCCGTATGTTTGAACGCGTCGATTTCAGAAGATATAAGAGCTAGAGACTTCAACTTTTTTTTAAAATGTCCGTAAAAACAGCGCGCATATCGAGTTTTTCACTAAAAAACGATAACTCATTCCGATAGTTTTTTATCGATAAAAAGCCTTATCGAAGATCACTTAAATAATTATATCTCTTACATCTTTCAAGCTAGAGTCTCCAAATTTAAAATGTATATTAAGATGTATTTTAGACAATTTCGGTTTTTGTTAAAATTTACCCCCCCACCCCTAAATCCACCCCCTCACCCTCATCTTTGTAAAAGTCGTATATCAAATACTAGAGACTTGTGCCTCGGTATGCACATACATTTAAACATCATGATTACGTTCTGTAAGTTTCATTACGATCGTACGTCTAGAAATTAAATTATTCAACAAATAAGTTCTCATAATATTGCCAACAATGCAGCGCAACCCAAGAGCAATAGGTTATAAATTTATAACTCCTACATTTTTAGAGCTATAGTCTCCAAATTTTAAAAGTATATTCCAATGCATTTTATACAATTTCGGTTTTTGTTATATTTTGGATACCGGCTCCAAATTCACCAGAATCCCCAGTGAAGGTCAGATTCTAGTATAGCTAATTGTGAATGATTTGATTTGATGTTTTCTTTTAAATGCCAAATATTCAATAGAATATGTAGATCATATGCTGAAAGTTTCATTAAATTCGGTTTAGTCAATCGACGTTAAAAAATAACAAAATGTTTGGCCAATTAACAAACGCACGTGCTGCAGCAACAGCAGTTTTCCAATACGTGTGCACACATACATTCAAACATCTTCTAGCACATTCTTTGAATCACATCAGCAGTTAGTTTCGTTTAGTTCTGCTAGATGGCGTTGCATCAGTGAATCTATTTCAGCTTTGACATTGCAAATCAGAACAAAGGAGTGGCGTCATGGTAGAGGGCGCGGCGCTCGATCGCGAGGTCCCCGGTTCAAATCCTGCTGGGCGTGTTGTAGTTTTCTTTTAATTGCTTCAAAACTTTTATATATTTGTGATTAAATTTCTCTTATATTTTTTCAAAAATCGAAATTGAAATTTTAACATTTTTATTAGTTTGGTTGTTCTTGCACATTCTTAAAGTCACATCAGCAGTTAGTTTGACTTAGATTTGGGAGATGGCGCTGTAGCAGTGAATCTATTTCAGTTTTGACATTGAACATTAAAACAGAAGGGTGGCGTCAAGGTAGAAAGCGCGGCGCTTGATCACAAGGTCTCGGGCTCAAACCCGGAGCGTGTCGGAATTATCTCTTTTAGTTGTTTCAAAATTTTTATTTATTTAATGAAATGAGTTTTCTATTTAATTTATATAAATACATCGAAATTGAAATTTGAACCATACTAAATGTGCTTTTCTATTATTTTGGTTCAGGGTAGTATCTAGTCGAGCACTCTCGACTAGAGTTTTCTTACTTGTTATGAATGAAATCACGTACTGGTCAGGGGTTAGCTCTGGCTCTGACTCTGGCTCCGGCTCAGGGTCTGGCACCTAGATCCGAAACAGAATCTCAGATCTGGTCTCGACACACCCTGACGGCGGCGGCGGCTTCAAGGCGATTAGCAAAAAGCGGTAAATGTTGTGTTAAACCTCAATTAAGAAGCGGCCCCATTTTGAGTTCTCCAAATCGCGCCGCAACAGGATGTTAACTTGGGCAATTTGAATTCGCTTTGACTGACGCCACACGCCACGGCCAAAGTCTCGAAATTTACGAGTTTGGCTCACAGCTCTGCGCTCTCAGCTCTCAGCTCTCAACTCGCAGCATCCAGCTCCCAACTTAGCTCGGCTCGCGGCGTTGACAGAGCTCTAAATGATCTTCGGCCGAATAGCTCACGCAACGGGAGCAGCGGCGCCTGACAGGAGCAGGAGGAGCTGCCTGGGCTCGCCTTCTCAGCGGCTGCTCGTTTGTTAAGTGCTTTTTAATTTGTTTGTGTTGAAGCGTTTCCCCTCGCTTTGCTGCTCACCCACCCCGAGTCCATCTCTCTCTCTGTCTCACTCTCTCTCTGGCTTCTCTTTTATCTGGAATCAGAGCGAGTTGAGTGCTATTACGACACCTTCAAAGACCATAACCCAGGCCCATTCCATAGCCACTTAAGCGCATCCCTTGGGGGTAGCTGTGGGTGGTTGGTCGGCCCACTGGCTGGCTGGCTGGCTGGCTGGCTGGTTGCTTTAACCGTTAGCTCTGACGGCATTCAGCGTTGACTGAGTGCCAAGACCTAATTAAAAACAAGAAACGAAAAAAATTACAAAAACAAAAACAAGCAAGCAACGGTGTGAAATTTACACGCAGCTAACCAAGCATCAATCGGGCAGCCCTTAATGGGCAGCGGGGCATTTTGTAGCCACTTTAATGAGTCCACGCAATCACTGGCCAGCACTCACACCTGCACCACTCACACCTGCACCTCTCGCACCACTCTCACCACCAGCCGTGCTGTCACGTCTGCACATCATGTGTCATTTTTAATGTCTTTTTAAATAACTTGTGGGACGAGTGTGAACATTTTCTCATCTCTTATTTTATTTGGCTTTTTTCATTTTTAATGAACTGCCATTGCGGCTCTGTATTAATTTTCGTGAGAGCAGCGCTGAGAGGAGTGGAGCGGTACGGAGGAACGGAGGAGCACAAACTCAAAACAAAATGGCGGCAAACTTTCCATGCAAATATATCTATTAGAGAGCCTAGAGCGACATTATCTACTTAACATTTTTATTCATCTTTATTATATGTTACTATATAATAATAATAGTATGCATAATCAAATATACATACTATATTCAATAAATATAAACAAACCTTAAGCTTGCAGTACAGGCTCTCAGGTCTCCATAGTTTAGCTCTGATATCTGTGCAAATCTCTGTAAAGAGCGATAATAGAAAAGAACTAAAAATGAAAATAAAGAAAAGAACATAACTCTAAATATTGCAGTCGAAAAATTAAGGTCTAATATCAGAATTCATTCTGCATTTGACAATATCTATTCCCCATAGCATGTTCAACTTGGGAGTTCTAGCTCTACAATGGACCAATATACATTTACTTTGGAAAATATGCAGAACTAATATGTTTACAGTTTCAATTTAGAGAGAAGGTAAATTTATATTGTTTATACATATTATTATAATTCAGATGTGTAGATGATTGTAAAAAATCTATTGATTATTATAAGTAATCTTTGGTGTTATTCTTCTTCAAATACAACTCAAGACATTCCCGAAAATATTTGCTAACCAAAAAAAAAAAAAAGATTCAATAGCAATATACATACATATATATTTTTTATATTTTGTACATCTATAACCAAAATTTATATAATTGAATGTTTCTAGAAAGTGAAGTTTCCTAGCCAATTATCCTCAAGTGTTATCGATGATTTTTAAGTCACTCGAATGAACTGTCTTCTCTAAGACTTTAATGTTTTGACTTCGAATTCGTGTCTTCAATTGTGTGAAATGGTGCGAGGAATTTCATTTCAAAAACCTTTTGTCATTCTGCCGGAGTATTTGAATGCTAAATCAGCGATTCGTAGGGGATTATTGGGCTAAAACTCAACCCCTTCCGGGTTGAACAGCCGGTCTTACTGATGTTCGTCAAGCAAATATAATCATATGTACATACTTTAGATATTGTGAATTGAAAACTACTTCAAGCGTTTTTCTTAGAGTATTGACATTTTCAATTTCCTAATTTTAGAGTTTGTTGATCATTAGTTGAATTTGATTTACTATTATACTTTGGAAAATTCGCTTATGCACCAATTCTTTGTTTATTTGCAATTAAAGCGAATTTTATGTTTCTCCTAATGTGGTTTGGCTATCTATTCTACCTACATAAGTAATTACTAATACAAAATAAGCAAAACCGAATAAAGTAATATCTTAATTTTTAATAATATTATATTATATTAAAGAAAGCTTTAATATGGAATTTCCCCCTTCTTTTGGCTTGATTTGAAGCCAAGATTGAAGAAGAATTTGGTAACTCTGGTTGCCATATTGAGTTCAATGTAGATAATTTAATTTCGCTGCGCTATCCTGATGGTATATTTATATCTAATATACATATGTACATATGTATATTCTTAAATACGCTTACAATATTCTTATTGTTCTGGATATTGTGCTGCTTGTTTCGATCAATTTATAAGATTCAACAACAGGAGTCGCACCCAATCAGCAAATACAAGAATAACAATAGTGGGTCAATACATTCAGTATGTAAATGCACACACACACACACACATTTACGCGCACATATTTGGGCATGTCGTAAGGAAAGCAATAATAAGATGTACAGCACAATATGAGCTACGGCAGCAGAAACAGCAGCAGCAGCGCCAATTGTAGTCATTTGTAATGAAGCCATTTTTAAAAGTAATAACAACAAGAACAAAATCAACAACGACAACCCAAAGCAAAAACAACTGCAGTCTGCAGTTGCTCCAAGCGAAACTCCATCATCAAAATAACAACAAAAACAACAACAGCAACAACAGCATCGGCATCAGCATCTCGGCATCCGCCCAGAGCACGCCTGGCCACTGCCCTCTCTCCATCGGGCCTCAGCCTCCATGCCAGAGCTTTGCTCTTATATTATGTACCCGATCCAGTTGCCAGACTCATTCACTTGCACATTAGGCAGCAAATTGACATCGATACTAAGCAACTACTACACGAGAAACTATGCATGCTCGTGTGTGCGTGCGCAAGAGCAGGACGGCTGATGGCGCGCGAGCGAGCGAGTGACAGAGAGGGAGAGCGCATCATTTAACTGCTGCCAATTTACTGTTTAAATGCCAAACAAAAAGTGTTAACAAGCGCAAAAATAACAAAAGACACTCACACTAGCACACTCGCACACACACACACACACATACACACAAGCAGACACACACACATATACATGTACACACATACGGGCAATTGCTATCAGCAGAGAGCCTGCCATCCAGACAGCCCCTTTGGTGTAGCAGCCCAGGCATGTGTTAGAGCAGTCACGCTATATAGGTTGTGGTGAGAGCGAGTGCGTGAGTTGTCTCTCTGTATGCTGTGCGTGTGTATTAACCAGTTTATTGGGGCGGAGCTTACAGATGCTGGATTATACACGTTTCTACAACAGGGTGGCAGCATCCTCAACAACAACAGCAACAAGAACGACAGCAACGACAACAAAAGCGATGGCAGCATGGCGAGAGCAGCAGCTGCTCGGTTTGGTGTTGAGTTTCGCGCACTTGCTATAAAACACTCTCGCAATGCAATTAATTAGCAGTGTTATTATATCAGTGTGGATTATTATAGCAACTAAAATGGCAGTGTGTGTGATTTTTATGGCAACTAAAATGTCATTCGCACAGCAGCAAGCAACAGCAATGCGTGCTAGCAGCAATAGCTTTGCCATAAAATGTTTATGGCACGCCAACTAACCGTTATATTGGGCAGCCAGCGCTCACAGCGTCGCGGCCATTGCCAAATGTGAGTACACAACCACTGAGAGAGCGGGAGCGCAAGCGAACGTGAGCGAGAGAGAGAGAGAGAGCAAGCGAGAGAGAGAGAGCGCTGGCGCTGATTGAAACCTAATGAATGTCAATTGCTGCCAATTACGACCAATAAATGCAGGCAATAGATGACAACAACAGCAACAAACACACCATGCGAAACTCACCTCGGCCGAGAGCTGAGCACGCGGGTGTGTGTGAGCGAGACGACGACAGGTGCGCGCGCTGAGCACTCGACTGGTTTGTTTGCTTTTGTTGTCTGTTCTCCCCACTTTTTTTTACGTGTTTTTGTTTTGGCCGTTAACAGCCGCCAGCAGCAGCAGCAGCAGCAGCAGCAGCAGCGGCAGCGGCAGCAGCAGTTGCCCGTTGTGTCCGTTGCTTGGCTCAGTTTCGGTTGAAAGCCAAAGGCGAGCGGTTCTCTCACGGCTTTTGCTGAGCTCGTCTCGTCTCGTCTCGCCGTTTCACGTCTCGTCTCGTTTCGTTTCGTTTCGGTTCTTGTGCCACACAGAAAGAACAGCGGACAAACTTATAGCGCGCTGATAGAAAAGACGCGAGTGCCAAGCACAAATAAACATAAAAAGCGCCGTTATTCGTGAATATCTTGCCAATTGTATTATTTTTTTTATTGTTATTGTTATTTGAATATTGGTTTGTGCCGTCGGCAAAGCTCAGTGGGGGAGCGAGACAAGTGAAGGAGTCGGCGCCACCACATGACCACAATGCCACCGGAAATGTCCACAACTACGGCAGCCGTTGGGGACACACCGGGCACCCTTACGACCTCGCCCTCGGCCACGCAGGCGCCGCGCTCCCGCTTCATGATCACCGACATATTGGCCGGCAGTGCCGCTGCGGCTGCCGCTGCTGCTGCCGCCGCTGCTGCCATGGCGGCCGCCGCCGGACGCGGCTCGGCCAGCCCGCCCGAGGATTGCTACGCGCCGTCGCCCATTCGTGATGGACAGCAACAGCATCAGCAGCACCAGCAGCAGGCGCAGCAGACGCAGCAGCAAGTCCAGCAGCAGGCGGCACTGCAGCACTACTTGGCCCAGCAGCAGCAGCTGCTGCGCTTCGAGCGCGAGCGTGAGCGCGATCGTGAGCGGGAGCGGGAACGGGAACGTGAGCGGGAGAGGGAGCGAGAGCAGTACCATCATGTGGCGCCACTGCTGGCCCACTTCCCGCCCAGCCACTATGCGGTGCTGCAGCAGCAGCAGCAGCATCCACACGCCCATCTACATCGCTTCGCCAGGCAGGCGGGACGCGAAAACTCGCCACCGCTGACCAAGGATTGCCACACAGCAGCCCCATGGAATACGGTGAGTGAGCGAATCTAATCAATCAATAATCAATCAAATGAGAGAGTTTGAAAAGACAGAGAGAGAGAGAGAGAGAGAGAGAATGGATGAATGAGTATAGAATCATAAAATCAACCAATCAGTTCAACTTTGCGGACTGAAGAGCGGAGGTAAGCTCTAGGAAGATAGGGAATCTTTATGATAAGCTGATCAGCTGAATATCTTCAGTTAGACTTTAGTTTTATTTAGGTAATTTCAAGCAATTCAAGTGCTTTTAGCCCTATTTGTGGATGCTTTAATTCCCCATTTCTCAGTCTACCCTCATTGAGGAGTGAGTGTACTCTGTTTGAAATTCCTCATTCCACACTCTGTTCTTTTATCCTCAAAAGTCGTAAGCACTTAGCATAATGTCAATAGTTAACTTTAAGGAAGTATTTTTGCATTTCAAGGGTTAGTAACTCCTAAAAGTCTATTCGATTTTAGAGTTATCTATTAGTGTATTAACTCTCCATCCATGAAGTCATGAATCTTTTTCAGTTCAGATTATCTTAGAATATTTATATATTTGTACCTATATCTTACTATCTATCTATCATATATTATATTAGTCCAACTAATCCATGAATCCATTAGTCTGTTGTGCATCTTTCTTTATAAATTTTAGGGTCTATTACAGCTTTATCAATTGCATCGTAAGGCTCTCAGATTATATAGAAATTATATTTTATAATTATTATATAGAAATCTAGGAATGGCTCAAAGTTCTCGTCTCTCCAATTTTTTATATATTATGATCTATTTTCCCCTAAGGCTCTTCGAGCTCATCTACCTAAAATTTCTATTCTGTTACTCCATCTAAATAATAAATATATCCCATTTGGGGTTTTCCTTTGTGCTGCTGCTACAGCCTCTAAATCCGCACACACATCCGCAACATCCGCTTGCCCATCATCCGCATCCACATCCGCATGCTCATCCGCATCCACATCACCATCAGCTGCAGCTGGAACGGGAACGCCTCGAGGCGTTGCATCGTCATGGCGCCAATGTACCGCTTGGCGGCGCCGGCGGCCTTGTCGATGGCCAAGATGAGCGATCGCGTTCGCCCCTTGTGCTCCATTCGCTGGACGGCGGCGGTGGCGGCGGCGGCAACAGCAGCAGCAACAACAACAATAATAGCAGCAGCAGCAACAACAACAACATCAGCGGCAGCAGCAACAACAACATCAACAACAACAGCGGGAACACAAGCGGCATGCTGCTGGGCGGCACGGGCAGCAGCATCAGCGGCGATCAGGCGAGCACCATCGATGACAGCGACAGCGACGACTGCGGTAAGCTAACGATTTATAGATAGAGAACCGAATTTCGGCAATGCACACATACACATATGTTATTCATGTGGTGTGTATGCGTGTATAGGCCATAGATGTAGCTCGTCTTTCTCTTTCGATTCTTGACAAATGACATTTGGCGTTGAGAGAGGGTTTTCCTCTTAGGGCTAGCAGCGCTTTGGGTTGAGTTAAAGTAAACTGTAAGTTAGCCTGAAGTGTGTTTTGAGTAAAGTTGCGTAAAACTTTAACTGATTTTAAGCAAGTTTGAAGCGTGCTTTAAATACTTTTAAAAATAACGTTGTGCGAGCTTTCAGCATGATTAAAAAAATTTAATTCACTTGGATTGACCATTAGATTTTTATTGAGATGTAAGCTAAGAGAGCTTTAAGGCGTTTTTAAAGTGATTTTCAAATGAGTTCAGGAAATAACATTCAGTGAGTTTTAGACCTTAGATGAATCAATTATGTAACGAACTTTCATCGATCTTTTTAATTGGAATGAAAGCTATGAACAAGCTTTAAGGCACTTTGAAAATGTACTTAAAGTGAGCTTTTTTCTAAAGATGTTTAATTGAAGAAAGGACATTCAGTGAATTTTAAATTTGAACTGAAATGTAAGCGGGTTTGAAGCGAGCTTTGAATGTGGTCTATGTATTCTTTTAATGTACTTAAAATGAGCTTTGGATTGCGCTATTTAAAGTTTAGTTGTTTCTTATCAGTCAATGAACTAAACTATAGAAAGAGACTAAGAGACAATTTAGAGCTTATCAGAAGAATCGCTTTTTGTTGTTGTTAATATTGATAGAGCATTGGAAAGTCTTAAGTTAATTTTAAAATTAATTTAATTTTAATCCAATTTTTAAATTTTAAATTAACAATATAATTCCTGCGAGCTAAGTGCGCTTGATGTAATGAGTCTTATGGGAGCTTTTCATGTATATCATGGACATTGCTTAAGCAAGAAGGAACCATTTATTCATAGTTTACACATAACAGAGATAGCTCAAGTCAATTATAAATATTTCATTTTAGTTCACTTAAAAAATTATTTATTATTTATTTATTTATTGTTATTGTTAGGCAACAACAAAAATATTTTGATTCGGGATTTTAAAAAAGCTTTTCAGCTAAGTTGGGCTTATTCAAAGTGAAATAATTAGATAATGAGGAAATTGTGGTTTGTTGCATTTTCTGAAACGTTTTAGCTGCAAATATGAAATCAATTTGTGATGTGCATTGTGTTTTCACATTTCCCCTAAAGCTTTTCCATCTTAGCATGGCTCACGTGCTTTGCAACAGCAGCAGCTGGCTGTAAATGCGGTTTGTGGCTGAGCTGCAACTGAAAAGGAAGAGAAACAAAAAATGCATTAAGCTTAGTTGGGAATGTAGATAAAAATATATATAATATATACATGAGTCTGCCTACAACAACAGCGGCTGCTAGCTGATTGACTGATTAACTGATTCACTGCCAACAATGCAGCTAAGCTGTTCACAGTTCTTAATTATGTGGATATATTACGAGGTTTCAGTTAGTCATTCAGTCTCAAGTAGCTCAAGTAGCTATCCTTGGCAGAGCACCCAAATATCGGAGACGATAACGGCAACAGCTTCAGCTTCGGGCAAAAGCCCACGTTCTATTCATTCGGGCTACCTGTCAAGTGCCACCTGCCACCTGCTGCCTGCTGGCTGCCACCTGAGCTCGGACGGCTTTTCGCATGCAACAATTTAATTGATTTTAATGTTTTCTGTTGTTGTTGTTGCTGCCATTAGCAGCATTTGTATTTGACTTTTGTTGTCGCTGCTGCTGTTGTTGCTGCCTGTGTTTCTTTTTTTATTATTATTATTTATTTGTTAAGCGCTTTTAAACGTTATGCAAATTATGACAAATTACTATTAAATAGTCGTAAACGTGCGTTGGAAATTGATTTCGCTGCGAGTTGTGTGAGCTGCTATGGCAAACACTATAGAGAGAGGGAGAGAGACAACGAGAAAGAAGGAGAGAGGGCAAGAATCTGTCGACTGACTAGTTTGATTCTATTGCTAAACGACTGGAACTGGGCCCAAAACTCTGGCCGACAAAATTTCTTTGTATTCGAATCAACGCTGACGACATTCTGCATAAACAACAATGGATTTCATATGCAGCATTACAATTTGAAATTGATTTTCATTATCGAAACATAAAACAATACGAAAGGGAGAAGCATAAAAAATCCATTTAAGCCTAATTGGCAGACAGCGATAGCGTTTTGTTATGGCTCAATAAAAATCAGAACAGGGCCAACAATCGGAGGTGAATAAAGGAACGCTCAAAATAATATAACTGGAGCTTATGAGTCACAAAAAATGATTGAGATTAAATTAAATTAAATTAAATTAAATTAAGATAATTTCAATGAGTAATAATTTTTGGATTTATAAGGAAAGACTTTAATGAAAGCCACATTAAATTACGTTCTTTCGAGTCACACTTTCATCTGGCTATATAGTCATTTATCTATGAAGAAAGTTATCCATCTATAAATCATAATTTAGACACGATATTCATACGAATTAAACTGTTTAGGCCTATTAATGATTCGATTTGATCAACCGACGTTTTTAAACTCATTCGCGATTTCACGCACAATTCTAATATCGTTGGACTTGTGCTAAACTTAATTAAATATAATCAACATCACAGAAAGAAGACAGAGAGAGAGAGAAAGAGAGAGGGAGAGAGGTGTGTATGAGTGGAGGGAGAAATGCGCCCCGCGTCGCTGTCAATTCAAGAAATTCTGTTTTGATTTGAGACACAAGCCAAATGAAAGAAATTTAAAATCCATAAATGTGTTGGCCACACCACAGTCACAGCCATAACAACACCCAGCCCACACACACACACACACACACACACACAGACGCACACGCTCGCACACGCTTTTAATCAGCTGGATGTCGATTCTCTTTCACAGTTGGGTCGAGTTTTTAGCCCACGCTGCGAGCTTCGATTTCGGGGCAGTCAACAAAAACAAAAAGAAAGAAAAAAAAGCAGTAAAAAAGAAAAAAAAAAACAAATGAAAAAAAAAAACAGATTATTTTCCCCTTAATTTTATTATATTTAATATACCCTGTAGATATTGGGAATATTTAACAAAAGTGATATTCAACTCGAGAAAGGCTACATATATATATATAATTATTTCTAACATATATTTTGCTTTATTAAGCTTCATAAATATATAAAGTTACTTAACTTTGATTGCATCTTCAACTGATATAGTATCGATAAAATCAATATAAAATATACAATTTTGACATAGTTTTAGTAATAGATAGATATATTCGGTGATCTCTTCTGCTATATGTTTTGCGATTGCATGGCGTTACTTGAGCCAAACTAAAGTCTAAATAATCTTTTCGCATACATCGATAAATATTGATTTGAAGCTTATTTTAGTTTGCTGTTCTAATTTTCGCTCTTTATTTTATTTATTATTTAGCTAAGATTCTCGGTTTGCAACCTAATATTTTTTAAATATCGATAAATATCTATGTTGGACTGATTTCTTCAATCTGCGTGCATTTTAAATTTATGTAGATACATATCATACTTGCTCTCTCTCTCTCTGTTTCTCTCTTTCTCCCCATTTTTCTCCATTTTCTTTGACTACTAGCAAAAAACTAGTTCAAATTTCATTGCGTTGTTCCAGGGTATTATTTAGTCGCATCCCTTTTGGCTGGATCTGCTTTTTTTTTTGTGTGCCTCTTATAATCGCAACGCAAAAAAAAAAAAAAACGTTAATTTAAATGGCCTAATCGAAGCTCGCCAGCAACAGAACAAGAATGCGCTTCGAGTTGCTCTTGCTGTTGTTGTTGTTGTTGCTCGTAACTGAAATTTGTTGCTCACCTCAGGGCTTTGGTGACACTCGCGTGTCACTTGAGACGCGTGCGAGCGACAGTTGCACATCGGACACGACCCGATCCGCAGTGCTCCGACCCGTCCCAGGATCGCTCAGGATGCGAGTGAGGATAAGGAGCTTCTCGCATCGCAGGCGCGCAGCGCGTTTGAAATTGAGCTTTAGCTTGATTCGAGCCGCTACTCTGAGCTGAGTCGCCGTCTGTCAAATGAACTGTGCGCTGATCCGCAGCGACATGCAGACACTCGTATCACACCTCTCTACCCGCCACCCCTCCCCTTCTCGCACTCGTCTCACATTCTTTGTGCTCTGCTTTGTTGCTGTTCGCTGCTTATATTTATAAAAATATATATATATATCGTTGATTGAAATTAATATTTTGTTTCGTCTCGTTTCTTAAACTTTAAGTTGGCTTCCAAGCGAAGCGTGTGGCCGCTAAAAGCAACAGCAACAACAACAAACAACAAAGACAACAACAACTACATGGAGCAAGTGCACACACACACACACTCACAAAAACTCATACAGTAATACGTCTGCGTATAGCTGGCTTAGCCACAGCAAGTTCGTTGCCTAAGTCTTTCGTTTTCTTTGTGATTTTTTGTGTTTTCGGAAAGGCAGCGCAAAATTTCTAGACACAATGCATAGTTATATATGATAATGCATACAATCGCGTTACCGTTATGCAAGCATTATTGTAGCATTTACATTTTTAGTTTCTGCTGCTGTTGTTGTTGTTGCTGTTGTTGTTGCTGTTGTTGCTGACTGCATTTAGGCGTGCACATTATCAAAATGCTGATAAACGTTTAGCAACAAAAATGAACAAGAGCAGCGCAAGGCAGCTAAATGAGACTTGTTGTTGCTTTAATTAAAATGCAAAAAGGCCAATTGCAAATGTGTTGCTGCCATGCGCAATTTAATGCAGCCAGCAGCAGCAGCAGCAGCAGCAACAGCAACAAAACTTGGCCAAGCGCTGAGACAGTCAGAAGGCAGAAGGAAGTGCGCCAACAGCGTTTTTGTCTGCACAGTTAAGCATGTTTAATACAGTTTAGCCACAAGCTCTTAATTACTAATGCACGGCGAGTGAGAGGGGGGCACTACTTGAGAGCGAGATGGAGATATTGCGGAAATGTTTTGCCGCCTGAGTTTCGACTAGCAGCGAGCAGCGAGCAGCTGCCAGCTGTGTGTTGACTGGTTTTAAGTGCATGCACACTCGGCCACAACAAACATGGCTAAAAAGGGTGAAAAGGAAATACACGATAGCTATACACACAACAAACTAGCAGACAGACAGACAAAGCAAGAGAGGAGATGATACTGTAAATCTAGTAAGCAAAAAGAAAAACGAATTTCCTATTAATATTTTTCAATATCCAAGTGTGAGCTTGAACGCCTGCTTAGATATTTATCAAGGGATTATTGCCTATGCGATTGGCATAGAGTACGGATGAGTAGAGACATAGTCAAATGCTTGTCCAGCAGAATTGGCAAATGGCGATGTTACAGAGATGATCGGGATGCTTGCAGATACTTTATCTGTTGAAGCTAAATATGTCATGGATGTCGAAATAATTAAAATAATAATAATACATATAATTGCATAATTTTTACACAATGTACAATTATATTTATTTTCCTTACATATATAATGTATTTAGTTTTGTTTTTGACTGACCGATAGAAACCAAAAACCTAGGAAATAATTGGTGCTTATTCGAATATACAATATTTAACATCTGTAAATATATTGATGAAAATTCAGCTGTGGCTGTGTTGCGCACCTCTGTAGCGAGGACAGAATATTATCGCTTCGATGTCACAATAGTGCCAAGACATAAAATGGGTTCAGAGTAACGCATTATATTAAGTTTTAATAGTACACCAAATATTGGACATAGGCAGAAAGCTGAACTAATGCTGAAATGATTTCTGATCACTTTTTAGTAAACTCTACTATTAAAAAAAAGAAGGGGAATATGCTTTATTTTTCTCCTGCCTTGAGGTTCAATCTTACTTACATTTTTTAGGAAAAAACCATCTTGAATACTGAGGATAATATTTATAATATATGTCACTTTAATTTGTTTTTGTAAATTGTTAATATTTTGGTTATTACTAAAATTTGTAGTCAAAAATTTATTTATATATTAATCATGTTACTTGATCTTTGATCTCGTCTTTTCTTTTCTTCACTAAGCCAGCCAAAATATCAAAATAAAGATACACAGATTTAAAACTTGTAGTATATAGTATAATATATGAGCAAAAAATAATTATATTTATACTTGATTTTCGTGTATATATATCTTTGTAAAGCAAACCAATTAAGACTTGTTGGGCAATGCATGAAAGCAAAAATGATGAGATTTTCAGACTGTTGTACTTCCACATGGAGACCCAATCAAACTCATCAGCTGCGACTTAGTTGAGAATACGTTTATTCGCAAAATGAAAAACTCAATTAAATGGCGAATTGCTTATAAATAGAAGTTGATCCATGATGAAATTGGATTAGCGAACAGACTCAAAAGTATTTTTGAGTACTCGCTATGCGATTTGTTAGGCTTCGTTTCACACGTTTCACAGCAAAGGAGAGATAAATCGAGTGATTGTGTTGTCGTTGTTGTTTATTATTATTGTTGTTGTTGTAATTTGTGCTCATAAAGTGTTTAATTGCAAATTAGCAATGGCATGCCACAGGCCGCTGTTGTGTTTATCTCATGTTGCATGTGCTCTTGCCATAAAGCCAAGTACAAGTTGGATGCTAGACAAATGTATATATATATATAGATGGATAAAGAAAGAGAAAAACTAAGCAAGCGAGAGAGAGAGAGAGAGTGATGTTTATATAGCATTAATATGTTTACATATATATCTCAAACAGGCGGCAAAGACGATGACGGCGAGGATAGCATGAAGAATGGCAACAGCAGCGCCAATGGGGACTCCCATTTGGGGCTCAGCCTGAGCAAGAAGCAGCGCAAGGCGCGCACCGCCTTCACCGACCATCAGCTGCAGACGCTGGAGAAGTCCTTCGAGCGGCAGAAGTATCTCAGCGTGCAGGATCGCATGGAGCTGGCCAACAAGCTGGAGCTGAGCGACTGCCAGGTGAAGACCTGGTATCAGAATCGCAGGTGAGTCGTCGGTACCTTTGATTGATCAACCAACCAAGGAAAGGGCTGGCGCAGGGGCAGGGGAAGGGGTTGCTCAGAACGTGGATTAGCCAACTAGCTAGCTAATCAGCGCCTTTTATGGAACCGCCCATTTTTTCGCGCACTTTTCGAATAAAAACCATTTTAATGGCTACCCCCGAAAGCCGTTTCGGTTCACTTCATCGGCCCGCTGTCCGTCTGTCCGTCTGCCCATCTGCCGAGCGGCGAACCGGTTCGGAATCAGTGCCCGGCGCTGTTTATGCGTTTTGTTTTTATGCTGATTGCTTAATTTGCTGCATTTTGCGCAAGAGTCGTAAAATGCTTTGCTGTTTATTAAATGAGTTGTTTACTTTTTTCGTGCGCCACTCGCCACTCGCCTCTCACCACTCGCCGCAAGTTTGTTGCCTAAGTCTTTCGTATGGCGCATGTGCTGTCGGTGCTGCCTATCAGGGGCAGCTCGGCGTCATCCGCTATTCGATTCGATTTCTAATGGCATTTGCCGCTGCTGCTGTTTAAAAATAGCTGCCAAAGTCGCTGCCTTATTACGTTTAATAGCATTTTTTTCTCTCTCTTTCTTTCTCTCGTTTATTATTATTTGCTGCTGTTGTATTTTTCTCATTTTTAATTATTGCCCAATGACTTGTCACATTTCGTCGGGCATTAAAAGCGGCGAGGAGACTCAAGCGGCGACTCAGACTCCGACTCCGACTCCGACTCAGACATTTATAGTCTGGCCGCAGTCTCAGCATCTTCCATAGGTGGGCAAA
Source organism: Drosophila navojoa (assembly GCF_054131105.1). Taxonomy (NCBI): domain Eukaryota; kingdom Metazoa; phylum Arthropoda; class Insecta; order Diptera; family Drosophilidae; genus Drosophila; species Drosophila navojoa. The sequence goes on from NC_142895.1 coordinate 27,048,084, forward strand.
AAGTCAACCGGATATTGAGAGCAGAGTTCGCTGACTCGATTGCAACGACTTGCCAGTGCACTGCCAAAAGAGTGTGGATGAGAGAGAGAGAGATAGAGAGCGAGGGAGAGCAAGAGGTAGAGATATTCTCTACTAAAATAAAATCTTAATTGTAATGAAGCTAATACCTTTATATGTATATTGGATAGAGAAAGAGAAAAAGAGAGATTTAGAGACAGAGGGAGATTAGGGGAATGTAGTAATAATCTTCATTTGAGACATGTGGTCAAAGTGTCTTGACATATGCTCAGCTGCAGGGTATTTAATAGTTCTTACCATCATTCTATCCTGCAAAAAGAGAGTGAGACAGAGAGAGAGAGAGAGAGAGAGAGAGAGAGAGAGAGAGAGAGAGAGAGAGAAAGAGATTTAGAGTGTATAGCAAAATCTTAATTTAGGTCATGTGGCCCAAGTGCCTTAACATATTGCATATGACCAACTCTGTAGGGTATTGGGTAATGTTAAACACTTTCACAGCTGCAGTCGATGAACGCGCGAAAATTGCAGCTCAGCTTCAGCGTCGGGCGCGACGCTGGCCCGACTGGCGCCTAGGCGCAATTAAAGGATTTGCCAAAGATGCTCTCGCTCTTGCTCTCTGGCTACGCCTTGGGCAAGTGCAGGCGTGCCTAGCCAATTAGGCCGGTCTCACTCTCTCACCCTCCCTCCCTCTCTCTCTCTCTCTTCCACTCTTGGCGTCTCTGTGGTGGGCGTGCGTCGGTTGGGACTGCAAGATAAATGACAAAACAATTAAGTGCGAAATATAAACAGCAATAATAGCAAAGGGCAACTGACGGCGACTGCGAGTGGTCGGTCGGCCGTCCTGGCGCTCAGCGGGCGGCAAGGACACGCGCAGTCAGCGGCATGAGTCGGCACTCTGTGGCATGATTAATAGCAGGAGGCAGCCTCAGCAGCCGTCATTGCGGATTAGTTTGGCTTAGATCGAGGCCTGCTGCCTAATGCCCATTCGTAGTTTTTCGTTTTGCTGCCTTCTTTTTTTAGCATTCGACACGCAACTAATCGAGTTTTTCTCCTTCTCTTCTTCTTGTTTGCCTTTGACAGAACCAAGTGGAAGCGCCAAACCGCCGTGGGCCTGGAGCTGCTCGCCGAGGCCGGCAACTACGCGGCCTTTCAGCGGCTCTACGGCAGCGCCACGCCCTATTTGAGCGCCTGGCCGTACGCAGCCGCCGCCGCGGCCCAGACGCCACACGGCGCCCCGCCCTCGGCCATCGACATCTACTACCGGCAGGCGGCGGCCGCCGCTGCGCTGCAGAAGCCGGCGCTGCCCGCCACCTACATGTACCCCAGCCGCATGCCGCCGGGCATGGGGCTGCCGGGCATGCCGCCGCCGCCGGGAGCCGCGCCCATGCTGGGCGGCTACTATGCGCCGCCGCTGGCGCCGCGCGAGCGCTCGCCGGCGACCAGCCAGAGCGCAAACAGCGAGGCCGACTACGAGCGCAGCAGCAGCAGTCGGCAGCGCTTGCTGACGCCGAGTCCGCCCCTCAATCCGGGCAGCCCGCCGCCGCGCCGCGATCACGGCCCAGCCGAGGAGGCGCCACTGGCGTCGGCCGCCAAGACGCCGCCGCTGGAGGCGGAGCGCGGGGAGCTGACGACGCTGACGGCGCTGCCAGCGGTCGACGTCGACGAGGACGAAGAGGACGAGGAGCTGGCGCTCGAGGTGTGAGCCAGAGCAGCGGCCGCAGCAGCAAGGCTGGATCTCAGAGGGCGACTACGAAATGTCTCGCAACAAATATGAAGTAGATCTATAAATAATATACTATATATAAATAATATATATGCATGTAGTCGTAGTGTATTTTTTTTTTCTCGATATAAAAATATTTAAAACGTAGTTTAAAGGATTTTTGTACATTTTTGTAAATGTTTTGTACATAAGCAGGGAATTTTTTTTTTTTTTTTTTTTAAACCCATTTTTTTTTCTTATCTTTAGTATTTTTTTGTGCCTAGTCTTAAGACGTCTATTGTGTGTTGTAACAAATAAAAGAGCAAAAAATAAGAACGATAGAGTGAGAGTGAGAGTCCGGACTCGAGATCGAAATCGAATCCGAAATCGAGAATGAGAAGGAGCTGGAAAAGAGCAATCGAGATGCGAGAGCCTTTGTTTTTGCAACTGTGCGCTCGAGTGGCTGGCCGAGTGGCCGAGTCAAGTCGCGGTCCTTCACGTCCTGAGCGTAATGCGAGCTGACACACGAGTCTCTTGGCCGGAGCCTCTTGAAAAACTGTTGCATTTTGGCCCTGGCCCTAGCCCTGGGAAGGCCGTGCCCTAAACTGTGTGTGCCACTTGCAAATTGTTAACATTTGCCAATCTTGAGCGGAACTGAAGTTCCCGCAGCTCTTCACGGGCGACGCGCAACTCGCTGAGCTCTCACAGTAAAAGACGGCGTTGCGCGGCATTGCGCGGCGTTCGAGTGCGCCGAGCTGCCTCGAATCGTTTCTAATTGACTTGCAACCCTCAAGGGCTGGCTGTCATCGAGGTGGGGTGCGGGGAAGTGGAGGGATGAGGGCAGTCACTTTGATATGAGCTTGTATGTGGCGCGGCCTGCTGTTTGTTTTGCTTATTTAGTTGCCGCTTGCCATTTTCGCAACTTTTGTTTGACAAAGGCAACAGCGCTTGTTGCTCTTAATTTACGGGGTTGCGGCTAAGCGAATTCGATTTGCGCTGCCTCTCAGCCTCGAGCCCAACCCCCAAGACGAGACGAGACGAGACGAACCGAGACTGCGGCTGCGACTGAGGCTGTGGCTGAGCCCATCCTCCTCCTAGCCTAGAGTCGATCCACTCCAACTGCGGCTGTTGCGTGAAGTGGCCAACGCAACGCACTGCGTCCTCCAAGTCCTGCTTGCCTCAGGAGGGTTCGAGCTGCGTGCGTAGAGCATGCAAACTGGGCCTTCGCATCCTTGGGCGCCGCCGCCTGCTCGTGGTCCTGTCGCAGCGCCTCTGTAACAAATTGATTATTTGTTGCGCTTTTCTCTCTGGCAGCGATTTGCATTTTTACGAGTGCCACTCATAAATTTATGAGTGCCGCACGACCGTGCGAAACTTTTCCCATGCAGCCATTAGCATTCGTTAGCCATTGGCATCCGCGTCGAACGAGCTGAGCAAATGTGCGTAAAGGATGCTGTCGTAGCCACAAACCGAACGACTAATTAACACTGATTCGACATATATGCGGCTATATATGTACATATATGTATACACGAATGAAAGTCCCATGAATCGGGCAATCGAAGTGAAATCAATGAACAAGAGCTAAGTACTGTGCTAGCTATGCCAAAGATTAAATGTAGAGGTGCGATTCCTAGATGGAGTGGGGCAAAGGTAGTCTACCTATTATAAAAGACTCTAATATATTGGTGATATAAATAAATGAAAAGTTTCTCTTTATCCCTGTGCCTTAAGAATGCGGAAAAAGTGAAGTAAGGCTTTCCGAGTCGTCTAATCTCCCAATACTCTACAGCCGACTTAAGTAATGCAGACTTCGTCTTGTGGAGATTTCTGACAGCTGAGTCTCGAAATAGTCAAGACGGATAACCGAAAGAAGGGCGGTAAACTGTGGCAGCTAATAGGATTGTATCATTTTATCAAGCTTCATTCAATTGTATTGGATAAACAGATTTCACAAGCAGCACAAACGATGTTTACTGTCAACATTGTTCATGGTCTCACCCTGAAGAGGCAGCCACCCTGTAGAGTATGATTGCGTCTAAATAAATTGTTAATTTCAATGTCATTTGCTGGCAATACCCATAGAATAATACCTATTGACTTTGCAAATCCTATACTTCTTCTCTCTGGAAGTACGATCATAGATCGAATGTCTTGACAAACTGTTATTAGGCTGCAAATTTGTGGTTTAAATGGAGCGTACAATACTGGCGCACTACCGCACCGTCCGTTCGCACCTCCAAGCTCTACAAGTTCTTATCGATCTTATTAATAATTCACTCAAATGTCTGACATTGGATTCTAAACGCTCTCTTAGTCAACTACTATTTCAGAGATCTTGGGTAAAGTCGCAGCAGGCAGGATTAGTAATTTGTTGGGGGCTGCTCACACATTGTAGCACCATAGATGATGTTACTCTTAATCGAACTCAAGTAGAGAGTGCTCTAGTAGGGAGTGCTTGACTAGGAGATATCCTGAACACTACGCAGTCTACAATAACTTTTCTTTTGGATGGACTTTGCTGATCAAATTTTCATAACGTTATATCAAATTTGAGTTTTTGTCGAAGTCCAACTATTTGTAGTATTTAAAACGTGATCAAAATTCAGGCAGATATATTGAGACGGTAGAAATTGTCTAAAATCCGAGATGCACAACATATTTTTTCGTCTTTAAGCTATGCTTAAAGAAAATGCCAACAGCTGTTTATGAATAATTGAGAGTTGGGATATCGACGAAAATATTACGATCTAACTGCATTAGGTATATGTATGTATGTAGTCAAATCTTTCTTATTCTAGCTTGGATGCACTAGAAACCGGATGTGACTATATTGGCTCAGCTTGTCATCCTGATGACGAAATGCTATAATTTATGGACTGTTAAAAGAGCATGTGTATGTACGTATGCATGTGTTTGTGTATATGTGAGTAAAAGAACATCTGAATGATTAGAAAAGATGTTCGCTCAGTTCAGGGTATCTCCTAGTCGAGCAGTCTCGATTAGAGCTCTCTTGTTATTTATTATAATATATTCTCTTGATTGAGTTAAGCGGCTCCATATATATTTTGTTGTTCTTACCTAACAAATTTCGAATAATTTTCTTTGCAGCTATTATGAGCATATTCCATATTACAAATGACGTCGCTATATAACATTAATATCTTTACTTTGTATGAATATTATTATTTGAATAAATGTACATATTGTCTTAATTTCAATATATAGTTCAAATTTAAATGAATCGAGTTTCTCATATATTGTTTACAAGGAACTGTTTGTATGTCCTATATAAAGCAGGGTTCTCTTTCTGTCTCTCTCTCTCTCTCTATATAAGAGGAGATATACTCACTTGGTTCTACATAGATTTTTTAATGGCCACATATGGTATGCATACATATATCCAATGGTAATATCGGACATTGATTGTTCGCTTGAAATGCCAGATTTGCATAATTCGATTGACCAGTTACAGTTCAGTGGATAGAAATAGCAGCATTAGCATTTTGATAGATCGTTATCCTACGATTCACTGTGCTGAAATGGTTATTGAGAAAGCGCGAGTCGCTGGCACAAAGGAGTCCAGGCGTCGTTTTTTTATGGATCTCTCTGCCGGCGAACATCTTGAGGCCGGCTACGCTCTGTGGGGGCGCCTTTTGTGCGTCCAAGCTGACAAAATGCTTTCACACCGGAAGCTGCTGCAATGCGTTCGGCGTCCTGCTCGCTCTTCCTGGCTAATTGACAACTTTTGTTATGCCGGAGCAGGAGCAGGGGCAGGAGCAGGAGCAGGGGTCGGTGCTGGAGGAAGCTTTTTGATTACACAGGCAATTTGTTGCGCACATTGGACGCAAGTCGAAGCCATTCTTTCGCCTTGGACTCGCCCGTTTCCGTTATCAATAAATTTGTGCGTGTTTATCAAATTAGATGTCAGCGCGCGCGCGCACGCCGGAAGCCGGGCCGAAGGATGCGAGCGGAAGCTGTGCGAAATTTATGTAGCTGAAGGTCAGCGACGGGGGCGGCTCGACTGTGCGGCAAGGTTAAGTCTAAATCAATATTGAGTCGAGTCGTGCACCACTCCCTCGCCCCCCCGCCCCCCGCCCCATGCTTGTCTCTTGTAAATCGGTTTGTGGCGCCAGAAGCTGCAGAAATCGATTTGCCGCTGGCCCCCGCCGCCAGTTAAACGCTGCAAATTACTCAGACTGCGGCTGTGGCTGCTGCAACAACTACAACAACTGCAACAACAGGCGGCTACTGGTTTTGAACCTGCGGCCCAATTTGAGTGCGTTGCATGCAAATCGCTGCTGATGGAGTTACACGGCGCTGGCTGGGGCGGCTTTAGATTAAGATGCTGGGCGCTATTATTCGGTTACGGCATCATCTTCGATTTGCAATTCGCTGCGCAATTGCCTCTGCGGTTAACCAATTTTCAATCAATTCTAACTGTGCGCAGCGCAATCAGAGCCCAAGCCCGAACGGCGAGCGACGAGCGGCATGTGGAGTCGTTGCCCAGGCACACGCCAATGTCAAAAGGTTCTCACAGGGCAGTAAGACGATACGATATTTGGATTTTTTCCCCTTTTCTTTCTCGGGCTCTTTCTGTTTTTTGCTGTCATTGGCGGCGCCGGGGCCAAGTCCCGTTAGCCAAAAGTCGGGAGTGCGTGGGGGCTTCTGCCTGCCCAGCCCGGCCAAAAGTCAAGCCTTTGTTTATGCGGCACGTGGCTGCAACTATGATGGCAACTGCGACAAAATTCAACTGCCAACTGCCAACTGTCAACTGCCAAGTGCCAAGTGATGTGTGACTAAAATGCGCCTACGGCTGGCTGCAGGAGGCAATTGAAGTGCTGCATCTCCCTCCCGGACTGCGCATGGACCGCAAGCTGTGCGAGGTGCCAGCGGCACAATCACCAACTTGCGTCCAAAATCCAGCGAGCGCACATTGCACACGCTAATGGCCAGAACAAAAGGCAGAAGGAAGTTGCTGCAGTGCCCAGAAAGCAAACAGTTGCTCACGGGATCCAATTACCCGAACTTGAAGTCGCCTCCGATTCCAATTCCGACACCAACTACAATTCGCCCTCTCGCTCATCAGCTCTCTCACTCGCACTCGCGGACTTCGGGCTGAGCCAATTTTCAATTGTGCCACGGCCAAAAAGGCAACAGCAGGCGATGCGTCGGCAATGAAGGCAAACGAAAGCGACTCGCCGTGGCACGCAGTCTCTTTGACACGCCATGCCCGTGCCGCACGGGGGATGAACAGCGAGGGTGGCCACTGCAGTTCAGCTAACTACAAGCTCTCGAGTTGATTTTGTTCTTGAATTAAAGCATTTATCCTTCTGCCTTTTAGTTTTATAAATGACAATTAATTATATTATACTTTCTGATATATATTTTTTGTGGTCTAATATTGCCAATTTCGGATATACCAAAATATGATGTATAATAAAAATTGAAAATAAAATCAATTATAATATATATATATCAATTATAATATATAACAACTTTTCTTGAACACTTTTTTAATCATGTTTAGATTAAGTTGTGTATCTAAGTATATGTGTATAAGTATGTTTTGAAGTGTGACTCTCGAAAAGTGGAATATACCAAAATATATTATACATTATACTAAGGATATATTTTATGAAATAGTAAGTAGCTAAAATTATATTAAATATAAAATTAAATTTAGATTAATGCCCACTCACAAATATATCAAATTGTTTCTCTAATGAAAGGTCTGACTTTCGAATTTAAGTGTATATTATAATCACAATCATATTATAATGTTAATTTAAGGGAAACAAAACTCTATTATAATGCAAAGTCCAATATGATTCTTTAAATATTCAACTTATCCCCAAATCTTGCTAAAGTAAATCAAGCCTAAATACAAATATTGTCATTATTTTATAGTAACAATTTTCATGTTCATATTTTAAGAGATTTTTCCTCTCATATAGCTATGCTGTTGTTGAATCAAAGTCGCTTGCACTCGGTTTCTGACATGCTCTCAGAACTGTGGTGGCAGCCCTCGTGCAGTGCGACCTCGACATGTTCACAATTTGAATACAAGCCTCGACTGTGGCTCGTCCTTGGCTCGTGCTGCTGTTTTGTCCTCTCTCGGTAAGTACGACCGCTGTATGTGTAAATGTAATTTTTGGCCTTAATTCCTTTTGTGTTTGGCCGTTCGTTTGCTCGTTTGCTAATTTGACAGTTGTCAGCCGCTTGCCGACGTCAGTTGGCCAATCCACATGCCATCGAGAGTGAGAGAGCCACAGAGCCGCACTCGCATCCACAATACATCCATTTCTATTACAATTTCCATTTCCATTTCTATTGCTGTTTCCATTTCCACTTCCACTTCCACTGCCATTTTCATTCCCATTCCCGTTTCCATTCATCAAAATTGGCTTTGGGTGCGAGAGGCTGCTGGCTCATAATAATTTGTCATCAATTAGCCGAGGGTGTTGATGTGCGCGGTAAACCAAGTGGAAATGCAGACAGCAGGAGCACGAGCAGGACGAGGCAAAGGCGCAGGAGCAGGAGCAGGAGCAGGAGCACCCCGTCGTCGTGTAGCATACGCTATGTGACCAGAGACCAGACCCGCCCGCTCTCAATGACGGATCTCTCTCTGTGTGTGTGTGTGTGTTTGGGTATGCATGGGGCTGGGGATGAGGCTGAGGTGGTGCGGGATGAGGATGTGACTCTAATGCCTATTTTGGTGTTCAAGTGCCGCCTGTCATTGTTGCTGCTTTTGTTGTTGTTGTTTTCGTTGTTGTTGTCGTTGCTCCTGCTGTTGCAAATTACTTTTGATTATTATTTTGATGTACATTTCAATGAGAGCCGCAGCGACGCGGGGGGCCCCGCAAAGCCAAACTGAAACTTTGTACGCATCTCGAATTACCAGCGAAATGCGGCAATTGTTGCACACACTTGAATCCTTATAGAGATTTGATTACATGCGCCTGATAAAAAATGTATCGTAAAATTGATACAATATAAGTATTTTTTAAAATGCTTCACTTTACTTTAGACTTTTTATTGCCATTTTTTTGCATGCAGACAACGATCAAGTGAAGTGAGTAAAAAGCGGGAAAGAAGAGCTGTAAAAAGTGTCTGACCTTCAAGGCAGCCAAAAATATGTACATGTATGGAAATTTTAACCGGCTCTATAACAGAAGAGGGGGAAGAGGTACAACATTGTGTCTGAATATATACATCGCATTCCTGGTCTTTGCAGCCCATTCATCAATTATATTATTGTAAACTAAGCCCAGGTTTAATATAAGCAATTAAGTCTATAATAGTCGGACGCTTACATTTTATAAATATTGTTTGGAATTTGAAAGATATGTTTTTACGAGCGACGCTCTCTATATTTTATTAAGAAGCGAGGTTAATTAAAATTTCATATTAAGTTTTTCATTCCTCAACTCCAGGCTCGCCACGTTTCTGATGGGCCTGAATAAAAATATATATATACTACGGCTTCTAAAGCCTAAAAATACACTATAATTGGTTGTCATTGACTTTCAATGTGAAGTCTCTTTAGATATAGCATTGATCATATTTCAGATATCAGGGCCCATACCGATTATAATTCTTACAAAAGGAACTACGAAGTAGAAATAATTTTTTGGACTGTTTAAAAAAAATTTATTTAAATTAATTATTAAAATTAATGTATTATAATTTTTATATAATACTCAAATTATAACTTTCTTTCAGATATAGTATAACCTGATTTACCAAGCTTCTAGTGCCTGTACCGGAAAAATCTGAATACAATACAAGGGAAATATTCGAGTTATATTCCAAATTCCAAGTCCTTTGCTTCAATAAACAGGTGCAGACCGAGACATTAAGCAAATATACATTAAGCTAATATACTTAATGAGTATAAATATACAGAGCAAAATTAAATTCGCTTTGATATTATTATTTCACAAATTAATTAGATATAAAAAAAAATCGTTTACAAACCGAAAATGAATTAACTTTAAAAATAAACAAAAAGTAAATACATAAATAAAATATCCTAAAATGTAGCTTAGCTCTAAATACTAAATCTATAAATTTAAAGAAGCCCGATTATCCATTGTATGAGAGAGAAGTCTCATAGATGATGGAATTTAATGTCTGAATGGTTTGGTAAATGTGTGTAAATGATGGGGAGCTCAACTATCGGATAGAGTATTATGATATGTAAATATTAAAGGAGTGTCTGCTAACTAACTGCTAACTGCTAATTCACTCAACACTGTACAGCACTAAGAGACGGTGCTGGAAATGAATGCATTCATGTGTTTATTTAAAATTGACTTAGTGGAAAGAGAAGAGTGCAAGAAATTTGGATTTGACCTGGTTCGGATGAAGCGATAAAAGGAATGATTTATGCACGAAAACTCATGGCATAATCGAAATTGGAAAATAAATAATTTGGCACTTATCTTTAAGCGAAATGTTAACTTAATTAGATAATTACTTAAATGTCAGTTTAAACAAAACAACAAATGCGTCCACTGACAAAGGCTGTCGTCAAATTGGTTGAAGCTCCACAAGTTGAACCCGAGCGCAAGGCATTAACATCGACATCGATTAACACTCGAGCTGTATTCATGAGTGTTTTATATTTTTTCTCTTCTTTATTTTAGTGAATGAAACGTATTCATATAAATAAACCTCTGTGTGAGTGTGTGTGTCGAAGAAATAAAATCGAATTAAATCGAAATCGAATCCGAATCCGAATCCGAATCGGCTCGACTCGAATACAAAACGTGGAGGGCACCACATTTAATGAACGCACAATCTTTTATATGTTGAAAATTGACTTAAATTATTTATTAGCGAATAAAATTAAAAACTTAACGCTATAAAAGTGTTAAAACCACTTAGCAAGCCATTTGCCAGACTTCGACACAGATACAGATTCACGCAGCTGGTCGGGGAAGGCGGACGGACGGGCGGTGCAGGCCGGGTCTGGTCGGGGCTGGACGAGCCCGATCAGAGTGCAAATTCAAGCTTTTTGTTCGCGTTCCATAAATGGGAAATAGAATCGAGGCAGCGCCAAGCCAAAGTCGGATCGGATACATCGCTTGATATTTTCATAAATTAAGCTCGCATTCAAAATTCACCTGTTGCCCCGCGCATTATAGCCATTCGACCACATTTGGGCCTTAACAAATTTCGAACGTTTTGAACAGCGTTTGTCGTGCGCTTTGATTTTGTCATTCGTTCTTCTGCTTCGCCTTCTCCTTCTCCTTCTCCATCTTCTTCTTCGCTTATTTTATTTTCTATCTGTTTGTTGTTTAAACATAGTCAGCGATTAACATAAAAAAGCAGTTAACAATTTGTACAACATTTATCTAGTTTTCCATTTTCGACCCCACTCGCCGCGCTTCCATCCATCTCCCTCTCTCCTCGCCTCTCTTTCTCTGTCTCGCTAGCCAAGTTGAAAAGTGTGCCTACAATATTAATTCGTATATCCATTGATTTTAAGTGGCCTTTGGTGTTTGGCAACCGAATCGAGTCTAATATACTATTTAATATATATAGCCGCAGAGACGGAAATCTAAACGTAAATAAGCTTTGTGTAGGATATGAATGGCATTCCAAACAATTTATTCACATAGCCTCTGTCAAAATATAAAAAGATACAGATAAATAAATATTATATGCATCAGCTGAAGAGATTTAATACATTTGGATTTTCTTAATTCGCAAATTAGGGAAATCGATTTTTATTGATTTTATATAGCTCAACTACTTATATTCCCAAACAGGTTTCAAATGGTTAAATTTGACTTTGACTTAGCATTACTTATAGAAGAAACAGTTGTAATATTTGTGGTTTTAGTTAGATTGGAAAAATTGAATTGAAAATTAATTAAATCAATTAACTAATTGAAGTATTTGTAATATGAGAAATATATAGAATTAATACATATATGAACTGTGTGAAGTTTATGCAGTAATGTGAAGTATTTGAATTATGTATATAAATTATATAAAGCGTAAGAAAAATATGAAAGTACTAAAAGAGTATAGAGTATATGTATAAATAAATATGCAAAGTAAATATGGTACTTAAAGAATGTCAAGAATACATGAGGAATGTAACGTATACAGAGTATATAAAACATGTAATGTATGTGAATTATACAAAGCATACAAACTATATGAAGTATATTAACTATGTGAGGTATACAATGAATATGAAGTAAGGCAACACGAATCCGAATCAAATGAATGTGAATGATATGAAGTACGTACACATATTCATATGAGGTATATAAAGTATGTAAAACATGTAAAGTATGTAAACTTTATAAAGTTTCCTTTTTCTTCTCTGTACATAATGTATCTGAATGTCATCATATAAATGAGGTATATAAGGTATATTATTCAGTACATAGAGCTTACGAAGCATATAAGATATATGTAATATGTAGTACCATAAGTATATGAAGTATAAGATGTACATCAAGTTTATGAAGTATACATCATATGAAGTTTTGCATTGAATAGTAACCAAGTGCAGAAAATAATGTATACAAAGGATATAAAATATTATGTAAGTCTATGAAGTCTTGAAATGCCTGAAGAGTGTGCAGTATGATGTATATGAAGTACAATAAGGACATGAATGATATGATGTACATACATATATATGTATTATATAAATTTCAATAAGCGATTCTAGCGTCACTTAAACTGAATGGTACTCGAAATACTTTAATAGTAAATAAAAAAGAATACCGAATAGATTTGCTCTACAATAATATCCGATATATATATTTACATAAATTTAAAAATATAAATGAGCACAAATCTGTTGCCTGATCCGTTTCCTGCTTTTGAGTGTCCGCATTCTGTGCTTGATGCCAGGCGCCTTACAGCCTATAAATCAAATAGTTTGCCGCACAGATTGATGCATTAGCCAGCCCAGAAATTCTTTGTATGTCTGTCAGACTGCCTCTTCGGCCTGTGTGGAGCTGGAGCTGGAGCTCTGGCTGGAGGCTGCAGGCTGCAGGCTGGCGCGCGTTGACAACGTGCAACTTTATGACGCCCCAACTTTGGGCGCGATAAGCCCACGCGCCAACATCGAAACGCTGCAGGGTGAGGAGTGAGGGGTGCGTGGTGGGGCGCTGAGGGGTCCGGCATCCGGGGCTGGACGTGCAACGTGCGTCAGGCCCTGGCCATGAGATGGCACATCAATTAGCACACCTACCTCCAGCCGAAGAGGCTGAAACGCTGCTCGGGAACTGGAACTGGCCATTCATTAAAGCAGCTCTGCGTCGCTCGCTCTATCAGCCGGGGCTCTGATGAATATATTTTAGCGGAGACAACAACCAGCAACGCGGCCAGCAACAACAATCGCGCAGAGGGGCCGATTGGACTAACAGAGGAACAAGAGCACCAGAGCACAAGCGCTTATCGCACAAGATGTATTCAAAGTGCATAATGTAAAAGTTGTACGCGAGTGCTCCAGATATTCCTCCACAAGATGCCAACAAGCTGGAGCTCAAGTAGAGTATTGCCTGGACTTGTTGTTGTTGTTTCTGTTATGTTGTTGTTGTTGTTGCTGGGGATGTTATCTCAAGTGCTGCGATGCTTATCGTCGAGTTGTAAACGTGAGCTAAAAATACTAACTCCAGCTACAATTTCTCTCGGCTCTTTGGGCCCGCCATAAAAGTTGCATCAATTAGCCGGGCTCAGAGTTGAGATTCTTCTTCTTCTTCTTCATCTTATTTTATATAGGGTTTTTTTTTCGGAGTTTTGTGTGTTTGGGTTTTTGGGCTGCTTTTGTTGTTGCTGCCACTAAACTATAACGATAACGAGAAACAATGTTAAACTTAAACATCAACACCTTTTAAGAGCCAGCCTCGACGAGAATCGAGAATCGAGAGTTGAGAGCGAGAGACTCAAGATCTGAGACGTGGCCAGACTGAATGTCGACTGCTTCTCCTTGCTACTCACTCACACGCACACTCACACACACAGACACACTCACTTTCCCATTCCCAATATACAGCGCCTGCATGGCCATTGCCTGTGATATATTAAAATGGATCTGGGTTCGGGGCAGAGTTTGGCTTCGGCTCGGCGCTGGGTCCACATCTCGTTTGCGTTCTCGTTTTTTATGGCACAGTTTAGGAGATAACAAATTTTTGTTACAAGCAAATTAAAAGGTTTTTCTTGACGTTTAATGCAATGGCTTTTAAACTGGCAACGGGCCAGCAACGGGCCCGTCCAGCGTCCAGCGCATCCTCACAGAGAGTCGCCCCGGCTAAAAGAATTCACTTTTATCGATTGTTTTTGCTTGCATCGTTTAGTCGATAATTTTGGTAATAAATTTTAAAATAAACAGCGCACGGTTTTGGGCTCGTTTTCGTTTGAGGTCTTCGCTCCACATTGACTCTGATCAGCTCGGTTCGGTTCAGCTCGTTTCGATTCAGTTATGTTATGTTCTGTTCTGTTCTGTTCTGCTCTGGTGTGGAACCCTTTAAGATCTGTTGGCCGGGCCCGATGCGCGTGGCATTAATGCGGCAATGGCAACGGCAACGGCATCGGCATCGGCCTCTGGCCTCTGGCTGGGATGGATTGTTGGAGACGCCGCCTTAAATTCCTCGGCCGCATATAAATTCAGAACATCAGATTAAGAAAGTGTTAATGTCGCAGCAATTTCCTTTTATCTCAACATAATTGAGCGATAGAATTTGAATTTAGCTAAAAGCCAAACATAAATTTAACACCCAAAACACAAAACACACTTCAACAAAGGGCCCCGAAGCCGCGCTCGCTGTTGGAGTCACAGCCCCCAAAACTGAATCCAATGCGTCTTCCTCATGCAGCTCCACAAGATGCTCTCTCTCTCTCTCTCTCTCTCTCTCTCCACAGGTCTTACATTCGTGCATTCGTGCGGGCTTTTCAATAGACCCGTTTGTGGCCCGAAATGCGTTCATTGTCACAACACAGGCCAAGTGATTTCTGGGGATCGCCGTCTCATAAATTTGTCACATTGCCCATATGGCATGCGGAGTCTCTTTCAGATTCTGGCTGCGGTTCGCTTTGAGCAGCGCCTGCGCACATTTTAAATCAAAATTATTGACTCTTCCCTTTCGAGTGGCATGGGCATGCTAACTACTTGGCTCGATTTGTTGCCCATACCTTAAAAGAGAAGGGGGTAATAAAAATTATGTACGAATTGAAATCGTTCAGTATATAGTATTTTTTTATTTAAAAGAGAACAATTAAGACTAACTTAAGAATTTAGCACTGGTTCCTAGGGTCTTCGGCTCTTTAATATACACTAATCGATTATATTAGCAAGCCAAAGGCCTCATCAGTTAGCGTTTTTGTAACCTTAACTTAGCTTAAATATTATACCATTTGCAAGTTCTTAATAAGTAAATAAATAAATTTTTTGATTAATTTATGCATTCAATAAACTTTAATAACAGTTATTAAATACAGACAAGAAGAAATTTTTTTTGTAATATTCACAGGGCCAGATTAACCCTCAACGGGACCCTTTTTTTAAAGTACAAACCAAAAATAATATCAATAAAAAATTACTTTTTAAATGTGTCATTTACTACATTTGTTTTCACCGATTATACAATATTATCAATACAATAATTTCGATTATTAATTTCAATTTCTTTCATTAAATCTGACTAAAGGCAAAGTAGATCATGTAGATCAAAATGTCTTGCGAGAACTTAGCCGAAGGCTTCATCAACCATTTGACTTGCTATTAATTTTATGTCAACGCTTACGTCAAAATAAGTTAATTAATAAAACAAACAACCAATTAATTAAATTCGAACCAAAAAGTAATACAATAAATTAAAATAAATTACTTCAATAAAATTTAATAACAAAATCTTAATTTATAAATAGTAAAATACATTAAAAACAATAACTAAATATAAGAAATAATATCATTACATTTTCGCTAAGGGGAAAAATAAAACTTAATGTAATCTAAGATCTCCGGGAAAGTTGTGGTCCTTGAGTGGCTCAAACTGAAATATATATTCTTTTTATTCCCATATATTTATTGGGGTTTTGATTTGCTTATACTTTAACATTCGGGCAGCTTGACCGTTTCAACCGTGTCAAAGTGAATTGTTTCTGAATTGTTGATTATTTTCACACATTCTGTACTTTGAAGTAAGGCAAATTCAGGATCCAACCCCTAATCTATGACCTCTTGAATGGGTTACACTTCGACTGCCCGAGTCCACTCATGAGTGTATTTCCACTTTGGTGTTATTTCTCTTTTTCGCCTCGGAAACTTATGATTTGATGGCATAAATAATATTTTTTATTGTTTAGGGAGATGATATATAGCAAAGTTTAGTTTACGACTTGAATGCGTGTAACCTGAGCATGCTGACTGCACTGCTTTGCTGTGCATATGTGTGTATATGTATGTGTGTGTGTGTGTGAGTGAAAGTCATTGTTGAAAATCACATTCTGAATGCACTGAGAAATCATAAAATATTAAACAAATCTTTAATATGCACAGATCTATTAAATGAGAGCAGACAACAAAAATGAGGTGAATTAACAAATTACATATAAAAATATATATATTAAGATATATAATTATATGGAGTGTACATATTCGACGTACAAATCTCGCAGCCCTACAAGGTTACCCAGACTCGACGGACCCGCGTTTCGCTTTCTTATTACAATATTATTATTTATTTTTGTAAAAGAAAAACACAATATATTTTGATGTTGAAAAATCATAATTATTTTGATGTCCGCATTATATGTCAGATGAGTCCTCGAATATGGACAGTCCTGTACTCTATGAATCTAACAGTATATAGACGGCTAGCGCAAGTTTAATGCTCACTCTCTATTGTCTATTTTATGCGAGATAAAGTCTTTACTATTCTTGAATTATAACAAGTCTCACGTCTGCAACATTTCTCTATCATTTATATACATACATCGCCCTCAATTCTAGTATACCTACATAGACAATCGATGGCAATAGGCTAAACAGACTTTTTTCTCTCAGTGTATGGTATCACATACATATGTATGGTATCAAATATGATAATCCACATACACACACGTGTGTGTGTGTCTGTGTGTGTGTGTGTGTATGCATCGTCGCGTAAGCTGCGTCATCTCGTAACCCTTTTGCGAGCTGAGAGCGGAAGTGTCTAACACGCACACGATGCGACGCCTCTCGCGGGCCGCCGCCGCCGTTGCTGCCGCTGCTGCTCTCGTCTATGGGCGCTGCTTAATGATTAATGAATGAAATCAATTAAGTTTCATTAATGAACAATTTTCGGTAGCTTGGCCACGGAAAAAAAAGAGCTGAAGACAAGCAGCTGAGCGAACGTTCAGGTTCTCTCCGCCCTACCTCCCTCTGCCTCTCCCTGCCTCCCTCTCTCTCCCTGTGTGTGTGTGGATGCTTTGCCTCTGGCGCTGCCCTGCCCTCTGGCTGTTGTAATGCCTTTCTTTCGTCTCACATCAAGTGTCAATAATTTGGATTTCGATTTTCCATCCGACGCTGTTCCACTTTGGCTACTGTGCTGCAGCCGCAGCAGCAGCAGCAGCTCAGTCCGTCCGCCTGTCCGTCCGATCAACGCATTGCCCGAGGCCAAACAGTTTGGGCCGCTGAACAGTTGAATGAACTTCACGGCTGCCTCTCGCTGCCCGGCGCTGCTCGGCTCGGCTAATATGCAAAATCATCGCATTTTAAAGCGAAAGCCAAACAACAATAGAGCCCTAAACAATATTTATATTGAAATGTATTAAAAGGCTCTCATGCCACCCGTGTGGTCTACAGCCAGACTCGAAGTCGGAGTCAGAGTCGGAGTTGATGTCGATCGCATGCCCCAAATAAATGAGCTTTGATTAAGCCAATTGCGATCCTTTGTATTACATTATGATTTGAGTATGTGCATAAATATGATTATTCTTCCTGCTCTCTCTACTGCTCTATTTATTTAAGCTACTCCCAAATATTTTTTGAATAGATTAGGTTAGTGTTTATACCCTGAACTCATTAAAAATGGGAAATCAGGGTATAATGGTTTTGAGTAAATTTATTTAACAGGCAGAAGGAATCATCGCATACCCCATAAAATATATATGTATATTCTTGATCGGGATGACGAGCAGAGTCCATATGGCCCTGTCCGTCTGTCCGTCTCCATGAACACCGAGATCTCAGAATATATAAGAGCTAGAGACTGCAGTAAGAGTTTATCGTTTGTTTTGTTATCGAGAGTAATCGATACATTTATTTTGATGTTTCCAGCATAATTTTAATATTATTGGACCTGGAGACAGTCCACAGCGCGTGGTTATACGTGCGTGTGGAAGCACGTGTGCATGTGTTTATGTATGTGTGTACAAAGGAGTGCACAATGATTAGAATATCAGCTTGGAGATTTCAGGGTATTTCCTAGTCTAGCAGTCTCGTCTAGAGCCCTCTTGTTTGAATATGGTTTTATTAGTGTTGCATTCCCATAGAATGCTTATATCTTTACTTATATATATATATATATATATATATATATATATATAGATCTATAGATATACCCCTTTATTGTCTGCAATTTCCATTCACATTCACATTTCGCTGTCGATGTGAACGCACTTGGCTCTGTTGGCTGTTGGGCTTCGCGCGTTGGCTGTGGCTCTGGTAATTTAATAACAATTAAAGGCACTCGGTACATGGCTTTTGAAGCCAATCTCCGTGTTACGCATTAATGGGCACTTAACTTGGTCAAAAAGCCTTGCCAGCCAGTGCCTTGCCGCTCCACATACTCGCAGCTCCCCCGCACTGCCCCAGTCGGCCCGGTCGGTCTCGATTACATTGTACGCATCTCCGCATTGATTACATTTTGAACGTTTGCCAATTTGCATTTAATACGGCCAGCTCGCTCGCTCGCTCGCTTCTCACAGTGCGGTGGTCCATTCACTTGGTCACTTGGCCACTTGGCCAGGTTGGGCGTGCGAAAGTCGCCGCACTCGAAACGAGGCGGCGCGAGGCGGTACGCCGGCGTAACTCTATGCCCCCCTCTATGCTACGCCTTTGACAGCTCGACAGAGTCTCAAACCAAACCCAAAACTTGGCCAGCTCAATGTGATTGATGATCGTTTGTCACACGGCCGGCCATCAATTCACTTAAAGGATGCGACATTTGCCCTCTAATGTGGCTCTAAGCAGGCACCGAGTGTGTGGGCGAGGGGTCGGCCGAGAGCAGTCCAGAAGTAGCCAAAGTAATGCTGACGTAAGAAAAAAAAAAGGTACACAGCAACCTGAGTATCGATATACACAATCAAGCTCAGCACCATGGAACAAAGACGTTGCAATACCTATAACTAACGTGTGTGTGTGTGTGTGTGGACTGATTAACTGAAGTTTCAAGCTGAAATGCTTCCATTAAAGATCCTCTAACATGAGTTCAAAGAGAAAATCTAGCAAAATTAGTTCAATACAAACTTTGAAGAGATTCGAATTATGCAGTTTACAGGCCAAATCGATTAATCGATCAACCGTTTTGGTATTATCAATAACTTGTATTTCTTGTTGAACTGTTTGTATAGAAAAAAACTAAAAGACTTGATTATAATAATATTTTATTTTAAAGCTTTTTATTGAATAAATATGAATATGTCTGTTCACATTTAGGTACATCTTCTCTGCAGTCTTTAGATTCATGTTTATTTAATTTAATTCTATTTTGGTTGACAGCATTTTGTGACCCACTGTGCCGTGAGCATTCGGCCCAGAGGCCCGGTCCGGCTCGGTTTGGTCCGGTCAAGTGTGCATGATTGATGAACTATTTTGTTTTGCGGTGAATCAAAACGACATCATGTTCTCTCTCTCTCTCTCATCTCGTTCACATTTTGATGACATAGTTGTCCTGCCCTCCGTGCCCTCTGTCGCCGCACTGCCTTCTCCATTACCGCCAACGCCCCAAAGTAAATTGATACGAGCCGACGCGACGCGACGCGACTCGACGCGACTCGAGGCTGAGGCTAACAGTCAGTCAATCGGCTTGGACAGGCTTCTCTAATTGTCGAAGCGCTTGAAAAAGGTTTGGCCAGCGCGCGTATCATTAAAAAGGATATCAATAGGTGATAACACAGCCGCAACAGCAACAGCAACAACAACAACAACAATAAGAGCTCGAGTTGATTGAATTGTTTTGTTGTTGTCGTCTTTGTTTTTGTGTGTTGTCGCTTGTCGCTTGTCGTTTGTCGTTTTCCAGCTGTCCGTCGGGCCAAATTGAATTGTATAGCACGTCAGCAGCAGGAGCTGGAGGAGGGGCAGGGCAGGGGGCAGGGGCCTGGGCTCTGTGTAAGGACGTTGGGCAGCCACTCAGTGCTGAGGAGGAAAAGTAATTAAGATAAATACGCAACGATAAAAATAAATAAATATAATTGTTTTTCTTTTCCATGTTTTGGTTTTATTTCTGTTTTCTTGCCCCGAACATTTGACAATTGATTGGCCCAGCCTGCCCGGCCTAATGGTATGTGCTTAATGAATTGATGGAATGGCCAGAGGTTAGGTACAGCATTAGAGCGAGATTGAAATGGAGAGGGGTAATAATTGGAAAAGGGTTTACAGGTGCAATGAATGCCAGACACTCTCTCACATATATAACTGAACATCTGTCGCCTCGTTGCATTTCCCCATGTTCATCTGAGCTCATCTATAAATCAAGCACATCAGCTTCACGTCCGACTACTACTTAGCAGGCTTTTGGCCAAGTTATTTCTTGTTCTCTCAATATGGCCCACTGAATTCGATCTACTTCTGATATTAATTTGTGCTTTGTTTTAACCTTTCAGAAAGTATCAAACAAGTGTCTAGGGTGTTTCTGGAGAGCGTTACACGACCTGGCAACATTTATCAAGCACTTAAACAGCTGATAGAAAGGAACTGTTGAATAGAAACAGAAAAAGGTGCGATTATCTAATATCAAAAATATTGCTGGTTATATTATGATGTAAACAGCATTCGGTAGGAGTTTCAGGTATTGATGATCAATTTTTCAATCAGGGAGCTTAAGAGCTAGTCGAATTATAATATCAAACAGCTGCGAAGATGGGTGGGAATATTGTCATAAGAAATAAATCGGAAATATTTTATAACTCAATCTATAAGGCCGTTTCTAACTATTTGATAATGACCAAATCAGACTGAGAGTATATTTTATGAAGCATATTATATCATACGAAACAACTCGAAATACTTATTTATTTAAATTTCTCATTTGTCTGGGGTCCTATGAAGGGAACAATATCCCTTAGTTATTTTGGGGACAACGTAAGTTTAGCTTAGCTTGTAAGTTATCACAAGTCAAATATCTTAAATATAAAATAAGCAAGCTTTTGATAGTCAGCTATTGCAGAAAAAAACTGAGCACTGGAAAGGAATCATCAGATCTTGACCTTACGCTGTAAATCTTAAATTTCAATACTAGTTGAGATATCCAGAATCTTTTGTCTCACGTCTTTAGCTCTTGTTCTTCTGATGTCGACGCAGACAGGCAGACAGACGTGGCCTTGATTAAGAATAAATATATATGTATATGCATATATATACTCTATGGGGTCTGTCACGCCTCGCTTTGCCTGTTACATACATTTAACAAAGCCTATATACCCTGATTGCCCATTTTCAATGGCTTCAATGGGTATCTATCAGTATATGGATACCCTAGGTTAATTGCCAATGCAGACAGTAGTTAGGGCATTTCCCTGTCCCGCTGTGGCCGCAACTTGTCAAAATGTCAGCTTTCATGGCGCATTTCCGTTGTTGACGCCATTTTGCTCTCACTTGCGACAGCTACTTTTTTCATTTTTGTTTATTTTTGTTGTTGTTTGTAGTTGATATTATTTATTTGCATTGTAAGTTGTCGTTGGGCCACATGATTTTTAATAAAGCCAACTAAAATGTAATTAAACTTAATTTATGTGCTAATGAAGAAATTTTCAAAGCGATAGAGTGAACGAGAGAGGGGCAGGGAGAGAGAGAAAAAGCACGTAAAACAGAAAAACCGAAAACAAAAACCAAAAATTAACAAATAAACACGAGACGCACTGCAGTAGGCCAAATGAAATGAATATAACGAGCTCCACGCACACACACACACACACACGCACACACTCACCTTTATATAAGTAAATATATATATGTATTCAGGTAGGTGTAGCGGACGATCGGACTGGCGCATTCATTAGCATTTTTTGGGTGACAAAAGTTTCCGGTTCGCCACGGCTATGAACTAATGGGCGACCGGGCCACATAAAAATCACATAACAAAAGACATTTTAATTGAAATTTAAGTTAATTAGTGTGGGTTTTCTAGCGCTCGCATACTGCGACTCTCTCTCTCTCTCTCTCGCTCCAGCCAGAGTTGAGTGAAGCTGAGCTCAAATGCGTTGCGGTTTCTGTAATTGACGCAGACAAATTATGTCGGCCAGAGTCGCAGTACGTAGAGCCAGCCCTAGGGGCTTGGACATGGCTCTTGGCAACGCCAACAACAACAAGAACAACAACAGCAACAGTTACAACTACTAACGGCAACTGTTTCGGTTCGCTGTAAGTAATGGCAGCATTGCTAATGAGATCATTTTTATTACTTTTATTGTTATGCATTTTGAAATTATGATTTAAAGCCGCAAGAATGAAATTTATGCATGTATCTCTAGAGCTGTAGCAGTCTCTCTCTTCATCTCCTTCTCCTTCTCCTTCTGGCTTCTCCATCTCCATCTCCATTTCTGTCGCCTGCTAGAGGTCCGGCACTCACACACATCTGTCTATCTCGATCTTTCCGGTGTCGAGTGCGCTTTCAGCTCGTTTCTCTGTTTTGTTTTCAATGGCATAAATTGTCATTAGATAAAGTTTATGACTCAATTATCGTTAGAGGTTGACAAGTTTTGTTGGCCGTCGCTTTTAATGCCATTGGCATTGGGATTGTCTAGACCCCATGTCCCCACCCTCGCGGACACTAGGTCTCTCCTTCTCTCTCTCTTTGTTTCGCTCACTTTATTATTTTCCATGATGTCTTTGTTTTCGCTTTTTTTGTTTTGGGGCGTGGCGATTTATTGCTGTGTCCACATCCAACAACAGCATCCCCCTACCTGTCCTCCTGCCCATGCCACTGCCCCACTGCCCCCACTGCCCCCACTGCCCCCCCTGCTCTCACCAAGCCAAGCAACCATTCATCTATCCATCAATTTACCCAATCTCTGACGCCTCTCGGCTGGCTCTGCGCTGCTGTTTTCGAAAGTTTTGAGTTTTGACTGGACAGCAAAAAGTTGTTGGTAATTTATGTTGTATTAGTTGTTATGTTAAAGCGGGCGTTGCTTTTCCCATCTTTTCCATTTGCGCTACTTGTGCTTAATTAAAATTAATATTCAACTACGCACTCTTGCCGAGACGAAAGTGACTCTCTCTTCATTTATTTGGCAATAAAGTCAATCAGTTCGCAGTTTAGTATATGTCTTATCCTTGGATATTTATCATACATTGATTAGGCCAAGAGTTCGACTAGAGAAATGTTTGGTATTTGGAACTAGATGCATGCTAAGCCCTGCTAATTGTTCTGAGGACAGAAATAGATAATTCCTTGAAAGAATATACGATCTATCTCCAAAGAAATCATAGGACAGAAACATATATATTCATAATATATATCTTTATAGATCATTGAAAATGGTCCTTTTAAGATAATGTAACCAGCAAAAAGAGGCGTGGCAGACACTATATATGTATTCTTGCTCACATTCTCTCCTTATGCATTATCGCATCAATCTCGGGAGCTGCACGGGCTATGCATATTTTTGAAATTGTATTTGCATAGTTCCCCATATAGCACATCAAATAATTTATAGCTAGTCTCGTTTATGGGTTGGCTTATGCTTATGGAGCTGTTTGTATATTTTATTTATTTTTTTACTAAGTGTTGAATTTATGCCATTCAAATTTGGTATCTAAGCAACACCATTGATGAAGTATAATAGACCAAGCCTCTTGCTATGCGAAAGCTTATGGAGTGTATATAAAAACGAATATCGAATGGGACGCAGGGTATTTCCCAATGCTGTTTTTATACTGTTTATACTCATTCATAATTAAAAAACTATAAATAGATTATTATAAGAGTACGTTGATTGATTTTATGGAGCTTCAGCATGATAGCTGCAGCGAAGATATTTTGCATTTAGTTATCCGGTTCAGAGCTTTCGGCGCTCGGTTCGGTTCTCGCCTGAAAGAATCTTCCGTAATGGAATGCGTGAGATATATCTTGGAGAAATTCAGATAGCTGCGACAGCATCTGGGGACATAAAGGATCTGCCTGAGATACAAATGAAATTCAAAAATTCTCTCTTCCAGTTCCGGTTCATACTTTATTATATTCCGGAATATGTTTGGATTCAGTACATTCGCTCTCTCTCTCTCTCTCTCTTTCTCTCAAGTTGAGCTCATCTCAAGCTGTAAATGGCGAGCGTGGTTCGTGCTTTTGCTTCTGATCGTTGGTTGACGGACTGACGAACGGACGAACGTATGGACAGACGGCTTGGCCCATGCACATGTGGCTCGTTAAGTGTCCTTGCTCGCCTTTGCTGAAGCCCTGAAAGCATCAAAGGCAACCGAGCGCTGTGCAAATGTGCAGAGGAGAGCACAGAGAGTGCGGCATTAACATATTTTAACAGCCAGGCGGCATTTGCATAATTTTGTGACATGCTCGCAGCGCAACGTCCGCCTCCTGCTGCTGCTGCTGCTGCTGCTGCTGCTGCTCCTTCTCAATCCACTACAGCTGGCCGTTACGGGCTTTCTCAGCTTGCTTTCGTTTTTTCCATTTTTTCGCTTTATTTTTATTTTTTTGTGTTGACAGCTTTTGTAGGTTCCATTAAAAAGTTCAGAAAACGCTGCAAAATGGCGCGCACTTATGCCAAATTAAACTTTTCCAACATGGCGCTCGGCTCGCTTCCTGTCCGCGTTGTCTCTCCTCCTGGCAGCATCTCAGAGCGTGTGTGTGTGTGTGTGTGTGTGGTAACTGCAACTGGAGCTGGCTCCATTATGTAACAAATTACTTTGGTAAAGTGCTCGTGTATTCGCTTTTTAAATATGCAAAAAGAGCGCAATTTGCATAAATTTGCCCCAGCATTAAAACAATTTTAACTCGCAACACCAACGCGCACAACAGCAACAACAACAACAACAACAAAATAAATAAAATGTTTGCTGAAAAACAACCCAAACCTGCCGAAAGCCCTCGAAGCTCTGCCCACCCACCTCATCAGCCACACAGAACTACTGCTGTTGCCTGTTGCTGCCACATGGCTGGGTGGTTAGGTGGTTGGGTGGCTGGGTGGTTTGGATCGCCTCTCTGCTGCTTGGCTCCGGTTGTCAGCGGTGCCAAATTAACAAATTTACGCCAGCATCTCTGGCTCAAAAGCTGCCAGCCAACTGCGTGCCAGCGGCGTGGGGGCGGCGGTGTGGCAGCGGGGGAGTGGCCTGTGCGGTGGGCTTTCACATTTGACATGTTTTGTGGTAGACTTTCGCCAGGGTTGGTTCTTTCATCCACCTGCCGCGTCATTCCTGTCGCTGTCGCTGTCGGTGTTTCTCTTAATGCGCTTTCGGCCCGTTACTTTTCAACGGTTCTATTTAGCCCAGCCCCAATGGCTGCCCCTAACCCTGCCCCCTCCCTCAAGCTCTTCATCTGCTTTCCCTTGAGCTAACAAATTAAATATTCCGGCACCATTAGTGTTAAAAGTGTTCACATTAAAAACATTTTGCATTTTTTTCATTCCTTCATTCTTTGGCGACATTTGTGTTGCTGTTGCTGCCGTCCGTGAAATGCACAACAGCAGCAGAGCTCAGGGGGCAACTGCGTGGCTTGAAGATACCCTGTAGTAGTTGAAAGTTGCCTCAACTGTTCGTATCATAGTCTATTCCCTGCTCAACCGTCTCCCATTAACAGTGCCTACTTGAAGTCTTTGGATCCCACTCCTACTCCTCTGCACTGATATACCCCACTTAGCACACTGTCCCAGGGCAGAAATGAGTCTGAAAATGTCGCAACTTTGTTTTTAAGCACGGTCAAGTTTTTCGGGGGTAGTGCTCGACCCGGGGATTCTTTTTTTTCTCATTCGTTCTTTATACCCTGAACCCATTGTTTTGTTGTGTCCGGTTCATGTTCACAGGACACACAACAACTTTGTCATTAGTCAATTGTCGGCCGAGGTGTGGGCGAGGGGCGTTAGGAATGAGAGCTG
This sequence comes from Drosophila navojoa, assembly GCF_054131105.1. NCBI lineage: Eukaryota > Metazoa > Arthropoda > Insecta > Diptera > Drosophilidae > Drosophila > Drosophila navojoa. The sequence goes on from NC_142895.1 coordinate 27,074,080, forward strand.
GATAGAAAGTGCCACTTAAAAGTTAACTCAACCGTCAGCCAATTCAGTAGCTACTAGCCAGCCATTAGCTAAGCGATGGTGTTTAAAGCATCCTGCGAAACTGCAGGATTCCTCTGTGTATTGATACCAGGGAATTTCCTTATCGAAATCCACTTCTTAAATACGTCAAAGCTATATTTAATCGTCTAGTCATACTTGCACTGTTCCTTCAAATTACCTTTTATAAAGACGGATTTTAGTGTCTGATATGGAACTCAATTGACTAACTCGTTGGCTTTATGACGGATTATTATGGATTTATGACTGATTCACTGACTAAATTACTAACTGACTCGCATAGTCTCTATAAGGTCGATTGAGAGTAAAAGGGACTCCCAGTCAAAGTATGATTGTCCGAGCCCTGAAGAACTGCCGAATTGATTGCATGATTGCCCAATACATTGGTTGAATAATCAAATGATTGATAGACTTAACACAGTTACTTAGTACGCGATTGATTGATTGAGTAACAAATTGTTCCAAAAACTAGCGAAACTAGCTTGAGTGGCTAAATGAAAAAGATTTTGATTGATTGACAGACTGACTATCGGGTTGATTGTTCAGCTGATTGATTGATTGACTATATGATGCGTAGAATGCATAGCCAGATTGACTACCAGATTAAGATAATGTACCGACTGAAGGATTGAGCGACTTTGTCAAGAAATGATTCCCTGATTGCCTATGGGAATGCTTAGCTGGTTGTCTGATTGACTAATACACTCATTGAAGAGCTCACTGATTGAAGGACTGTTTAATTGAATTATTATTTGTTAATTGAATACTTAGCTAGCAGATCGACTAAATAGTCTTTGGATTGGCTGATCTATTAATGATTGTCTGACTGAGTAACTGATTGAGTGACTGATTGTGTCTGTGACAGAATGAGCCATGGATTGACTATGAATGTTTCTCTGACTGGTTGTGACAGACTGTATGATGCAGTAGCATCGCATGTGTGATTGATTGACTGACTGACTAACTGAGAGTTGGCTTCATTAACATTAGCCAACTCATTGATCGAATTACAGAATAATCCAATGATGTATAGGCTCATTGATTCATGGACTCATAATTCATTGAATCATTGAATCATTGACTTATTGACTTATTGAATCACTGACTTATTGACACATTGACTCATTGACTCATTGATTGTTCTACTGGACGAATAACTTACTGACTAGCTGACTCATTGACTGATTGATTAACTAATTAATTGAGTGATTAATGATTAGAGGACAATCAGCATGTTTGCTTCATTTGTTTCCTTGACATTTTTTCCAGCTCCAGCTGAAAGTGAGGAAATTCTAATTCATGAGAGTATTTCGTTTAGCATTTAATGGGCTTCAAATTTACTTTATCTACAGACTTTATCTCTTTAAAGTATAATTCCCATTAGACAATGGCGCGTATAAGAAATGAATAGATAATTTACGTGAACATATATGGTCTAGATGTCGAGGACTTCAACACGTACAGTCTTCCGCGTTGCTGTGGCTGTGGCTAGTTGGTGTTGGCTAATTGCATGAGAACATCAGGTGAAAACGGCGTTAAATAGACGGCTGCAAATTAGAAGGTAGCCCTCGCTTGTTACCGATTATCGTCTACTCCTCCGACGCCGTTCCTCCTCCTGCTGCTCTCGATTGCTACTCGAGTTCAGTGCAGTGCGCTGCTGCACGTTGATCGAATGTTAATTTGAAAATAAATGAACGTTAATTATACGCTACACATTCGGCATTTCGGGCACTTCCTTTCGGGTGGGAGAGCTGTTGCACTTGACGGCTGCTGCTGCTGCTGCTGCTGCTGCCCTTTGACCCGCGCATGGGTCTGACAAATCATGTCTAGCCTTTTGATGTTATCGCACTCATTAATGCCACAGCCAACGAGTGCTGGGCGTGCTGGGCGTTGAGGGCGTGGCAGCGACGCCAGCTTAGCATTCGTTGACAGCTGGTAGCACTTGAGTTCCTCTAACAAGGCCAAAACGAGACGAGGCTGTTACTGTTACTGTAGCAGTTGTTGTTGTTGTTGTCGCTGTTGTTATTTTCATGTTTTGTTTATTTTCTTCTCTGTTTTCCTTTTTTTGGTTTTTGCGCAGACTTGGCTCGGTGACAGCTGCCTTAGGCTGCGTCAGAGGCTCAGCGCGTCCTGCCACGCACTTAGCCAGGCACACACACACACACACACAAACATATGCACATGCATACGCACACCTTTCACACCTATCGGCCGACTGTGGACTGTAGGTGTGAAGCGGAATTTCCAGTGTGCGTCTGGGCCCGTCGCATCGGCTTATCTAAATTGCTTTTCGAGTATCAATATTTTAGCTCAAGTGTAAATTATAACGCCCGTCGCGGCAAACGGGCAAGCGGGCCAGCAACAGCAACAGGATTCAGCGAGGTGGCTCGCTGTTTATTTAGTGCTAGGCCATAGATAAATCTAAAAGCCTTGGCGATCCAACGATCCAGCGATCCAGCGATCCAGTGATCCGGCAATGCGGCAATCGCCGCCACCAATTAGCCGAGCTGAGCCATTTTGAACGGCATAAATTACGCACGCCAACGTATTCATAATTCTATTTCCGGCACATTAACTCAACACCGACAAACCACACATTCCCATGCAGGGGTCACTCGGTCCCTGGCTTCAAGCTCTCCCAGCGCACACACACACACACACACTCACAGATATACAGATATTTAGAGATACAGAGATAGATATATGTGTATATATGTATGTAGCTTAAAGATTTGTCGCTGACACGCGATCCGAGTGGCCAACGGGATGTGCTTCATTAATTGGCGTCCAAGTCATAAAAAATCTTTGGCTTTTGCTCGCAGCATCCGAATACCCAAAAATCAGGTAAAAGTTGTTAATAAAACGAAAACTAAACTAAATAAAAGCAAAATAAAACGAGAAAAATTAACAGAGGCCAACAACAACAGCAGCAACAACAACAACAGCAAACTAAAACAGACTCAAACTGAGCGCATTATAATCAGATTATGAGCACTAATGATCCTTTAATGATCGGCGTTTAGGTCTGGGCCTCCAGATTGGTTTTAAATTGAAAGCCACATCCAAGTCCGGCCATAAAACGAAATCAAATCGAATCGAATGAAGCCATATCAATTTTAAAGCGTAACGTATTTCCCGTACACTTTTCTCTATATAGCTGCATAGGCGGATGCTGGGCAAACAAAAAAAGAACTTATGGAAAGCAAAAGGTATTCATAATTAAATAAGAATTGAAAAACAATACGGAATTCTTTAACGATAAAACAATACAATGAATTAAATAGATGAATAACAAGAAGAATATTGATATAAATAAATAAAAATATATATGCTTATATAGTCCATATTATGTTAAATATGAAAATGTAAAAACTTAATAAAAAATATATTTTGTCGATAATATAAATAGAGATTTATAAGACATTTTCTTTAAATATTTGCAATCTCTGTGCAATTTGCATATTTCCAATCTAGGGGAATGTATTTTACACAACCATTTTCATATAGATACATTCATATAGAGCGAATAACACACCCACATTTTGTCTTACCATGGCAAACAAGTTTATTTCTACATATACTTACGAGTTTGATAAAAAAGAAATAATAAGGAATACAAAACTATTTTATAAGAATAAGACTCCAATATTTAAAACACTTGTTTTTTTTTAGAGGTAGAGCTATCTAGAATTGGAAGCATATAAAATCTCGAATTAAATCAGAAATATGCCCCAAAAATAAACACATAAAAAAGAAATAGAACTATCAATTGCTACCGAACAGTATTTGATAAGACTAATAAGTTCTCACTGCGAATTTCGGGTCATGAATATACACTGAGAATTTCAGCTGAGTTTATGTAGCTTGGGACTGATTAGCTTAGATGGATATAGCCTAATTGCCCCGGGTTGTCGTCCTAGTGAAGCACATATGTACACATATATATATACATAACAACTTCATGGGTTCTCCTACACTTGCATATTAACAAATCCAATCCAATTTGATAACCCACATTTAATGAGCTTAACTAATTCTATTTTCATTTATTTGATGCTTAGGTACTTTGATGAATCAATGAACATGAATTGTTATATCATATAATATAAAAAAAATACACTCTTATCCTTACTCTTACTAAACGGATAAAAGACATTTAAAACATTACAGATAATATTAGAATTCGTCGGAACTTATTTACGTATGGGCTAAAAATGTAATAGGATGACAGAAGGCATCTATATAAAAATAGTTACTATGAAGTATACAGAGAAAAAAGGATTCAAATGAATATGTAGTAAATAAACAGAAACCTAAACTATTTACTAGACTATCTAGACTTTGTTATGTTATATCTAAATCTTGACATAGATGAAAAATATTTAGATTGTATCTAAACAGAGTTAAAAATTAACCTCTGTAATATTTTTTGACAATTTCTATACTCAACTAGTTTGAACTACAGTAGAATTTCGTTTGTAAGTGAATTTCTGAGCTGATATACCAAATAATTTCTCTCAGTGTGCTCATAACTTATCCTTGACTCAGTTTTGATGGCTGTTGCCCTTGGTTTAACTCCTTGTACTTGTCGAATGCGAATGCGGGTCGCTTTAATGGGCCATGTGCAGCGCATTTCTGTTGCTCATTAAGCCGTTCAGTCGTTCTCTTCTACTCTTACCCCCGTTCTCCCCCCCACGATCCCCTTTATCACTCTCTCACACAGTTTTCATATTTCATCAATGGAAAACAGCGTACGCTCTGGGGCGCCTTTAGGGCCAAGCGAGGCGGCTACTGTAAACGGTTTCTGTTGTTCGTTGTTCGTGGTTGTTGTTGCTGTTGCTGTTGCCTTGGCTAATTATTATCTGATATGCAGCCACACACACTAGGCCAGAGAGAGAGAGAGAGAGAGAGAGGGGGGGGGGGGGGGGGGGGGGGTCACCTTTTTAACTAGACCAAAGACGAGAGCAAACACAGGCGAAGACCATTTCCGGTAAGCGCTTTCCATACGTAGCTGGCGCGCAGGCGCGTTAATGAACTTTTAACCGTTGCTACTGTGTATAGGACTCGGTGAGCTCGGGGCCCAGGGACAGGTGTAATTTAATTATGTGTAGCAGCAGCAGCAGCAGCAGCAGCGAGCGGGTGTCCTGGCTGCGTTCAATTTTAATGACACATAAAATTGGTCACTTATGTTAGCCACAATGAAAACAAAACTGCCCAGGACATGACACAACAGGACTCTCTCACACACACACGCACACATGTGCGCTGCACATGTTCAGTGCGCCAAGCCGTTTTCTGTGGCGTCATTGTCCTCGCACTAGATAAACAGAACAACGTGTCCGCATCGGAGTAACTGTCTAAGGCCGAGTCCTTAAAAGCCGCTTAGCGCGCCAGGGTAATGTGAACCTGTTACCAAACCCAGTTTGTGTTGCTGTTGTTGTCGCTGTTGTGTTGTGTTTTCAGGTTCAGGTGTTTCTCTGTTGTTAGTCCGCTCCTCCGTTCGTCCTTTATTTTTTCCCGTGGCTGCGCGACAGGCGTTAAAATCATGTATCGCTGACTCGTTTAATTACAGTTACACGTAATAGCGCGCTCATGGCGAGACCCTCGAGTCAGCGGTTTGTTTGGTTTTGGGTTTCATTTGGGTTTTCTCTCTCTCTCTCTCTCTCTCTCTCTCTCTCTCTCTGCGTGTGTGTGTATGTGTGCTTCTGCTGTTTGTTCCTTTCAATTTTCGGTTATTTTCTAGGCCACTTCAGCGGCCAAGTGAATTGTTGACCAACATATTTCCGTTTCCAATTATGCAATGTCTAGTGCTCGGCCGAACAGTTGGCCTAATCCCTATGCATAATCCACTTAACACCAGGCGATTGCCATCGCGCTGTAATCGCAAACGAGTGAAGTGTGTGATAAGGGTTTGTCCTCTTCGCATATTAATTATCGGGCACTCGAATTGCGCTTTTCAGATTGCCGATTGGCGATTTGGCAAACGAAAATGAAAACGAAAAACATTAAAGTCGAGAAATTAATTAAAATATAATCAACATTACGTGTGCGGCATGGCGTGACTGCAAATTATATTTAATAATAGCGCCATAATATTTATTGTATTTGTCGAGCCGGCCACCAGGGGGGCTGCTGCGGCGGTTGCGCTGCCTGTCCATTCCAGAAGCCATGGCAGCAGGCCTCTGGCTGATTGCACTGCAACAGCAGCGAAAAATCAACAAACAATTTGCCAGCAACAATAACAACAAATGTCGCCAAACAATTGCCAAGGCTGTAGCCCGCCCACATTGTTGCATGTTGCAGTCAGGCAAAAATCAAAAATAAATAAAAAAATGAGAAAAAACTGTAAATAAAAAAGTAAAACAAATATTAATTGCACTTAAATTGTCACTGCCGTTGTTATTATTGTTGTTGTTGTTGTTGCTGTTGTTGTTTGTTTATCGCTTTATCAGGCTGCGGCCATTTCATTAGTTGTCGTTGTTGGCGCTTTAAACGCAACTAATTAATGGTAATGGGTCATTTTGCATGGCCATTGCATGGACATCGCTTGTTTGTTGATTTTGTAAGCAATTTTTATAGCCACTGTGTATGTGTGTATGTGCGTGTGTGTGTGTGTGTGTGTGTTTTAACTATCGATTTTTTATTATTCACTCAGTTCGCACGAAACGCCAACAAATTGCCAGCTAACCCAGTTGACTGCCTATGCACAATGCAGATTGCCCAGCTTGCATTGGAAAAAAGAAGGAAAAAAAAACATCAAATTGATTTCGAAAACATAAAATTTACATCAATTTTAGTCATGTGCAGCACTTGACTTGCGCTGAAATATGTGGCAAGAGACGTAATTGTCATGTGGTAAACAGGTTTTCCATAAAAAATAAATGAAAAGAGTTTTCTACTTGCTTTAAGTTTTAGTTATCTATGCTTTATTTATTTCCATGTGATTGGGAATTCAGGGCATAGCAAGGAGGCGGGACAGACAACATAAAACTGACTTGGTCTGGCCCTGTCTGTCTGTCCGTACGATTAACGCGTCTATCTCAAGACCTATAAGAGCTTTAAACAGAAAATTTTGTGAAATTCATAATTTAAAAAATCGAAAACTCTTACCAAAGTAATTAATCAAAAACATTATGAAATAAATTCAAATGTTGTTCTTTCTTTCAGTTGATATCACCCCCAAAATGAAACAAAATTTTTAAAAATTGTTTAATTGCAAAAATATCCATCCAAGAATGATAAAGTCTACAGACTTCGATTACATTTTCTGTTTTTATTTCATTTTAAAATTGTGTTCTAAATATATATGTATATATATATAGATAATTTATTAAATTAAAATGGAGTTTAAGTACTTCCAAAACTTTCTTACCTAAGTTGCTCTAAATTCAGTAACTGAGTCGAAAAAAGCTTATCTATAGTATCTCTAACCAACTTCAATTTACTATCATATTATGAAAAAATTTAAAATTCTTTTCTTATTGCTTGCAAATAAAAGTTTTCAAATTATTTTCTATGCGTATACTAATCGAATATAGTTGAAGAAATATTATTTTCAAACAAATGTAATTAGTCTTACTTTATTATGCCAATTATTCTTGTTATACATCTGCTATATATGGTACTTAATCCATTGTTAATACATGAAACTCTCTTCTGTCGCGGAATTCTCCGTGAATTCGTCTTCTAAGCTGAGTACTTGGCGTGCAGGAAAACCAGCTACTGGCTGCCAGCGATGCATAATCTTTGCCACGTACTCTCTCATCTAATTGTATAAAAGCGTTTCCGTTACGTACGCCATTTTCACACACCCACACGAACGCAGAGGCAGCGTGGAGAGAGCAGGCAAAGTGCTGAATCCTCGCGCATTGGCTAAAGTGAGATAGCCTGCACACTTCGTCGCTCTTTTGGTGTGATAAGTATGTGTGTGTGCGTCTGTGTGTGTGTGTGTGTGGGTGTGCTTGTACAAACTTCAAGTCAAAGTATCTAAACGCACAGTTTTTCTGTATCCAAAACTGCATTAAATGCCATAAAATAACTTTTAAAATGCTTTTTACTTAACATCCTGCAGGCGTAGCAAGCAGAGCAGAGCAGAGCAGAGCATAGCGGAGCCGAAGCAGCGCAGCGACGTCGACGCCAATGTTAAAGCCAAACGCGTGAGGTGTCAAAATTGTAACGGCAACCACCCACTGTGCCTCACACACACACACATACACACACACACACACACACAGAGCAGGCAACGAATTCCTTTGCACACCCACGCTCTGCCGGCAAGCAGAGCGAAACAGCGACACAGAGAGAAAGATAGAGAGAGAGAGAGAGCAAGCGAGACATGGATGCCAAAGGCCAGAGAGCGAAAGAGATAGCAATGGCCAGAGAGCGCCGCGCGCGGTTGCCATAAAGATTAATTAACAATTTGCTGTAAAAAGGCAGCCAAGCGTTTTTTCCTTTTTTCGTTTCCTTTCTTTTTTTTGTTGTTTACTTGCGCGCTGCTTACGTGCACAGTTTTTGCATGTGTATGTGTGTGTGTTTTATTTTTTTTTGGCACTCGTCAACATTGCCGTCGCTGGTGCTTATTGGTGCGAAAGTTCAGCTAGCGATTGATGCGTGCGCCAGAGCGAGACGGCTCGTCTGTCACCCGACCGCGCCGGCGAGAGAGCGAGTGCAAGCGAGCCAGCGAGAGCGAGGCGGCGCTGCTCTCACGCTGGCTGGACCGAAATTATCGACAGCGGAAGTTAACACACTTTAAATCAATTAGAAAATAAAAGGCGGAGTTTAAACGAGCCAGCTTAGCAGACAAAGACGACGACGACGATGACGACGATGACGACGTCGCCAACCACCGCAGCAGCGGTAGCGGCAGCGACAGCAGCAGCAGCGTCAAAAGCCCGGGTTAAGTGACATGCGTGCGCAGAGTTGTTGTCTTTCGATTTGCCTGCCGACTGGTTTTCACTCCCCGCTACCCACCCCACACCACAGAGTGTGCTTCAGCTTGTGTGTGTGTTTGTGTGAGTGAGACTGTGGTGAGTTTCTGCTGCTGCTGCTGTGTTTCTGATTTTTATAGCATGTCTCTTGCCTCTCAGCTGGCGATTATAATTTTCGTAATTTGAGAGCGTCGATGGGAACATCGCTGAGAATGGGGCACCACAGTAGCCAAGTGGCACTACAGTAATATCGGGGCCTAGGCCGGATCCGTTCCCGGGTCAGCTGTGCGACAAAACTGTTGGTCAACAAAAACAATGAGACTGCACTTTGCGGCTGCTCGTTTGTCTCAATCAATGAATGGCCGAATGAATGAACGGCTCACTGAATGGACCAGCTCTCTTTCAGACAAATTTGGTAATGCGCCGCAATTGAGACTCGAGACTCGAGACGAAAGCCATCGATTGCCCTGGGAATCCCGTCTAACAAGTGCTCGCTAGAAGAGTTGACACACATAATTGTTACTTATCGCACACATTCACACACATGCATACATATAAATATATGATTGCACTCAATACAAACTTTGCCGTCTGTTGAATATTATGAGTATGCTCAAACAACCCCATATCCAGTATCTTTTCACCCTCTCGACTGTGCTTTCAATCTGCACATTTTGACAAATTTCTTGTGACATTTGACTAGCAGCCCGGCCAGCCCTGGGCCATGGCAATGCCAATGCCAACTGACCGCCAGACAAAGGCGTGGCATTATTAACGCTTTGCTGGTTTCGCTGATTAAGCGTCAAAACTTTGCGGTCAGAGTCAAGGATGAAAAAGGTACACATTCAAACATACACAAGTAGAAGAGCCAGAAGAGTGCTAAAGAAGTTACAAAAAAAAAAAAGGAAAGAAAAAAGAACTCAAGGAGTTAAGCAACAACAAAAGTCGCCGCAATGTCTCGAAAGCTTGAGTCAGACTCCCAAAAAGAACAAGAATAAATCTTGTTATGCATATCGATACAGCTGGAATGAGCATCTGGCCTGGGCCACGCCCACCAAGCAGGGCGTTACTTCTGGTTAGAAAAACAGAGAACTGAGATTAAGTAATAATGCGATGGAAATATTTTTGAAGAAGTTTAAAAAGTCAAATATTTTGGGATATGTGTATTACCTATTGCCCAAAGTAGATATGTATATCATATGTACATACATACTGAATATAGCGAGACATTTGGGGTAAATATATTGCATTATAATGTCTCGTTGTCTATCGTGCTTAATATTTCTATATCTCTATTTATATTTTGTATCTCTCTTCATAACTACATTTATTTATCGTTTTCCATCTGTCTCTCTATTTTCCTCATTTTCTTTTCTCTCCCCACATTTATCCGTCTCATCACCTTTATATTCCTTTCTTTATTTGTTTCTCTCTCGGAATACTTTTTCTTTTCTTCTCTATATTGATCTCTGTATGCTTTTTATCTCTCTCTCTTAATCAGAAGAGACAGCTCTCTTTCTGCCCTGTCGCTCTCTCTCTCTCTCTCTACTTTACACTATCTTCCTCTCTATATATCACTATTTCTCTATATCTCTCACACTCCCTCTCTCTATACACCATTTATCTCACTTTTTCTCTCTACCTTTCTCTCTCTTTTTCGATCCCTCTCTATATTTCTCTCTCTCTATTTCTTTTCATCTTTCTCTTTTTCTCTTATTCTTCCTCTCTTTCTTAACTTCAAAAGTAAAGAGGAAAAACTTTTCTCTCTCTCTTTTCTCTCTTTTCTCTCTCGCATTCTGTCGTTCTCTGCCTTTCCCTTTGACTCTTTATTTATCTGTCTCATTTACTCTTTCTCCCTCCATTTCTCTCCCTCTGTCCATCTAGATCTTTTGCCTTGTTAAATATTTTTTCGTATTTTTTTTTTTTTTTCATTTCTTCAACTTTAGATTTTGTGCTGACGTCATCGTCGCCATAAAGCCCAAATAGTTGTTGTTGCCATTATTATGGCTTTTTAAAGTATTAAACTAAGTAGCATTTGCTGTCCGTCCGCCCATCCGTCCGTTTTGTCTGGCCTGTCAGATGAAGAAAAAAAATCGTTGCTGTGTTTGTTGATTTTTTTTTTTTCGGCGCTCAACTCTCGCCTCGCATTTTCTGCGTCTTTTTGGTTAATTGGCTAAAAATTTTCTACCAAATTACTTTAATTATGACAGTTACACAGGCCGCTTTATAGCTACGTATATACACGTTTATCAGTACACATATCTATATATAGTCTTCTTCTTCGTCTGCTCATTTTTTGTTGGCTGTTTAGTTGCGCTTATGGCTTTGGCCTCTGTTCATCTGTCATTGCCCATTTCTCGATTTACTCGCTGTCATCTTTGGGATGCTGCAGCAGCATTACAAAATGTGTTAAATAATTGAATGATATAGTACTATTGTGAGGGGCTGCAGCCGAGGCCCGCAGGCATTCGATGTCCAATTGTGGGTCAGCGCATAGATTTGCGAATTTTCGATTGTATTTTGATTTCGTAATAAAACAATTAACTCACGGAGTCTCCTAGCCACAATGGCTCTAGCGGAGAAGCACGTATATTGGATAGGTTTAAGGTGTTGGCCTATGGTAGATTGATCATATAAGATTGACCAATTCCATAATTGCGGTTAAATCAGGAAGAAATTAATAGATCTGGTTAGTGATAAGATTTCAAAGAAGTCCATCTATGCTATCGATTAATTACCGGAGTTTCGAATAAAAATTATTATAGAAGATTAATATAATAAGTTATCTCATAATCAACGAAAAGGGTGTTGCAAGTGTACTAGAGATTCGGAGATTGAAAACTATAATAAGCCATGCAAAATATTTGTAAAAAACTATATATAGTTAGTAAAGTTATTTCTTATATATTTTTTTAATGAGTATTTTAATCTTATGAATGCCAAAAATTGACTTTGGTGGATATAAAATAAATGCTTTATGAAATTTTCAGATGATAGTATGCCTAAAATACTTTGAGTATTTAGATATTAAGTTGAATACATTTACATATGTCGGAAAAGCTGTTTTTAGATGTACTGAAATTCATGTATATGTGATTAGAGCTACTGTCAGGGCCGAATTATCAAGTCGGCAGTTGCCTGGGTCCCTGAAACATGAAACAGTCTTTTAAGTTTTTCTTACTAACATAAAATTGCCGAGTGAAATCCGGCCCTGGCTACTGTTATAATTAAAAACGTGATTATAAAGTGAGTATTACATGATAAGATAGAGACTCTAGAGGCAATGCTCTCTTTCTCTGCAAATACGTCTGCAGAAGATAGATCCAGTTGGCCATTAGATAAGTGTCTCAATACAAAGGTTCTGCACTGGTGTTTAGGGTTTGAGATGGTTAAGTCTGCATTACATACAGCTGGTCCGTGTAATATCATTTTGAATGTCCAGATTGAGGACTCTAATGGTATAGTATGTACTACTATTGCCATTTTGGATTAAGTGGATCTAAATTATCGAGACCTGTCTGTACTAAATACTGTGGATATTAAAAAGTCGATTATATAGAATAGTAATACATTTGGGTTGTTGTTATAAGATTTAATTTTGAGAATTAGTTTATGACGTTAAAGATTATTTTACTATTTTATTCACCAATGATAGGCACAATGATATTGAATTTTTTCAAGTAATATAGGCTATCTTTATTATTATAAGCTCAATTCGTATTTCATATTCCATTTTCCATATTCAATATTCCATATTGAATATTGAATATTCCATATTCCATATTCCATATTCCATATTCCATATTCCATATTCCATATTCCATATTCCATATTCCATATTCCATATTCCATATTCCATATTCCATATTCCATATTCCATATTCCATATTCCATATTCCATATTCCATATTCCATATTCCATATTCCATATTCCATATTCCATATTCCATATTCCATAATCCATATTCCATATTCCATATTCCATATTCCATATTCCAACTAATAAAGATATTGTTCTCCTTAATATCTGTATTTCTTATTACTTTTCAGTTTTACTGGACTTTATTAAAGTCATAATGCAATAGGCTGCTGCTCATGCTATGGCCGTAAATACAAAGACAAAATGAAATGCGTTCGACAGCAGCAAAACAAAAGTGAAGATATTTAATAATTTGTTAAATTGCAATTAAGTGCTTAAATACTTGAGCGGGTGCTGGGGGCGCGGGGTTGGTGCTGCATGGCTTAAAGCGGCTCATGTAAACGGAAACATACAGACACAGAGCTCAGTATATATGTATGTATGTGTACATATGTACATATGTATGTGTGAGTATATCTCTGCAAATCCGCGATTGAGGAGGCATTGCATAAGCTGCGGCAGTGCTTTAATTGCTGCACTACAGCATGTTGCATGCCGCACGAATTGGCTGGCTTAGTGAATGGCTGCGATTGCGTGTGCCAAGGAGTCAGGGGCTGGCGGGTGTGGAGGCGGGGGCGTGGCAAGTTTTATGTGTGTTTTGTGGCCAAAAAATTGAAGCGTACTTCCGCGTCGTGAGCGAACGAACGAGCGAGCGATAAGCGAAATTGAAACGTTTTTGCAGTCAGTGTGGCACGGGAGCAGCGCGAACAAATTAAAAATTACGCATACGCCGCTTTGTACCGACAGCGAAACGTTGTAAAATCGCTAGTGCCAAAACAGGCGAACGAAACAGCTTTGAACAGCTGCAAAAAAAGTGCACACACACACACACACACATACACATCGATGCTGAACGCATTGCAAACGCCATGCTTGGCCAAGCGCAAAACATTAATAAATACCTGCGGTTTAATTCAAAATAATTTGTTTAAACATTTCCTTTTGTTTAACGCTGCCAGTTGGCAATTACCCCGTTGTGACGTGCACTACAACATTCTCAGACGCCCGACCCCGTCGGCTTTAATTGTGGCCAAAGCAGCAGCCGCACACACACACACACACTCACACACAGTTGGGCTATAATATTTAATGCATTTACTGGGAAGCTGGCATTGTTCCATGTGGATTGCAATACATAAATTGCTAGATGAGTGATATACATCGGCAAATCGAATTGCAAATTGACAGCGGCCGCTGCATGTGCATGAGCCAGCACAAGGTCATTCAGTGGAAGAGGCGGTGGTGTGAGCAGGAGGCGCATTCTTCAACAAATTGAGCAAAGCTTTCACACGCACCACCACAGACAACAGAGTGACTAAGAGAGAGTGAGCAACAGAGAGAAAGAGAGAGCGAGAGACACATGTCTCACACATTTAGGCTAATCTATTGCGCTGAGTCACATCGATGCAACTGCATTTAATGTCATTTAGAGTGAAATAATGTTAATCGCATGTCCAATTTAATGACTTTTAGCACACCGATCACGGCTCGCTGCGATTTGCATGCATTTGGCTTGAGATCAGCTAATCAAATAAATACAAAAAAAAATCAACTAAGAAAGTTGCAGTTGAGAGTGAACGACTAAAGGATACCCTGGACCCCAACGGATCGGTTAGATCTAGTACAAACTTTCACTTAGGCAAATCTGTCTGCGTATCTCTATTCATTTTTGCTAAACGAGTAAGAAATATTTCATGTGCTCAGTTTGCTTCATAACTTATGTTCTACTTAACGGAAAATAATGAATATTTTGGCATAAAATCTCGTTATATAGAATATAGCGACTTTTAGTAAATAATGCAAGTCTCATACGTGTATTGCCATTCTCTAAAAATGAACATCATTTGCAATAATGTGAGCTGAGCTCGTCATATCTGCTGCCACGCCTTGCTCTCCCTGTGGCATACAATACAAAACGGAAACCATGATACCCTCATCTACCATTGACAGGGTATACAAAGCGCCGACTACGCAGCTGTCTCCGACTGCCAACTGATACGTGCAGAAAAAAGAAGAAAAAACTGTAAACTGAGAAAAAACTTTAATTAAATTGCCGCGCGCATTGAAATTGAATTGAAAATCGTTTTTGCTGCGCTTTTTTATGTCATGATTAGCGCGAGTCTTGGCCAGCGCCTTAGAGTCCGAGATCTGTTTTGACTCTGCGCAAATAAGCATTAAATCTCAAAGTATTCTCGCGAGTCGAGCAGCCTAGATACCGAAACCAAAATCTCTAACCCGAATGTGTGTGCCCAATGCAGCTCCATTGCCATGTAAACGCTGCTCCAGCCCATAGCTGGACTGGGATTCCGAGTGGGAGAGGGAGCGGGAGCGAGAGCGGGAGTTGGAGCTGGAGTTGGAGTTGCGCTTTGATGTTTGGCGTGTTGTTTGTGGCTGTTGCCGAGCTTCGCGGTGGTTCTCATTTGAATTTTTATGCATTTTGACAAGGCTTCAGGGCGACAGCTCTCGCAGCTCTCGGCGTGTGGCCAAAGGCGAGTCGCTGTGTGTTGTTGTTGTTCTCGTTGTTGTTGTCACTGGGCTTGGGCTGTTTTGCCAGTTGGTAGAACGTTTCATTTGTCTCAATCAAGCGCTCTTTGATCTTTTGGCTTAACATGGTTTTTCAATCTTTTTCGAGCATAACATTTAATGGCTCAATACATTTGGCACGCTCACACCAAACTGTCTATCGATCAAGTTGCAGTTACATATACCACATACATAGGTGCGCAAATTTGTTGTCCAACTCTGTTAAATGTAGACGCGTAAGCGTTCCCACGACTGCGAAACGCGTCCACTTGCCCAATCCAATCAAAGGCAAAAGCGAGTGTCACATTTAACTTGAGGCTCAAACATTAAAGATGACAAAAAGCCAACAAGTTCGCTTTGCACTTAAGAAATCTGATAAATATGAGAGCTGAGAACAACAACAGCACTAAATGAGAAAAGGGAGGCCAGAGCCGAGCTCCAGCTGCTGTTGCTGCTGCTCCTTGATCTTCGCTTCTTTCTCATTGCACTCGTCACGTGAGTTTTAGCGCAAAATGCTTTGAACGATTGAATGCATCTCTGCATGCGCAGTGGAAGATGCTGAGGAGCCAGAAGAGACGCGTCGCAGCCAGAGCTAAGACGCAATCGCCGTCGCCGTTGCCGTCGTCGTCGCCGTCTCAGTCAGATCTCAAAAGACCCAAGAATCGAGACTTTGTCCTCTTTGCGACCACTCAAAAGAAGTGTCACACACAATCCGCTTGCATTTTGGCATTTGTCAACTTTCATGCGCTGCGTTGCGCATGCGCAACTGCAACAACAACAACAACGACAACGACAACAACAACAACAGCAGCAGCAGCAACAACAAGAAATTGAAACAGTGGCGGCATCGACTGTATAAGCCGCTTCTGTACCCGGTCGGGCGACTCTACGGCTGCGTTGAGCCGCGGGCGCTGCTCACTTTTGTGTCCTTTATCTAAAATGCTTTTTGCGTAAATTGCGTATTGAGTTTAAATTAAATTTGCCAAGATTAAGATAAGGAATTGCAGCATAAGCTCACAGCAGCAGCAGCAGCAGGAGTCGGAGCAGCAGTTGGGATTGGGAACGGCGGCTGCAGTGCGTCGCGACTGCATTGCTGCGCATTGGCGCGTAACTAAAAAGGTGTCTTAAACGTTTCTTTGCAACAGCCAAAGCAGGAGCCGAGTCGAGTCGAGGGGCAGCGGCAGAGGCAGAGGCAGAGGCAGGTAGCAGCGCACAGGTAAGTAGCAGCCGCAGTCGCAGCCGCAGCGACAACAGAATAAGAGTGCGAAGGCATTTGCTCTGGATTCGTTATATAAAGAATTGATCGATAGCAAAAGTGCATGCGGCAAATGAGTGTGAATGAATGGGAATGAGTGTGAATGAATGTAAATGAATTCCACATGTGAGTGAACTCTCAAATGCTTCGTGTGCTCGAGTCACATAAATCACCTGGCCAAACGGTTTATCATTCACACCTTTGATTTATAGAGCTCAACCCCAGCACAGTCTAGTCATGAATGTATGCATGAAGTATTCACTTATTGCACTCAACTCTTTGGCTTCTAGCTAATTGAATTTGGCAATTCTATGAGGATTTATATCTCATCAAATAATAAAAAATTGTTTGATAAATCAAGGTACAAATTAAATGAAATTTAGAAGAGGAATAGAAACTCTTTAAGTTTTATTGTTCTATTAATTGTTTAAATATAAGTTATTATAAATGAGTTTGTCAAATAAAAAATGTATCTGATATTGATAAGATATGTCGATGTTGTACCATATGTATATACGATATATACTCATATTCGTGAAATGTAAAATGCATATCTGAAGGAGAGTTGCTTGGGTTTTTATATGACGCATTTTAAGGAACGCCCTTCATGCACCAAGCTCTCAGCCTGAGTAGTGTGATTTAACTGAAACTTTTGCTACAATATTAGTTTCCTATTTGCATTAGACTAGTTCTTATTTTTGAGAGAAAAACATTTATTTTTATTCAACTTCAAATATTTAAAAATACTTTAGCTATTTAGACAGCATTAAACGAATTTTTTTAAAATATTTTTATTATTATGGTACTCAATATTACATTTTTTAAAATTTGAAAAGCTTTAGCTTTTTGCATACCACTAAAGTAATATTATTTTTAGAGCATTATATATTACATTTAAATTTTGTTTAAAAACTTTAATTAAATAACAGCTATTATTATTAAAAAAAATTTAAAAAACTAACCATATTACAGCATTTGACTAGATTTTTTTTTTTATATTAGAGAAACATTATTTATTATATATAAAAACTCTAAAAAGCTTTAGCTAGCATTAGACTATCATTATGTTGAGAGATAAGCTTCAATTATTATATTTGAAAGAAATGTTATTTTAAGAGAAACTAGTTATTGTTCATACTTTCATTATACCATTATTATTTAAGCGATGAGCTTGCATACAGTTTAGATAGGATTGGGGATTTTTAAAGTCTATCGAATTCAGAAACCCGGTTCACTTGGCCAATCATTAATTTAATTAATCAAGCCATCTGAATAATCATACCGTGCCATACTCTGCTGCTTGTCTCACTAATGTTTATACACATCTATTCTATATACGTACAATATTATTTAGTACTACTACTTTCTATTTCTACAATCGATTCGGACTCAGCTGGAAAAATTTGATTGTTTGGTCAACGATTCGACGGCTACTGCAGCTACGCAGCAGATGCTTTACCACTAGAACACCTAACACACTCACTCACACACATTCACTCACACACAGACGCGCACACTAATTGCTGTGACCCTGTTGTACAGAGGGGGGAGGGATACCGAGGGGAAGCCCCTCGGACTACTTGAGTTTTGTGCGCATTCATTGGATACATTTCTTAAGCGGCGCGACGCACTTCCTTTCTGATATTTAGTGGGGCAGTTGCTGCCCCGTCGCTCATATGTTTATTTAACTATATAGACCAGGTGACTCTACATGTGCACGCGTGTGTGTCTGTGTGTGTGTGTGTGTGTGCAACGTTAACGTGTCAAATGTCTCAAAACACTAATCCCCTAAGCAGCTTAAAGATCGCGATGCGTTGCGTTGCGTTGCGTCTTAAACGTGGCTGGAAGGAAGACTCTGAAAACTGAAACTGAACTGAACTGAAGACTGAAGACGGTAGGCGGTAGTGCTCGATGGTTGGTGGTTTCGAGAAGGGAGCGCAGAGGAGGGTTGACTGCTGGCTGCCTGGCTGTCTGCTTGACCGAGTGATCGTCAGTTTGTCAGTCTGTCATTGAGTCAGTTTCTCAGTACGTCCACATTTTCCTACACATTCATTCATCAGTCGCTCATGTGTCGCGGCTGTATTGGTGTTTGGCTTTTGGGTTTTCTTTTTCTGTTTCGTTTTTTCTCTCTCTCTCCCTCTCTCACTCTGTCTCGCACTTTGGATTTTGTTTTTTTGCTTTCACTTAACAGTTTTACAAGACGGCTCGTTGATCTCTTTATTGATATCACTTTTGATTTTCTGTCGTTCGATTTGATAAGTTGTCAGAAATCATAACAGGCCGTAAGTAAGCCAGCAAGTAAGTAGCCCCGGATTGCGATTTGAAAAATTGTTGGTAATTGAAAAATGATTTCTAATATGCACGAAATTAATCACATTTTGGATTTGCTGCCTCGCATCGCCTCACACGGCATTGATCGCCACTTTGAGCGACAGCTAACACAGTAGCCGGACAGCACGGCTCGGCTCGGCACGGCACGGCACGGCCCGGGCTGGGTACGGCGCACGGCTGGAGGGAGCTGTATCCAAGCTGTCCAGTGCTTTTTCGCAGCCACTGTGCGTGAGTGTGTGCGCGCGTGTGTGTGTATGTGTGTGCTTAACGCTTAACTGTGCCTCGGCTGGAAAATTAACTCGCTCATTGGTGTCTGTCAATTGAAATGTCAGAAACGATTTATAATTTCTATTTCTCTGCCCGCTGCTGTAAGTTGTTTCTGATTTTTATTTCTTTTTCCATTTTTTCTCTGTGTTTTTTATTTTTTTTTATTTTGCTGTTGTGATTGCAACAAGTTTATTAAAGCGCTTGGCCGGGGTAGCACTCAATGGGACACTGGGGGGGCTAGGAGGGGGGTTTCACTCGAAGCCGTGCGCATTTTTAGCAAAAACATAATGCTGATAATTGCAAACGAGAAAAAATCGTCAAGTTGATTTTGAATACATGATTTATTCACTGTCCGAGTGCACTGAGAGAAATTCATTGACATACCAGGAAACAAAAATCACTCTGAAATATTTAAACATTAATATAACATATCTAATTTGATTTTATAATAATTTGATTTCGTTAAAAAAGAAGTTAATTATTTTACAATTCCAATACCATTTATTCGATTTATTCAAATGAATCAAATTTTGCTCAGTGAGTGCAGGTCCAGGAAAAAGATAATGAAAGAGAGCTCCAGTGAGAGCGAGAGAGAGAGAGAGAGAGTGAGTGGCATCAAGACTGGGGAGATCATTAAGCAAAAGTCTGGACTGTTGTCAGGCTTGACACTTTAGCATACAAACGACATATGAAATGGCTTAACGAATATTGACAGCCTGCCTAAAAGTGGCCGTTTGAAGAACGCGAGACGCAGATACGTATACAGAGACTCAGATACAGATACAGATACAGATGGAGATACAGATACAGATACAGGTACTGATGCAGGTACAGATTCAGGATTGCGGATGCACGCAGCATACACAGCGAATTACAATCAGGCAGCTTAAGAGGTGTCAAGGGATGGGGCCGAGCAGCGGGGTAGGGGCACAAAATGTGTTACGGTGTTAATGCCAGCGCTCAATTATAGCTGGCGATAATATCGATACGATCATTTGAAATTAGCTGCTTGGGCACAGACCAGACAAAGCTCTCCAGAGTCGCATCGAAAGGCAAAGAGGTAAAGAGGCATCCAAGGATGAGGCCTAATGCAATGCGATATGAAAACTTATGTAACTCAAATTATTCACGGAAACTCCAATTAGACAGTAAAACGTTTACGAATATATGAGAGAACTGTAAAGTGCAAGTTTATATGACTAAATTGAACTGTAAAGTAAAGTATGAGTCTGTTCTTTGAGCTAGCCAGTAAAACGATTACGAATCTAATTCAAAGGTTAAGCTTGAGGTCGCAATGAATCAATTGTACTCTGTAAACAGTTTATGGATACATTATGTATAAAGGCGAAGCTGGAAGACATATTACTATATCTATATAGTAGAGTGTAGATGCTGTTAGAGAGTCTATGTATTCTAAAATGTATCTTTCGATTAAGTTAGTTCATTTAACTAGTCTGTTAATCGTTTACAGTCTTACGTCATAAGCGAAGTTGAACACATAGTACTATATCTTATTGGATACATAGGTCAAGCGGTAAAGCATTTACGATATGTATATATCGTATATTTATCTATGTAACCATTTACGTGATTAAAATACTATAAGAATCTATGTGATATATTACGATATTTAATTACATTTAGAGAGGGAGAGAGAGAGAGAGAGAGAAATAGAGAGATAAAGAGCAGCCTCTGTGACTGTATCTAAATGTATCTACAGATGAAAATGACTATCGTTTAGCCAGTAATGCGTTTGCGAATATGTAACCATGAGTAAAGGAATTATTATAATGTATAAAGATTTCTAATTGCAGATGGAAACAATTTTCATACATGAAACACACTTAATAAATGCAAAACTAAAGCGAAGCAAATATGCAGAAAGGCAAAAAGTGAGAATGAAAGAGAGAGAGAAAGAGAGAGAGAGAAAGAAAGAGAAATAGAAATAGAAAGAAAGAGGACAGAGTCTTTTACTGTGTGTATCTGTGTTTCAGATGTAAATAGTTACCACGCAGCCAGTAAAACGTTTACGAATGCCTGACAAGTCACTCCACACAACATTCATGTGAATGAACGCATACTTAAGCGCTTGTCTAAGTAAATCAGCCGAGTATTAGACATATTTACATTACGTATACATATATATTTTCGCTTGAAGCGGTTGTCAGATTGATTGCATCAACAGCACTTTAGCTCTATCTATGCCAACCGAATTCACAGCGGCAGCAGCTGGGCTAAGTGAGTGCCAGCACATATTTAGCAGAGGCGCAGTTATGACTTGTGGTGCGGCAAAAGTATCTCATAGATGCGCGCGCGCTTTAGTTAACTGGTGTAAAATGTTATGCAAACAATTTACAAACAATTGTGGGCAAAGTCTTGTGGAAAATTGACTGGGGCAGGGGCTAGGGCAGGGGCAGAGGTCGGTGGCTTGCGAATACAAAAACAACAATATAAATTGCATTTAGATTTTGCATTGTTGCTGCCGCAGTTCGCATCAGCAATTGATGCAAAAGCCGCAAACAGCAAACATTAACAGTAAATTAAGTGTTTTCCTTGGGCCACCGGCTGCAGCTTAATTAGTTACAATAGATTAAATTTCAAAGAAATTTTTGCAACCGCAGCAACAGCAACAGCAACGGCAACGGCAACGGCAACAACAACGGCAAGGCCGTCCTCTTCTGCAACTGTCCCCCGGTACACGCATACACACGCACATACACGCACTCACACACACATGAGAGTACGACTATGACTAATTAAAAGCGTCCTCAGAGCACAGGCAGCCGCGCTCCTGCACCGCTCATTAGCGGAGCGCACAGTTTTGCACCGCTGCCAGCTGAGAGCAGCGCAGTTGAGTAAGCTTTAAGCAGCCCTTTGACCATCGGGTCTCGCCTGCGACTGCGTCTGTTTCTGTTTCTGCCAGGCAGAAAACTGAGCTGCACTTTGCATTCACTCAAACTGGAGCGAAGTGGGATCCGCTGGAGTGGCTGCTCCGCTCTGTGTTTTGTGCTGCAGCGTGAATTAAATTGCGGTGGCGTCAGTTCATTACAGGTGGTTGACTTGTATGCGTTGTTCGCCTCTCTCTCTTCGCACTCTACTCTCTTCTCGCCTCTGTTCCTTCTCGCGCCGCTCGTCGCGTTCTGTTGGCTTGTTAAAGTCTTGGCTCAAGTTTTTCTTTCTTTCGCTTTGTTTTTAGTGCTTTGCCTGTTTTTGTGAAAAATTTACGAAGCGTTAACGAAGCATTAAAGCGCGCATTTAACAAATTTACTTAAAACTGCATAAATTTTCAGTCTACAGCGGAAGTCGGCAGCGTCGTCGTTTTGCGCATGCGCAACAATCGCGTCGCGTCGCGTCGCCTCGCAGCTCGATGCGACGCGTCGCTTAGTCGCCGTAACTGGAAAAGCGTGCAGCCAACTCACTGAGCCACTGAGCCACTGAGCCACTGGGCAAGTGAGTGAGTGAGCGAATGAAGTGCCCTATAACCATTTTCACGTCTTGCCAATTTTGCATGTTGGCCAGCCTTGTAGATGATTTGCTCGATTAGACCAAAATTGGAACTAAAAGCTGTATATATTACAGTTGAGGCTCTATGTGTATATTGTCTCATATTGTCTCCTTGACTTTGATAAGCTCTTTAGGAACTGACTTTCTGTTTGCTCTACAATACTATACTTTGGTACAATATTATACTTTGCCTTTGAAAATGATGAGAATCGAATAGAGGGGAAATACTTAAGGTGTACGGCAAGTCCAAGAGAATTGAAGTCGGATACTTGAAATTATGAGAATTCCTCCTCTTTGTGTAGATCATTTTATATGTTATACATTAATTCTATTCATTCGTTGCCTCTGTCTTTCCTTAACAAACTACTTGTGTTCAGATCGTCTTCGACAAATGATTAACAGTTTCAGCTAGGAGCAGGTACTTAGCTTGCTGCACTGGCCAAAATCTGATTACACAATCCTTATGCCCATTGAAATGTCTATAACAGGCATTTGGACGCTTGTCAAACTCCATAAACTATATGTATTCTTAATCAGGGTCGTCGCCCAGTTGCTATAGCCATGTCTATCTGCCTGTTATAATTACTTTTGTTTGTTATAATTACTTTTCTGTTGCTCATAATTACATTTATGATTCT